>NC_090386.1:61447999-61781272 GCF_036365525.1 Heterodontus francisci | reverse complement strand
AGGTATTTTAGAGGCAAATTGAAAGTGATTTTATGATCCAGATTGGATTTTTCAAATGGTGCACGGGTTTCATGGTGTTTCAGGGGCTCACCAGCTTCAAGGAGGCGACATGGAGGTGGGAGGGGGTGGCCATCGGGAGGGCAATCATTGAGGGCCTGACCAGATGACAAAGGCAGGGCATTGTGCATTGTGTAAGACATGAGGGAAAGGTTGTTTGAGCCGTGGGAAGGGGGGGTGCCATTGCAAGGGGGCCAATGGGCTAGTAATACCTGGGTAAGGCTCACAAGTGGGGGCAAGAAGAGGGGGGCCCATGGCAGGGAAGGACACTGAAGGAGGTACCCTCCAGAGATGGTTTACAGATCAAGGCTCAACTACCTATAAATGTCAAGTGCCAACAAAGACTCTGCCTCTCCAGGGAGGCCGTCACTGACCTATGCAGTAAGATGCAGGGTAAGCTGTGCTCCACGAGACTTAGTGGGAATCTGTTGCCAGTGGTCCCGAAGGTCACCATGGCACTAAACTTCTAAGCCCTGATGTAAAAATATCCCAGGGGTGGGATGGAGCTGGGGAACTGGCACACGGGCTGGTGGTGCTATTTCATCACCCGACTTCCTCCGATCACAGCCCAGGCGGGGTCTAAAAATCAAGCCCCTGGATAATACTAACTCTAACCTTTGGGAAGGCTTGTGCCTTCACTTTGCCTTATTTTCTTCATGCATTTACATACAAGGATGTCCAGGGCAAGCATTCTAAGGAAGTCAAGAGCTGAAAATTTCTGAGCTCTCTTCCATTTCAGATCTGTTCCTGTCTACTGTGCCAGCTTTCAAATGGGGTGGGGGAAGTGAGTTGGGGAGTTGAAGTGCTGTGCTTCTTTATAATTTGCCCAATGACTCTGCATCCTGCCTACACATTCATTTTATGATAGAATCACAGAATATATAGAACATTAACTGAATTCTCATCTATTCTTTTTGCCAGTTAGTATTTCTGCCTTTGGAAAAGTTGAATGAGAATTTGTTCTACATGCAACCACTTATCTTTAGTGATGGCACACAACCTATTAAGGGTCAATGAAACAAAAGATTCCACCCTTCTCTATTTAGTGAGATCCAAGTGCTAGGTCCAGTCTAGGCTGGGAGTTCACTTTGAATGCAAAATGAAGGTTGATCTGGAATGTCCAGTGAGAGTTGTGTCAGTCCAATTAATACAAGCAAAAGGCTTGCAGTGCTCTGGTGCTGGCAGCTTAGCACTAGATCAGTAATATACCCTATGTTTCTGGCTTGCATGATTGATGGCTTTTATGAAACCCAGATCTCATTGTGCTGAAGAGGCTATGTTCAATTGGAGCAGATCAAATTTTTAGTGTTTTTTAAAATTCCTCAGAATTATATGATTCCCTGGGTAAATTATAGTGCACAGATTACATTGATTTAATAGGATTTTTATGTCATAAAAACACAGGGTCAATAGCATAACTAGTTTATGTCAAATTGATACACTCTCAGGACACTTGTCAGTGTGATGAAGATCACCTGAAGCAGATGGTCTGACAACTTTAGCTTCTTATTAACTGAAGTCTAACTGCAACTGATGTAATTCCAGCTTTCAAGTTTCTAATGTTAGAAAACAGACGACTAGCATTTGGTACAAAACTTGTATTTTCTGTCTTTCTGATTAAACAAATGTAGTTCTGTATTGGATGATACTGGTATTTAAAGTTAGGGTGCACTTATGGCAGAATTTACTTTCAATCTGGGACTCCAAAATTTTTCAGCAGGGCATGATGCATGCAAACGTTTAACAGTGATCAACTTAACAGAAACCACTTTCATTAAAATATTGCTGATTTCACACACCTTCAAGAAATTGGGAAACATTACAAATTGCTGCTAAAAATAATGGGCTGAATTTTTCCACCTTTTGTTTTTCTGGATGGCTGAACCATTTTCGGGTTGCGAACCCGATCGCCATAGCAGCTGGAGTGCCAGTACAATCTTAAAGTCAGAGAGTCGTACAGCATAGAAACAGGCCCTTCGGCCCACCGCGTCCAAGACGACCATAATGCCTATCTATACTAATCCCACCTGCCTGCATTAATTCCATATCCCTCTATGCCTTGCTCTTTCAAGTACCTGTCCAGATGCCTCTTAAATGTTACTACTGTTCCTGCCTCCATCACCTCCTCTGGCAGCTCATTCCATATACCCGCTATTCTTTGTGTGAAAAATTTACCCCTTTGATCCCATTTAAACCTCCTCCCTCTCACCTTAAATCTATGCCCTCTAGTTTTAGTCACCCCTACCATGGGAAACAGACTGGCTATTTACCCAATCTATGCCTCTCATAATTTTATATACCTCTATCATGTCCCCTTTCAGCCTCCTTCGCTCCGGGGAAAACAGACCCAGCCTATCCAATCTCTCTTTATAACTCAAGCCCTCCAAACCAGGCAACATCCTGGTGAATCTTTTCTGCACCGTCTCTAGCTTAATCACATCTTTCCTGTAGTGCGGCGACCAGAACTGCACACAGTATTCCAAATGCAGCCTAACCAATGTTATGTACAACTGTAACATGACGTCCCAACTCTTGTACTCAGTGCCTCAGCCGATGAAGGCAAGCATGCCATACGCCTTCTTCACCACCCTGTCTACTTGTGTTGCCACTTTCAGGGAACCATGTACTTGCACCCCAAGGTCTCTCTGCTCAACAACACTCCCCAAGGCCCTGCCATTCACTGTATATGTCCTGCCCTGGTTTAACTTCCCAAAATGCATCACTTCACACTTGTCTGGGTTAAATTCCATTTGCCAATCCCTTGCCCACTTTCCCAGTTGATCTATATCCTGTTGTAACCTTAGACAACCTTCTTCACTGTCCACTATAGCACCAATTTTGGTGTCATCTGCAAACTTACTAATCATGTCCCTTACATTCACATCAAAGTCATTAATATATATGACAAACAACAGAGGACCCAGCACCGATCCCTGTGGCACACCACTGGTCACTGGCCTCCAATCTGAAAAACAACCCTCCACTACCGCCCTCTGCCTCTGATCACCAAGCCAATTTTGTATCCAATTTGCTAGCTCATCCTGGATCCCATGTGTTCGAACCTTCTGGACCAGCCTACCGTGGGGGACCTTGTCAAAGGCCTTGCTAAAGTCCATGTAGGCAACGTCCACCACCCTGCCCTCGTCAATCCTCTTGGTCACCTCCTTGAAAAACTTAATCGAATTTGTGAGACATGATTTCCCACGCACAAAGCCATGCTGACTATCCCGAATCAGACCATGCCTTTCCAGATGCATATAAATCTTTCGGGAGGCGTCCAATTAAGAGTGTACCTCTGGGATTGCCGTCCAATTAGAGTTGGCGGGCGGGTTGTGGAGGTGGTCGGGCAATTCAGCATGCGTGATTGCAAGGGCAGCCAGCAGCCGTCACTATGCCTGCAGTGAAAGTGCTGCTGAGGTGAATAGGACGAGAGAGGTAGGGACGAAATGGAGGCACAATGGAGAAACTAGCAGCCACTTCTTCAACATCAGTTTCCGGAGATAATCATGCAATTGCAAGCCTTTGCCTTTTGGAGGCTTGCCGATTTGCACCTTTAACGTGCAGATTGCATATTATTTTCATGGTGCTCTGACCTCCCACTGTGCACTCGCTGCCTGTGAGTTGACGAGATGCAAAAACTGTGGGGCTCTTGTGTGCCGCTAATAAAATTCCATTGGCCTTGGAAAATGTCTGTTAATTGCTTCATTAACAACCTCAATTGGCTTCTCACCACTGCCAGGCTGGTTGCCATCAGCACACAGAATCCTATTTTAATCAGCAACATCCTAATGAATCTCCTCTGCACCCTCTCCAGTGCAATCACATCCTTCCTATAGTGTGGCACCCAGAACTGTATACAGTACTCCTGCTGTGACCTAACTAGCATTTTATACAGCTCCATCATAACTTCCCGGCTCTTATATTCTATGCCTTGGATAATAAAGGCAAGTATTCCATATACCTTCCTAACCACCTTATCTACCTGTGCTGCTGCCTTCAGTGATCTATGGACAAGTACACCAAGGTCCCTCTGACCCTCTGTACTTCCTAGGGTTCTACCATCCATTGTATATTCCCTTGCCTTGTTAGTCCTCCCAAAATGCATCACCTCACACTTGTCAGGATTAAATTCCATTTGCCACTGCTCCGCCCATCTTACCAACCCATCTCTATCGTCCTGTAATCTAAGGCATTCCTCCTCACTATTTACGACACCACCAATTTTCGTGTCATCTGCGAACTTACTGATCATACCTCCTATATTCACATCTAAATCATTAATGTACACTACAAACAGCAACCCAGCACCAATCCCTGCAGTACACCACTGGTTACAGGTTTTTACTTGCAAATACAATCCTCGACCATCACCCTCTGCCTCCTGCCACTAAGCCAATTTGGATCCAATTTGCCAAATTGCCCTGGATCCCATGGGATCTTACCTTCTTAACCAATCTCCCATGTGGGACCTTATCAAAAGCCTTACCGAAGTCCATGTAAACTACATCAACTGCTTTACCCTCATCGACATATCTAGTCACCGCCTCTAAAAATTCAATCAAGTTAGTTAGACATGATCTCCCCCTGATAAAGCCATGCTGACTATCCCTGATTAATACCTGCCTCTCCAAGTGGAGATTAATCTTGTCCCTCAGAATTTTTTCCAGTAGTTTCCCCACCACTGATGTTAGACTCACCGGCCTGTAATTACCTGGTTTATCCCTGCTACCCTTCTTGAATAATGATACCACATTTGCTGTCCTCCAGCCCTCTGGTACCTCTCCTGTGGCCAGAGAGGATTTGAAAATTTGTGTCACCACCCTTGCCTCACATAACAGCCTGGGATACATCTCACCTGGGCCTGGGGATTTATCCACTTTTAAGCCCGCTAAAACAGCTAATACTTCCTCCCTTTCAATGCTAATATGTTCAAGTATATCACAATCCCCCTCCCTGATCTCTACACCCACATTGTCCTTCTCCATAGTGAACAAAGATGAAAAGTAATAATTTAAAACCTCACCGATGTCCTCCGGCTCCACACACAGATTGCCACTTTTGTCCCTAATGGACCCTACTCTTTCCCTGGTTATCCTCTTGCCCTTAATATACTTATAAAATGCCTTGGGATTTTCCTTGATCTTGCCTGCCAGTGTTTTTTCATGTCCCCTCTTCTCTCTCCTAATTACCTTTTTAAGTACCCCCCCCCGCCACCCGCCTACACTTTCTATACTCCTCTAGTGCCTCCACTGTTTTCAGTGCTCTGACTCTGCCATGAGCCTCCTTTTTTTCCTGATCCAATCCTCTATATCCCTTGACATCCAGGGCTCCCTGTACTTGTTGGTCCTACCCTTCACCTTAATGGGTACATGTTGGCTCTGAACTCTCACTATTTCCTCTTTGAATGACTCCCACTGGTCTTTTGTAGACTTTCCTATAAGTAGCTGCTCCCAGTCCACTTTGGCTAGATCCTGTTTTATCATATTGAAATCAGCCTCCCCCCAATTCAGTACCTTTATTTCCGGTCCATCTTTGTCCTTTTCCATAACTACCCTAAATCTCACAGAATTATGGTCACTAGCCCTGAAATGCTCCCCCACGAACACTTCTACCACTTGTCTGGCTTCATTCCCTAGGATTAGGTCCAGTACTGCCCCTTCTCTTGTAGGACTTTCTACGTGCTGACTCAAAAAGCTCTCCTGTATGCATTTTAAGAATTCTCCCCCCTTTAAGCCTTTTGCACTAAGACTATCCCAGTTGATATTGGGGAAGTTTGAAATCCACTACTATTATTACCCTATTATTTTTACATCTCTCTGAGATTTGCCTGCATAACTGCTCCTCTATCTCTCCCTGACTGTTTGGAGGCCTGTAGTACACTCCCAGCCAAGTGATTGCGCCCTTTTTGTTTTTATGTTCTGGCCATATGGCCTCATTTGAGGAACCTTCTAAGATATCATCCCTCCTTACTGCAGTAATTTCCCTTCCCTTCCTCGACTTCTCTGTCTCCATCTCTGGGGATAGGTTGTCTACCAATATCCATTATAAGCCCACTGACTCCCACAGCTACCTCAACTACACTTCTTCACACCCTACCTCCTGTAAGGACTCCATTCCATTCTCCCAGTTTCTCCGTCTCCGACGCATCTGCTCTGATGATGCTACCTTCCATGACGGTGCTTCTGATATGACCTCCTTTTTCCTCAACCGAGGATTTCCCCCCACTATGGTTGACAGGGCCCTCAACCGTGTCCGACCCATTCCCCGCACCTCTACCCTCACCCCTTCCCCTCCCTCCCAGAACCGTGACAGGGTTCCCCTTGTCCTCACTTTTCATCCCACCAGCCTCCATATCCAAAGGATCATCCTCCGCCATTTTCGCCACCTCCAGCGTTATGCCACTACCAGTCGCATCTTCCCCTCCCTTCCCCTGTTAGCATTCCGAAGGGATCGTTCCCTCCGCGACACCCTGGTCCACTCCTCCATTACCCCCACCACTTCGTCCCCGTCCCAGGGAACCTTCCCTTGCAATCGCAGGAGGTGTAATACCTGCCCATTTACCTCCTCTCTCCTCACTATCCCAGGCCCCAAACACTCCTTTCAGGTGAAGCAGCGATTTACTTGTACTTCTTTCAATGTAGTATACTGTATTCGCTGCTCACAGTGTGGTCTCCTCTACATTGGGGAGACCAAGCGCAGACTGGGTGACCGCTTTGCGGAACATCTCCGCTCAGTCCGCAAGCAGGACCCTGAGCTTCCGGTTGCTTGCCATTTCAACACTCCCCCCTGCTCTCATGCTCACATCTCTGTCCTGGGATTGCTGCAGTGTTCCAGTGAACATCAACGCAAGCTCGAGGAACAGCATCTCATCTACCGATTAGGCACACTACAGCCTGCCGGACTGAACATTGAGTTCAATAATTTCAGAGCATGACAGCCCCCCACTTTACTTTCATTTTTAGTCATTTTTAGTTATTTTTTCTTCCTTTTTTTTTTACATTCCTTTTTACATTTTTTACAATCTTTTTTTACATTTATTTCATGTCATCTTAGTTTGTTCAGTTTGCTTACCCACTGTTTTTTTCAGGTTGTTTTTCTTCAGGTTTGCACTTGCTGCTGTTCAATATTCAGTATATTTTCACCTAATCTGTACTAATGCTTTGTCTTTCAACACACCATTAACATATTGTTTGCCTTTGCTCCGTGCCCTTTTGGTCAGCTATCTGGCCTGGTCCAATCTGCACCTTTTCCTTTGTTATCTCTTGCCCAACCCCCACCTCACTTGTTTATAATCTGTGACTTTTCTAATATTTGTCAGTTCCGAAGAAGGGTCACTGACCCGAAACGTTAACTCTGCTTCTCTTTCCACAGGTGCTGCCAGACCTGCTGAGTGATTCCAGCATTTCTTGTTTTTGTTGCAGTAATTTACTTCTTGATCAATAGTGCAATGCCACCTACTTTTTTACCCCCTCCCCTGTCATGCCTGAAGATTCTATACCCTGGGATATTGATCTGCCTGTCTTGCCCCTCCCTCAACCATGTCTCTGTGACAGCAATAATATCATATTCCCATGTGTTAATCAATGCTCTCAATTCATCTGCCTTACTGGTAAGACTCCTTGTGTTAAAATAGATGCAATCCAGCCTTGCATTATTCACTTGTGCCTGAACAGGTCTATATTTGTTCTGCCTTCCAGACTGACTCAGTTTCTCTTCTATATTTGACTGTGCATCACCCCCTACTGTACCTCCACTCTGTATCCCATCCCCCTGCAAAATTAGTTTAAACTCCCCCAACAGCACTAGCAAACCTCGCAGCAAGGATGCTTGTCCCATTCCGGTTCAGGTGCAACCCGTCCAACTTGTACAGGTCCCACCTTTGCCAGAAACAGACCCAGTGATCCAGGAGACTAAAGCCCTTCCTCCTGCACCATCTCCTCAGCCATGCATTCATCTGCTCTATCCTCCTATTCCTATACTCACTAGCACATGGCACCGGGTGTAATCCAGAGATTACAACCTTTGAGGTCCTGCTTTTTAATCTGCTACCTAGCTCCCTAAATTCTTGTAGCAGGACCTCATCCCTCTTTCTACCTATGTCGTTGGTACCAATGTGTACCACGACCTCTGACTGTTCACCCTCCCCCTTCAGAATGTCCTGCAGCCATTCCATGACATCCTTGACCCTTGTACCAGGGAAGCAACATACCATCCTGGATTCATGCTTGTGGCCACAGAAACACCTAACTGTACCCCTTACGATAGAATCCCCTATCATTATAGCTCTCCCACTCCTTTTCCTTCCCTCCTGTGCAGCTGAGCCATCCATGGTGCCACAGACCTGGCTCTTGCTGCATTCCCCTGAGAAGCCATCTTCTCCAACAGTATCCAAAGCAGAAAATCTGTTAGATAGGGTGATGGACCCTGGGGACTCCTGCACTGCCTGCCCAGTTCTTCTATTCTGCCTGGCGGTCCCCTATTCCCTTTCTGCCTGAGCAGTCTTTACCTGCGGTGTGACCACCTCCCTGTACGTGCTATCCACAATGATCTCAGCCTCGTGGATGCGAGGGTCTCCAGCTACTGCTCTGGATCGGAAACGCGGATTTCGAGTAGCTGCAGCTGGAGACGCTTCCTGCACACGTGTTTGCCCTGGACACTGGAAGTGTCCCTGACTTCCCACAGATTCCTGATGACATTTTTTCTAATTTTCCACACTCGCCCAAGATTCCAAATCCAAGGGCCTGGTAAAATTCCCTCCAATTATTTCTATCATGAATTCGGGATTGTGTTATCTTTAAGGTAATATATGATGTTTAGGCGAGTCCTTAAGACAGACCTGCTCAGAGATTATCCCTTAGCCCATTGTTGTCTACTAGAATGTGGTTGTGCACCTCTTTTACTCACCATGATTATGCTGATTTGTATGTTTTCTTTGTCATAGATCATCTTTTGGGCTGTGCTGAAAGCAGATTGTGGTACAAAACGCACCTCCAGGAGGGTGAAAAGCTTCCGTAATGTCACCTCCACCAGCGCAACAGAAACCAAATTCGTGCCCATAAAGTTTATTTATTAATTAAATAGATGGTTAACAGGACACTGCAAAATGAACATTAGTCCTTGAAATTAAAGCTGATCAATGTGAAGCTCTCTAATACATCAAGAAATGTGCAGCAGATCAGTTAGATATTGAATGTGTGAGGAAAACCACACCTGCCAAGAATGAGGCATATTAATTTTGTCATATGGAACATTAATTTTTAAACTCTTACTGGACTGAAATGTGACTGTACATGCATTTTAAAATGACAGTGGCTGGAAACATTTGCATTCTAAGAGACAGTTGCCTGGAGAAGACAATGGAACTGCTCCCTGATTCAATTAACCCAAATGGATTTTTCAAGTGTTACAAGCCAGCATTCCATTCCACCCCTCCCCGCCTCTCTGAGGGTGTCTGCTAAGATGGACATATTCCCTACCACCTACCTACACTAGGGGCAATTTACAATGGCCAATTTACCTATCAACCTACAAGTCTTTGGCTGTGCCCTATTTCTCCAAAATGAATAGTCCTTGAGTTCCCAGCTTTGAATCCTCCATTTCAAACAGTACAATACTAGTAAGGAAAAGAAGACGGAGAAGAAGAATTCATAAAGCACAGGAATAGAAGAAAGATTCTGATATTTTAAAGTCTGGATTCCTTCTTAAATTTTGTTTTGTTTACTCTATATTTGATTTGTTTTTCTGTACATTGTTCAGTATTCTGAGGATTAGCCAACACTGCTGAGCTTTCATCTCAGCCAGACTTTTATTCTTGTCTGCATCTGGTGCAGGACATTCTAAATGTGAATGGAGGTACACTGCATTTCTTCCACCCTAATCTGTTCTTCCACAGCGAGATTGGGACAGTAGTTACAGCCTCCTAGAGCCTCAGAATGACATTAGGAAATTAATGACCAACCCTAACTTAGCTAGTTAAGTGTCCCTTTTGTTTTCCATGTTTGTTCTGTTTGCAGTACTTGTGTTTAAATGAAGATCCCCCCTGTAAATGTTCCATATGAAATGGGTTGGGCAGTGTCAATTAGTTCAAAACAGCTCAGACTTTGGCATAAATTGGCACAAAGGTGATGATTTTCCCCAGATACATTTGAGTCTCTGAGGGGACGAAGATGGAGTCTTAAACTGAAATGCCAGATAGCCTGGGTTTAGCGCAAGACTTCATCTTGGTAAAGGAGTTGAAGCTTGCGCTTTCAACAGCTGCCCACAGATCGTTAAGGGACTGATTTGCCACTTAGATTACCTGCTATTGATCATTAATAAGGCAGCACTGCATTTTGGAGGATAGCACTTAGCCTAATGTCCTCACCGAACAACGACCAGCTGATTGGGAGTAAACAAGTTGTTGCAGAGGATTTTAAGCACTGTTTAAAGGTATATTACCCTTTACCGTTCACATGGTACAATATAGGTTCGTCACCTGAGATTGTAGTTACAGCATATCACTGTGGCAGAGCAAAAGGAATATGGCTTTGTATCTGCTTGTACTACACCTGATTAGGGATGTGCTACTAATCCATGTCTGTCCTAGGAACCCTCTATCATTCAGCGGCATTAATTGCTCCTGTAAGTAAATAACACATCACTTCCAGAGTTAACTTCCACTGTCCAATTCTACATAAATGATAGCCAAGGGGATGTGGCAATGCTACTGTCTTGACATAAAAACTATCTTTCATGCATTCTTTCCTACCAGCTTCTAAAATTTTTCAGTAGGTAGATGATTTACACTTTAGTGAGATGATGATAGAGTGAAACATTGAGCTGTTTCTATTTCTCAAGCAGAAAATAAATATACAGAGCAACAATTAAATAAATTAAGTAAAGAAAAGAAACAGGACTGAGCAGTTGAGAGAGATGGCTGGAAGCTCAGTCAAAAATATGTGTTGAGAAGTTGTTGTTTGAAGGGTAATGTATCCCAAAATTTGAGCAACAGATGAAGCTAGCTGTTTTACGCTGCTACTATGGAGTAGCAACACGTGTGGTGTTCGCCACTAACAGGATGCTACTGTCAAGCCAAAAAGACATACTGCCTATCACACAAATGAGTAATGTGATATATGAATTTCAATGCCAATGTGATGCTAGGTATATAGGCCGTACGTCCCAAAGACTGGTGGATCATATCAAACAACATGTCCCTTCTGCTGTTCGCAACGGGCAAGGTACAGACCGTACTCAACCAGCCCATGCTTGCAAAACTCAAAACACAGTGTCCAACATTAGATGTGATTCCACAATTGGACAACATTTGCTGAATAATCCGCAGTGTGCTAAGAATTACACTGACAACCAATTTAGGATTGTCAATAGGGTTCGCAGTGTGTCACATTTGTGCATACTGGAAGCTACATATATTAATACACAGGGCCCTATTCTTTGCAGACAGAAATAACATGTACACACATTCCGCCTGTTTCAGCTGAACAAAATAAGTGATGGCCATTCGCTGGTTCATTCCTCGGCAATGTCTTGACCAATCAGAGTCAAGCTGCCAGGTTTAAGGTTCAAACAAAGCTTGGCAGTTAACTGTCAGTCACCATAAACTGGTGCATTCTCCATTGCAACACCTCTACCAATCACAGTTCACTTGCCAACCAATCAACATTCTCTCTTCTCATGCAGTATAAATTGTTGTTTTCCCTTACATTGGTTATTCTTGCATATTGTCCTGATGAATGCAAGAGGAAAAGCTTTGACAACATGTCTCAATTTTCAGCAATTCTCAAGTTCTGTACTACCAAACGACTAATTAAATTTAGTTCACTGACAGTTCCACATAAACAGTAATGAGATAAATGACCCGATAATCCTTTTTAGTCATATTGATTGAGACGTATATGTTGGTCAGGACACCAGGATAACTTTCCTGTTCCTTTAGAGTGCCATGATTCTTTAATGTCTATCTGAGCAGGCAGTTTAATGGCTCATCTACAACTCAGCTCTTCCAACAGTACAGCACTCCGTCCATCCAGCACGGGTATATCCCTAGATTGTGTGGTCTCAAGTCTCTGGCATGGGGCTTGAACAGGTGAGTGTACAGCCACTGAACCAAGCTGTCAATTTGCTGTTAGTGAAGAAAAATGATAGACCAAAGTGCTCTTTATTCCTGCACACCACAATCCAGGAAGACAGCAGTGGCTGCCCATAGTAGAGAGAGGCACCATTGATTTGAGGCAGAGGAGAGTTGGTCAGTGTTATGACCAACCACTCCAGTCAAAGCCCCCAATCAAAATATAAGATTCTGATTGTGGTGGGAGAAACGCACTGTTAATTCAAACCCGTCCCTCCACAGATCGCCTAACATATCATTTTAAACTTTACAAATTAAAGAAAGACCCAATCAAATTGTACCATCTATTAACCCCTGAATGAGGCTAACCAAGCCAGGTGTCATTAAATCAACAAATTAACTGTTTAATTAAAAACACTAAATTCTTAAACACTATGAAGATATAAACAACATTTAAAATAGAAAAAATTAGAGTGCTTGAAAATTTACAGTCCAATGTTATTTGAAGTCCTCACAGCCGTCCGATGGAAAAAAAAGGTTCTTCCACAGTAGAACAGTCCGTAGTCTAATTCTAGCAGTAAGTGATGCTTTCCTTCCTTCAGCGAATTTCAACAATTAACGACTTGCAAGCATTTTCAATAAAATCAAAACAAGAAATGCTGGAACCACTCAGCAGGTCTGGCAGCATCTGTGGAAAGAGAAGCAGAGTTAACGTTTCGGGTCAGTGACCCTTCTTCGGAACTCTGACCCGAAACGTTAACTCTGCTTCTCTTTCCACAGATGCTGCTAGACCTGCTGAGTGGTTCCAGCATTTCTTGTTTTTATTTCAGATTTCCAGCATCCGCAGTATTTTGCTTTTATTCAATAAAATCAATCTGACTTTAGAGCTTTTGAGGGATAAAAGATTGTCACAATCTAACTTCCCTTCCTTCAGTTTAAATTACCAGATATCTCTATTTTGGCTTGACTTTTTTTTAGAATTTTGAGAGTTAATAATTAAATGGACTAAAATCCTCTTCCTTCAGTTTAAATGACTGACAGCTCTTTTTTCAGGTGCTAACACCACAGCTGTCTGTTTGTGTTCTGTCAGAACAGACTGTCTTCAACTAAAAAGTCAGTTCAAAATTGAATTGGAACAAATGTATCACATGATGCTCAATCCCAGTGACTTCCGACACAGAAGTCCGCCGCCGAGCCCTGCAATATCACATGCAGGGGCCCATTTAATTGGAGGGTAGAGTGGATGGCCGCTGCAACCCCGGCAACGGCGTCTGGTGCCACGGCACCATGTTTAAAGGGCTTCAATCCCTTACATGACATTTAAATTTTTAATGATAAAGGATGGTGCAAATGTAAGTGAAACACCTAATAACATTCTCACTGCCCTCACATACACTCCCAAGGAAGAATCGTTGGATTAATTGGACATTCCCCCCCCAAAAACCTTTGGTCTGATCCCGACATTTCCTCCCTCCCGACGTTTAGCTGATTTAAACTTTGGCCACTTCCCACCATCAACCGCACCCCCCCCCCCCACCCACAATCAAAAGTCTTTTACCCGCTTCCCCCACCTCCTGCCCAGAAATTTGTACTCCTCCCCCCCTCTCCACCAGTATCTTGTCTCAGAACTCTGTACTGAGTTCCGAAGGCACGCAAGTTGTAGCCGTCGTGGGTAATATTGCGTGGGACGGCCGCTGTGACCAGGTAAGTTCATTATCATGAAATCTACGAGGTTGCTTATTGATATAAAGGCCCTGCTGCCAAGCAGCGGTGGGGGGTGGGGAGGGGTGCCGCACTGCCGAAGTAATATTCGGCGGGACCTTCTCGGCATCGTGGGTCATGGTAGGCTGCTCCTGCAAGTATTTTAGGGGCCTTCCTGCCACCATCCACAGTGTTGAGGAGCTTGTAAAATCCAGCCCATTGGAACTGACCAAATGCATCTAAAATGGCCAATGGGCCACTTTGGCTTTTAAATGTAATTTTTTTTTTAGAGTTAGTTTGTCAACCCTCTTCATTGTATATGGACTAACATCGTAAATGAGTTCCACTACAAATTACTTAATATTTTCATTCAAATAATGCACAAAATATAATATCTTCACACTATTCAACACTACATGATTAAAATAACAAAATACCCTTTGCCTTGCACATCATAATTTTCAGCCAAGAGCAAACATCATAATAGATGCTTGGGAAAGTCTTTGGCCTGATGCCCTGATTCACTTTGCAATATCCAGCTAAGAAGCTCCAAATGAAAATGGAAAACCCTTTGGACTTCAATCTCACAGGCCCATGGATGTTTTCATTTGTGCCTTGGGATGTGGACTCCATAATGGTAACTGCTACTGAATCACTTTAAGTATCTTGGAGTCACTGTCCACGTGATAGTGCTTGGCTTCCTCAGCCTTTTATATTAAGTTCTAAAATCTAGCTAATATACAATATAAACATAAACAGTAAGTTCACAGATACAGTCTTTATATTATTTATACACAAAACTTTATAATGATCGGATAAGATTAAGTATTTAATTTATTGTTCTGACTGCACTTGTAACTTTGCCTTTGAAGCATTATTAGGCCACCTTCGCTCGTGGTATACTGTTTATTCCACTTCAAAGAGTTTTACTCTGCCCTTTCTCCATTAGGGAGTAGTTGTCTTGAAGATTGATTGTTTATTTATTGATATTGAATAATAAGAGTGCTTTTTATTTGCAATGTAAAGTTTTGGATTACATCCAATATGAATACATAGCAGTTTATTGTTTATCTACTTGAGTCAAACAAGTACAAATATTGTACACTATAGTCCATAGAGGTTTCAAATTGCTGTGCCATTTATGAAACTGATCTATTTTTCTGAATTAATCCTTTTATAGTAATTAAGTTATATGATATAATTTCTGCATCTCATAGTGTTATCATATGCTCAGCATATGAATGGGATAAATTTAATTGGTTAAACTCATCCATATCCCTGAACACATTTGGGACTCTAAAGAGAGAAAGAGTTATTTACACACAACACACAGTAATTTTCCCAGTACACAGCCTGTAGGTAATCTCTGGACATAGCTCAGGAGATTTATTTGAATACAGTTCAACACAAGGTTTAGCAAATTACGGATGCATATTCTCGGTAATACGCTGCACTCAACTTTTCTGCCTCGAACTATTGTTATAGTCCACACAACTCAGGCTAAGCTCAAACAAAGAGTTACATAGTTACATTGTCTTCTATGACTTTGTCTCCCAGAAGTTTTCTTTTCACGAGTCAAATACTTCACCTGAAGTGATCATGAGGCAACTATTGCCAGGTTTCTCAATAGGTGTCCTTCCTTCGCAATCAACTCCCTAATCACTTCAGCTGAACATTCAGCTTCCATCTGACTGTTCCCATAATGATCACCAAATAATAGTTTCACAATTTGGCATACGGTGATGATCTGCTTACAACTTACTGGATCATGTGATAATAATTAACACATACCCAGATAAACATTTTCCTACCATTTGCAAACAGCTTCCAGCAAATTTAAAGCTGCAGTAGACCGCAGTTTCCACTAAATTATTATTCTGTTGATATAACGATGAGACTGCATGCTAAGAACACCAATATCTTGTATTTATATAACACCCTTAATGTAATAAAACACCCCAAGGCACATCACAGGAGCATTATCAAACAAATTTTGACATTGAGCCACATAAGGCCTTGGCAACTGAAGGCATGGCTATCAATGGAGGAGTGATGCATAACAGGCCAGAATTGGAGGAGTGCAGGTATCTCAGAGAGCTGTAGAGCTGGAGCAAGTTACAGATATAGGGGAGGCCATGGAGGGATTTGAAAACAAAGATGAGAATTTTAAATTGAGGCATTGCTCAACTGGGAACCAAGGTATGTTAGCGAGCACAAGAGTGATGGGTGAGTGGGACTTGGAGCGAGTTAGAACATGGGCAGCAGAGTTTTGCATGATCCCAAGTTTATAAAGGGTGGCAGATGGGAGGCTGGCCAGGAGTGAGATGGAATGGTCAAGTCTTGAGGATGAGGGTTTCAGCAACAGATGAGCTGAGAGAGGGACAGAGTCAGGTGATTTTACGGAGGTGGAAATAGGCGGTCCTTGGTGATGGATTGCATATTTGGTCAGAAGCTCATCTCAGGATAAAATATAAACAGTCTTGTTCAGCCTCAGACAGTTGCCAGGGAGAGGGATGGAGTTGGTGGCTAGGGAACAGAGATTTTGGGGGGGCTGTGGGGGAGTAGACAAGCCATTCCAAATAATTCTCTGACTGTAACTGAATAGATAAGAATAGAGCCAGGTGAATGCAGTCTCTCCCAGCTGGATAACATTGGAGAGGCATTGGAGAAGGATGGTGTGGTCAACCATGTCAAAAATTGCAGACTCATTGAAAAGGATGAGGAGGGATAGTTTACCACTGTCACAGTCACATAGGATGTCATTTGTGACTTTGACAAGAGACATTTTGGTTGTGAAGTGGGGGCAAAGCTGATTGGAGGGTTTCAAACATGGAGTTCTGGGAAAGATAGGCATGGATTTGTGAGGCAACAGTATGTTCAAGGACTTTGTGGAGAGAAAAGGGAGGTTGTAGATGGGGTACTAGTTTGCAAGGTTGGTTTTCTGAGGACCGTGGTAATGATAGCAGATTTGAAGGAGAAGTGGACAGTACCTCAGGAGAGAGAACAGTTAACAATGTCAGCTCACTTTCAGTGCCAGGAAGGGAGGTTTGGTGGTCAGCAGTTTAGTGGGATTAGGGATAAGGGAGAAGGCAGTGGGTTTCATAGACAAATTGAACTGGGCGAGGACATGACGGGAGATAAGAGAGAAACTAGCAAAAGATGCAAGTTCATAGCTAGGGCAGGGAGGAGGCTGGAAGAAGTTATTCCTGGTGGGCTAGGGGAAGGGACGAAGGTGGCAGAGACAACTGAATGAGTTGTCTCAATCTTAGTGACAAAGAAGTTTGAGCTCTGCACACTTGTTGTTGAAAGTGAGGCTGGAGAGGCAGGGGAGAGGAGTTTGCAGTAGAGAAAAGAAGCCAGGGTTATCTTTGCATTCCAGGATGATCCTGGAATAGTGAGCAGTTTAGCAGAGGCGAGCAGGACCCGATAGTGCTTTATGTGTCCAGCAGATCTAGTAATGAATGAACTTAAGGGAATGGAGATGAGGGCTGCACAGGGAAAGCGACCAGAATGAGAGAGACTAATGGTTTCAATGCAGACTTGGGGATCAAGGGTAGAGGTGAGGGTATGTTTGAGCAGATTAGTAGTTGCAGAAATGTCACAGTGAATGGAAGCTCTAAGGAATGACAGTTGAGATTTTGAAAGTGCAGTTATAAGTGAAGTGGGAGAGAGTTTTTCCAGGGTTGGACACAGAATGATGTAGGGTTGGTAGGCAGAAGCGGGCTGTAGGTGGAGAGCAATACGAGGAAGTGATCAGATATGTCTTCTTTCCATCAGTTTAAAAGCTCCTTTCCTCATGTCATCTGTTTCTTTATATATTTTTGCATATTATTCTGCTGTACTTTAGCAATCATAGAGTCAAGACATGGGAATTTTAGATGCTCCTAGTTAGGGCCCTACCAAATCCACGGCTGTGAAAAATGTGTCATGGACCGTGAAATCTCAGGTCCTCCATGAAATCGGCCATTTTGCGAACTTTACGCATTTTATTCATTGTCACGATGCTCACCTCGCTGATTGGTAAATGATGGAGGGTTTCCAGTGCAGTTTTGAGAGTAGCAGTCTCAAGTATTAGCAGAGAATTGAGAATGCCAGAATGAACAAATCAAAAACAGCCACAACCATTACTGCAGCACATCGAGCGAAAGAATTTGGAAGCCAAATTCTGCATGAAGATGCTGGAATACAGTTTTGTACAAACTGCAATGTTTCATTGGATCACACACGGTGGGCAACAAGTCAGCGCCATTTCGAGTCATAGAGTCATTTATGGCACAGAAGAAGGCCATTTGGCCCATCGAGTCCATGCCAACTTTCCGTGGAGCTGTTCAGTCAGTCCCACTTCCTGGCTCGATCCCCGTAGCCCTGCAAGTCTATTTCTTCAAGTGACCATCCAATTTCCTTTTGAAGTCATTTATTGTCTCTGCTTCCATTACTCTTGTGAGCAGAGAGTTCCAGGTCATTACCAGTTGCTGTGTAAAAAGTTTTCCTTATATTCCCCCTGCATCTTTTGCCCAAAACCTTCAATCTGTGTCCCCTAATCCTTGTACCATTAGTTAATGGGAACAGATTTTCCTTGTCTAACTTATCTAAGCCTGTCATAAACTTGTACATTTTTATTAAATCTCCTCTCAATCTCCTCTGTTCTAAAGAGAACAAGCCCAGTTTTTCCAGCCTAACCTTGTAACTAAAATCCTCCATCCCTGGAATCATTCTGATAAATCTCCTCTGCATGCTTTCAAGGACCTTCACATCCTTCCTGAAGTGTGATGACCCAAACTGGACGCAATATTCCAGTTGGGGCCTAACCAGAGCTTTATAATGGTTCAGCATAACTTCCCTGCATTTGTAATCAATGCCTCTGTTTATGAATCCCAAGATCCCAGATACTTTACTAACCACTCTCTCACTATGTACTGCCACCTTCAAATATCGATGCACATGCACCCCCAGGTCCCTCTGTTCCTGCACACTCTTAAGAGCTGTGCCATTAAGTATATATTGCCTCTCCCTATTCCTTCTGCCAAAATGCATCACCTCACACTTGTCAGTATTAAATTCCATCTGCCACCTCTCTGCACATTCTGCTAGTCTATGTCCTGTTTTAGGCGGTTCATATCATCCTCACTGCTTGCTACACCTCCAAGTTTGGTGTCTTCAGCAAAATTTGAGATTCTACTCTGTATTCCAAGATCCAAGTCATTTATATATAGCAAGAAAAGCAGTGGTCCCAGCACTGACCCTTGGGGAACACCACTGTCTGCTATCCTCCAGTCTGAATAATAACCATGTACTACAACTCTCTGTTTTCTATTCTTAAGCCTGTTTTTTATCCAGTTGGACACTTTTCCTGCTATTCCATGAGTCTCAATTTTGTTAGCCAGACTTTTATGTGGTACCTTATCAAACAACATCCACCGCATTTCCTTCATCAACCTTCTCTGTTACTTCATCAAAAAATTCAATTCGATTAGTCAAGCATGATCTGCCTTTACTAATGTGTGCTAGCTATCCTTAATTAACTTGAACATCTGCAAGTGTCTGTTACATACTTTCTTGAATAAGCATGTCATAACTGCCACCCTCCAATCCTCTGGCACCTCTCCCATATCCAGGGAAGATTGGAAGGTTATGGCAACTCCTTCCACCATTTCCATCCCTACTTCCTTTAGCAACCTGCTATGCAAGCCATCCAGACTAGGTGACATATCTACCCTAAGCATAGCCAGCCTTTTTACTACCGCCCCCTTCTCAATTTTTACCCTATCCATTGCCTCTACTCTCTATGCTTCTACCAATATTTTGTCAGATTCCACTTCCTTGGTGAACACTGATACAAAGTATTCATTAAGTATATTAGCCTTGCCCTGCACCTCTAAGAATATATTACCCTCTTTGTCCCTAATAGGCTCCATTCCACCTCTTATTACCTGCTTACTATTTACATGCTGGTGGAAGATTTTTGGTTCCCTTTTATTTTGATTGCCATTCTATTCTCAAACTCTCTCTTTGCGAGTCTAATTTTCCTCTTCGCCTCCCCTCTCAACTTATTGTATATGGCCTGGTTCTCACTTGACAAATTCACCTGCCATGCACCATACACCGTCTTTTTTGTTTTCTCATAATCTCTGAAAGTCATCACAGCAGAAAGAGAGCATCTGACATCACACTGCTGGAAAATGAATACCCAAAAAAACAAGCAATGATTTCAACTGTTTTTAAAAGTCGATAGAGAGCTCAGAAAATCGTCAGTTGGTTACAATGGAACTTGTGGATGCTTTGGCAAGCGCCAGCCTACCATTGGAAAACTTGATCACCCAAAGCTGTGGATATTCATTCAACATAATGTGAAAAATGGTGGTTGCTTGCCAAATGCAAATAAACTACGACAGGACTACCTATCTAAGTCTCAGATTAATGCATGTGAGTCTCCATGCTCACAACTACTGACATCAGTGAGTAAAGAATATGACCTGTTTATAGACAGCTTTTTACAACAGTTTTTCAGTATAAAATAATCCAAAAAACATCCCTTGCCTTTTTTTTGTTTTAAAAAGATCATTTTCATGGTTTGTTGCGGCACAGTGAAATTTACAATTTAAATATGTAAAATCATGAAATTCACGATTCTTAAAATGCCGTCACTGTGAAATTTGTAACATTTTCCCGTTAATTTGGTAGGGCCCTACTTCGAGTGTATGGGACCAGGGAGATTTTTGTTTTTCATTCAGGAAGGTTTCTAATGCTGTTTCCATATTGGTTTTGAGTTGTGCTAGTGCTACTGGCTTCTGTCCTAGAGATCCCGACCAAGAGCTCATGGCAAACTGACTGGATGAGATGGGGCCAGCCGCCAGGAAGACTGTAAATGCCTCTTTGTGGTGGCCAGCCAAAAGTGAATCCATCAAGTTTACTCCAAGGTTGTCACCGTCTGCATGCGAATGGTTCATCAGGAGCATCTGGTACTATTTCAGCGCAAACCAATACAAAAGCAGCAGAAAATAAATTGGAAACATCCCTGAGCACTCAATGATTAAATGCACTGTGTGCAATGGCCCTGAGCCATGTGGAGCTGAAAAGGTAAATGGGAGAGGGGTGAGATACAGTTAAACACACTGTCTGGTGTGATGTGGAACCATGCAGACTTGAAGGATCTCATTATGAATTCATTAAACCCAGCCAGTTGTCAGATGATAGGCACCTTACAATTGGTCTCAGTGTTCATAGACTAAGAAAAGGAAAATTCAGCTAAGATTTCCACTGCTAGTATTTTTATTTTCTTGTCATATCTGCAGGAAGTAGGAACTTTAAATGTGTTTGTGATTTCTGTAAAAAATACGAAATAGGGAGAATTTCCCTGCATTTGTTTACGATATTACAATACAGTGACTAGAGGAAATCATTCCTATAGGGAACAACAGGATGAGGGCAGTTGTGATGCCTCCATAACCAAGTAGATTGCCAGCACTCACTGTTAAGGACTGGCCACTTGGTTAAGATACTAGCTGGCAGTACCGATGGAAACATAAACCAGAGGATGAAGTAAGGAAAGCTCCTTTTGGGCCCATTAAATAAACAATCTGTTGTTCTGCTGACCCGTTCAGAGCCATCTCAGGAATGATCTGCTCCTCCACCCCTTCCAGGGCTCCAACGGTCAGTTGGCAGAGTGGAAATAAGGTCTGGGCCTCTAAATGGCTTGGGCCTCTTGCCAACAAGAATAAGTTTGCCACAGGCACGCTCCACCTGCCCGTTCTCCCCTGGCAGTTAAAATCGCCGTTCATATGAACAAGAGTCTTAAGAGGATTTTCTTGACCAGACATAATAGCCTTCAACCTGCTTGAGGATTAAAATGCAAGATCAGGTTATTAATATTCATTCAGTAAAGTTCTAACCATTGATGTTAGTGCCATACTGGCAGAAGTAAATTGTAATTTATTTGAAATATAATATTTCAATGGCTCACCAATGTGTGCAATTTTGCTTAATTTTTTTTCCGATGGCTGTTAAAGTTTATTGCGCTGCTGTGTCAGTTGGCTGTGCTTTTTTTAAGTCTGACAAAATTATAGCCAGTGTTATGTTTTGCTGTGAATATATTACAGATGGCTGGGTCTTGGCAGTCACGTTGAAAAGAGAATTTGAGCTTTCTGCACGCAATATTTTCATACTTAATGCATCTGCCCTCTGGGACCTAATATTTTGTTCCCACCATATGATTGTGAAACATATCATTGCAGGAATCAACAAGAACAAAAATATTTTATTTGAACTAAAGTGGAATTTGTTGACACAGGAAGAAAGAGCAACCTTTTCAACACGTAAACCTTTTCAACACGGAATAACTAAAGATGCAATTTGTAATCGTCCCACACTCTGTCCTCTCAAGCTTATACTCCATTATAAACTTTTCTTTTTTAAGATTCTCAATTTTTTTCTACCTATTTGCTCTTTCCAATCCCTGTGTGATAATTTGCAGTATGGGTATCAGTCATCTATGGTTGCAAAACATTTTGTGACATGCTAAGGATGTGATGAGGCACTGCATAAAGAAAAATCTTTTTGTTTTGAATCCCACTCACTTACCATCCCTGTCCTAAATGTCCTCTGTCTGTTTCCTGATCCCCAATGTATTAAATACAAACTCCTCAACCTCATCTAAAATAGTGATTCTCAAACTGTGTTCCATGGACCCCCTGGGTTCTGCAGAGACTTTTGGGGGGTCTTTTCAGGACCAGCCTTATGGGTGGATGAAGTGGGCAACTGCCCTGGGCACCGTAGTCAAGAGTAATCAAATGAGTGGTAGTTAATGGTGATGTGCTCTGCTCCTCCTATACTTTTGATCTCCCCTTGTTAACCTAGTGCTCTCTCCATGCTCTGCTTCCCCAAGCTCCTGTTCTCTTCATGCTCCTGCTCGCCCCAGGCTTCTGCTCTTTCCGTGCTCTGGTCCACACATACCATGTACTCCCCCTGCTCCCCTAGTGCTGCCTCTATGCTCTGCTATCCTCATGCTCCTTCTCTCTCCATGTGCTGCTTCCTCCAGGCTTTTGCTCTCTCTGTGTTCTTTCCCTCGTCATGCTCCTGACCTCTCCACGCTCCTGCAGGGATAGACAAACTCTGCAGTGAGAAGCAGGTATACCCATTTCACTAATAGGTAAATACCTGTTTTCTAAAAGCATTATTCAAACATTTACACACAGCACTTTAATGATTATTAGATAGTATTATAAGTTAGATTGGGCGGTGGTGGGTGGTATGGGGTCTGTGATTACTAATCCCTTTGAAAAGGAGTGCTTCAACCAAAGAAGTTTGAGAACCATGGATCTAAAATAAAATCTCTTCATGACCTCATTTCAGAGTGTCTCCACAACCTCCAGCTGCCCCATGCCACAGATTGTACCCACAATATTTCTGAATCTGGACTTTGTCCCTGCAATCCACTATCGTGGACCTGCTCATTGGAATTCTTTTCCAGAACCTGACCATTTGGCATGATGTCTTTTACCTCATCTTTGATACCTTCCTCTAATTGTTCTATCATTCATTGCTTGAGGCTGAATTTTGCCTGGGGATGTCTTACTAAGTTAATGTTGTTTATTTAAATGTAAGTTGCTGTTGATGGAACAATGATATGAACTTTTGGCCGTAGATGTTATAAGATTGTATGTCAATTATAAATATAAAATGTGGAAACATTTTTAGTTATTTAATTTGTCTGGTAAACGCACATATTTGTAGTATTTATCAAAAGTAGAATGGAAGATCAAGCTGCATTATATTATAGAACATGCCTATTTCGAGAACAACAATGAGGGGCAATGGGATGAAACTCAGAAGGGGGATGGTCACAAGATAATTGCAAATGATGAAGTGCATTCAGAACATCCACTGAGCAAGATCCTAAATTCTCAACATTGTAGCACTCTTTTCTCAAATGGTTTCATGGTTTGTGCCTCCACTATTATGTGTTGATCGCTCTCCTGGAAAGACAGTACTATTATTTAGTTTAGCCAGGTTATATGAGCAGAATATGGGTGATCACATTAAATCATACAGAAAAAAGATGGAAGTCTTAAGATTTGAGTCTCCACTAAAAAATTCACCCCCTGACCTGATGGAAGAGTCTGGTTATTCCAAATCTATAGGTATGCCTGTGTATTCAATGTACCTGATTGGTAAACTTTGAAATGTATTTAATTTTTATTAATTTTTCCTCCAATTTCCATTGCTTTTCTTTTGCGATTCATATTGTAGATATCAGCTTGCTTTATTGGAACCATGCCTGTTTCATTATTAGCTGCAATGTAGGTGCAAATTTCCAGCACTAACGTCCATGTCGGTATCAGTTTCCATCTCTAGCCCCTATGTAGATAACAGTTTAAATACTGGTCTTCATGTAGGTGTTGGTTTTCATTATTAGCTCCTATATCGGTTTCAGTTTCCATTATTAGTCTTTATGTAGGTGTGAGTTCCCATGATTAGACCTTATTTACGTGTCTGTTTCCATTAATGGATTCTGTGTGGATGTCAACTTCCATTACTGGATTTATGAATGTGTCAGTTTTTATCAACAACTCCTATAGATTTGTCAGTTTTCACCAATAACTTCTGTACCAGGACTTTGCCATTGACTTTTGGCTGGAATATAACAAGAGCAGTCTGCAACAACATATCTGTCTTTCTGAACCTCCCAAGACTTTTTTCAGTGAACAAGAGAAAAGAATACAGGCCTGCACTATTTCAAGTTGTCACCCCAGGGAAAAGCAAGTTTCACAGAGAACTCTTTGAAATCATTAGACGTAACTCATGTTATCTTTATAATCTCTATCTTTTCTTGAGTGTGTGTGTATCTGTATGAGTGTGAGTGGGTGTTGTTGTGAATATTCCTTAAAAAAAACATTGTCTTCGTTCATTTGAGAGGTGAAAAAGGGGGAACCATCCCTATCATGGCGGCACAGTGGCGCAGTTGTTAGCACCGCAGCCTCACAGCTCCAGGGACCCGGGTTCGATTCCGGGTACTGCCTGTGTGGAGTTTGCAAGTTCTCCCTGTGTCTGCGTGGGTTTTCTCCGGGTGCTCCGGTTTCCTCCCACAAGCCAAAAGACTTGCAGGTTGATAGGTAAATTGGCCATTATAAATTGTCACTAGTATAGGTAGGTGGTAGGGAAATATAGGGACAGGTGGGGATGTTTGGTAGGAATATGGGATTAGTGTAGGATTAGTATAAATGGGTGGTTGATGTTCGGCACAGACTCGGTGGGCCGAAGGGCCTGTTTCAGTGCTGTATCTCTAATCTAATCGAATCTAATCATCTCTCATCTGTCCGTAACAGTGAATAGCAAAAGAACCAAAGGCGACATGAGGAAAAATTATTTTCCCGAATGAGTGTTTGGATTTGGAATGCACTGCCTTCAAAAGGGAATTGGATAAATACTTGAAGGTGAAAAAATTGAAGGGATATGGGGAAAGAGCGGGGGAGTCAGTCTAACTGGATTGCTCTTCAAAAGATCCAATGCAGACTCAATGTGCTGTACTATTCTATGATTCACTAAAATGGGATTCAGTGATTCCTACGACTTCATTAGTTGTGTATTATTGCAATCTTTTGCAATGGCAAAATGAAACCTGCAATTCACCTTCCTTGGTGAAATATTCCATTAGGATCTAGATTAAATTTCTGTCTAAGTTCTAGGTGAATATTTTGTTTAAGGTGGAGATGAATGCCGCTTGTTTGAATCACTTTAGAATATTGTATGCTCTTGCTCCATGTCAATGCATTTCAACTAAAAGTAAAGTGACGGAAAATGTGAGCAATTCTTTACACAGCACATGTTCCATTTTCTTTAAAGTTTATTTTATTTTTAACCATATCAGGAACAAAAACAGCAAACTCAGTAGATTGGGGAATAGGGCTGGGAGGAAACATGAGCCAGCTAGTGACAGCAGCAGTGGTTGGGCTATGTTTACTTTTCCCTTCTAGTTAATAATACAATGGTTCGCAATTTGCTGCTGAAATAATGGTGAGTTTAATGACATTCGCCACTATTAATGTGTAAATCATCCAGCAATTTGTAGAGAGGAAGAGATACCTCATGAATTGTGAATCGCCACAAGTTGCTGGATGATTTGTGCTCCTCTACCATTAACCTTGTGAAAACGGCAGCTCGCTCTCACCCTCCCCATGAGTTCCATCCTGCATTTGCACATTAATTAGCGATTAAACTCAGCACAGAAAGTTAAGGCTAGTACCCAACATTATAAGTGCCTTCTTTTTAATGAGGGAATTAATGTTCCTGAAATGCCAATCAACCTCTCCAGTCCAGAAAGGACACAATTTAAACTGTGGAGTCTCATTCCTACTGATAGTAAATTGTTAGCGATTTTTAACATTTAAAATGTTTTTTTTAAATATTACTTTCTCTTTCTTAATCCAAACTTTCTTTCCTGCTTTTTATTTCCCTTTCTGTACCTGATTTGACTTTAATTCACCCTATTTCAAGTTCCATCCTTCTTCTGTTTCTTTCCTTTTGTTTCAATGGTTGAGGAGCTAGACTGTTGGTCCCATCATTCAGTAAGGACCCAGATGCCCTGTTTGTCCTGGAGGGAAAAAATGTTTTGAGCTGAAGGGTGTGGGGAAAAGTGTATCTAATAGGGAACAACACAAAATGCCCTGCTTCAGCAAATTTGGGTCATAAATTGCATAAAGTTGATGAAATGGTAAGACTAAAGAAATAATAAGCAGCATAAATGGACAGAAAAATGGGAAGTTTACTCCAGCTTTTACAGAGTACATAAATATTTCTTTTGTAAATAGAGCTAAACTGTGTTTGGCATCTGCTTGTTAGATTTTCCTGTTGGCCCCTGTTTACCGATCTTGTACAACAAGATCAGTGCAGCAAAATCTCTTTGTTTGCTGCAAGGAACGGCGAATAAAACATATAAATTTGTGGATATTTTTTCATGCAATTTCTGTGTTCCTGAGCCCTTGTCTGCGAGGTAGTAGTTGGTGGTAATTTGGGACATGTTTGAACACTTGTTGACCGAACTATGCCGCTGAATGATGGTCAAGAGCCAGGGAGGGCAGTAACCTTGCAGCTTCTAACTGAAGTTGGCCCCACCAAAGAAAGGCCAAGTGTACCAAATCTAATGATGATTCTGAGCAACTACATGTTTTCAAGAGAGTGGGTAGAAAAGGAGCCATTTTGATTGAACTATTTCATGAACTGTTGCCATTAAAGAATAACTAGAAAAATTACTGTCTCTTATGAAACAGTTAGGATCATTAAAATTCAAACATTCTCTTCAGTGTTGCTCATGGTTTTGCTTTTAAATTGAGGTAACTGCATCATAGAGGTATATTTTCTCAGCTGCAGCTACAAAGACATGTATAAACATTATTAGCTCAGCTTACAGTGAGCTAATGCAGCAACGTTAAAAGCAGTTTTTGTGAGTGCTTTTGTCCCCAACTGCCAGAATCAATTTATCTGTGACAGCCACTATCAGGAAATGAGACCTTACTTCATCTTGTGTCTCTTGAGTACACGAACTCAGTGGTGTCGAAATGAATGAAAAGACAAAGACTACACCTCCAGCAGGATCCTTGCTCTCTTTTTTTTGTTTATTTTGATGTTGTAAGATTTTCCAGCAAAATTTCTATTGTATCGAAAATCCCTTTTCTTTTTGACCACATTAAAAGCACAAATGATCAGGATTACATTTATCTTTTTTCATAAAGAATCGAATGAATTATGTTGGTTACTAAGCAGATAGCTATCCAGGGATGATGTGATGTCAATGGAACTTAGAGAGTGTAAAGAGAGACCAATCAAGTCTGGAGTTAGATTGTTTCTATTTAAATTAACTATACCTTCTGGATGAATAACATTTGTCCTCTGCAGACTGTACAGATTTTTGTTGTAAGCTATTCTATTCTGAATGCAAATGAGTCTCCTTTTTGATTAGCATTCTGCTTGATATTTAGTCCCAATTAAAATTTTACGCAGTGCAGTTTCTTAAGTAGATGGGTTTCAAGCTGCAAAGGGTATCAATATTTAATCGGATCATTGAAGTCATTTAAGCAGAAGTCTTAAATACCTTGGATGGCAAGGTGGGGTAGCGGGCATACATTGAATGGGCATTACAGAAAATATATGATTATAATGGCACAGAGCGACATCCATTTACTTTTTGTCACCTCACTGATTTTATTTGAACATCATTTGGCCCATAATAGGACATCGGGGTTGTAAGAAGAGGCATGCCATTCTGGCACTCACTGTGGTGCAGGTTGTGATCTGTTTATTTACCAGTAAATCGTACCTGGGAAATATTAAATGAATGATCTTGCTGCTGTGTAAATCTGTTGACATTTTAGTCCTGTTGATTTATCTACATTGTTCTACAGATATATACATCTAGTAATTTATGACATGGATGTCCAATGAATGATCCATATGGGAGCGCTGAGCCTTTGAAATCCACCTGATGAAGCTCAGACATTTCAGTCCTATTTGTGTCTGATACTAACACAGGTGTCAGGGAGCCTGGAAGATTTAGCAGCAGCAGGTGTGCAATGTTTTAGGGGGGATGGATAAATGCTGGTTTGTCCTGTTGGAAATTTTGTGGGCCTGAAGATTTCTTTAAAAAAATGTTCTTAATTCCATTGCCTAAATCAGCACATCAAGATCTATTAATAACTGCAACTTGAAGTAAATTGCTGACAAAATTGATTTAAACCTTGTGGATGTGAAATGCAACTACTTAGTGCCCATTTTTACAGCCATCCAAGTGCTGTTTTGCCTCCAAAATGGCTTCCGTAGAACACTTCTGGTATGAGCCACGCCGGCAACATTTTGATGAGGGCATTAGCATGTGCGCAGGAAGCAGCTGCTGGAAGTATGCAGAGTCGGCAGGTTGTGATGTCAGTTAGCATGCAATGCTGATTTGATGCCAGCTCTGCTGTTTTGGAGTGCCATGCTTCAAATAACGCCCTCTCTTAACTTCGCACATCTGAACATGTGTTCAGCAGCAGGAAGGACCCCTCTCCAGCACAATTTAAGGGGATCGTCAACTAAATTCAGGTCAGTTGCTGATTGCTTTCTACTGGCTGTTGCTGAGATTGTAGAAGTACTTTGTGGTTTCGAGGGGCTGGATATACATAACAGGGTTGGGAAACCAAGGCCAGATGATTTCTGCCTCCCAACCCTGCGCCTCAGCTGTGCCACTCTTGCAATGTGATCTTCAAATGGCGATGCCCTCATTGGGTAGGAAGCACGTTCGACGTCCAATTAGTGCCGCTGAGCATCTGCAGGAGAGGGGAGCTGCCTGCCTGGTGCCAGGGGCAAAGGCAAGCGGCAGCCATGATGTGGCCGGACACTCTCTTGCTGAGCAGAGCAGGCAGCTCCTCAGAGGGCCAGCAGAATGAACAGGTGAGGCAGCGGTTCCACAATGAAAAGAAAATGTCCCAGGCTGGGCTAGGTGCAAGATCCCTATGGGCTGAAAATTTTTTTTCCTCAAGGAACAAAGTTATTCCCCTGCCCGCTGTGAACCTGACAGCTGTGTACTATTGTGTACAGACTGGTCGGGCTCGCCGGATTTCTGTTTGAAAATTACCATGCGGACCCCCCCCCCCACCTCCTTAATGAGCTCTTGCGTGAGATTAATGGGCCCTTAATTGGAAGTGAGCAGTTTCTCTGTTCCCTCCCCCAGCCCCCGGCCTCACCTTAAAAATTGTGAACTGTCCGGGAGGTGTTGGGTTCCGGAGATGACATCCGGGAAGATGATTTTTAAATTGCATCCGCACCGGGTACCTAACCCACGGCTCATTCAAAATCCGGCCCTAGAGCTGTTTAAAGTGTCCAGGGAGTTGTGTGGTTTGTGCTGAAGGACTTTGTCCTGACTTCAAGGATTCTGCACAAACCACCTGCTCCTAGAAATAGGTGCAGTACTGCATCCCCCTTGGACTACAGCATGGCAGGGAGATTGAGCAGAGGTGACACAGAGGAGCACAAGCTGCTGGAAGAGGGAAGAGGAGAAGGGCTTTCAGCAGGAAGCCATATGCACCTAGGGTGTTCACAGAATAATTCGCCTATCTGAACCTCAGCAAGGAACAATATATCAGCTGCCTTTGGTTCACTAAGGATTTCCTCACTGAAACCTGCCACCTGCTGCAGCCACAAACTACAGGTTTAAAGCAGGACAAGGGTGGCATTGCCAGTGGCTGTGAAGGTGACTGTGGCCATGAACGTTTATGCACCTAGCTCCGTCCAGGCTGGAGCAGGTGATATTTGCAACATCTCCCAGTTTGTCATTCACTATTGCATGAGGGAGACCACTAAGGTTCTGTATTCCAAGAAAGCTGAATGCATTTCATTCTCTCTTGCCAGAGAGAAGTAGGAGAAATGAACACACAGCTTCATGAAGATTGCAGGGTTCCCCATGGTTCACGGTGCTATTGACCTCATGCACATTGCTTTTCAATTCTAAAATGTGCTGCAACCAAAAGGGATTCCACTCCTCAACATCCAGCTGCTGTGCAAACATACGTAGCCTATAATGCAAGTCAATGCCCAGTATCCTGGCAGCCGTCATGATGCCTTAATTCTGCAGCAGTCCACTGTGCCCTCTACAGTCGAGCCACTGCGACAAACCAGAGGATGGCACCTAAGCAACAAGGGCTTTCCTTTGACGATATGGTTCATGACTCTGGCGTGCACCCCATGCACATGTGGGCAATATGCATAGAATGAAAGCCATGCTGCTGCACAAAATGTGATAGAGCAGACCACTGGGGTGCTTAAACAATTCTTCCACTGCCTGGACCGCACTGGAGGAGCCCTGCAGTACTCAGCACAGTGGGTGTCAAGATTTGTGGTGGTCTGCCGCATGCTGCATTACCTCGCCATCATGAGGTCACAGTCATTGCCACCAGCTGTATGGTAATCACTAGGAGGAGGAAGTGGAGGAGGAAGTGGAGGAAGAGTGGATGCAACCAACACAGCCTGTTTCTGACCAGGCTGTCTGTGGTTGATTCGTCCAACTGCGATGCCAATAAACCCAATCCCATTTCCCCACTCACCAACAGACCATACCTTCCCTCTGTTACTGACCATCACAGCATCCACTTGACCACAATGCAAAAGTAAAAGTCACCACAAAATAAACATTCCAAACCAAATTTATTAATCAAACCATGCCATATTGCACACAAACATCAAGTAATCACCCTTGTGCATTACCTTGGTGTCTGCCTTCCGTGTGCCTTTGCTTGTCCTAGTGCACATAGTGCTACCCCAATGGCTGTAACATGGCTGGTGGAAGGCCACTGACTTTCAGTGGGGGAGACTGCAGATGGCCTTGCAGGAAGACATTGAGCAGCACGGGCCCTAGAAGGCCAGGCTTCAGACTGGACCAACTCGGCATGGGTGACAGCACTCTGGGCTGGCTGGCTGGCTGACGGGCAACAGCAAGAGCAGAGCGACAGTGGTGGCAGGATGAATGCTGTTATCCTGAGAGATGACAGCAGGTTTGTGCTCCATGGAGCCACTGGAACTCCCTGGGGCCAGCACCTCAGCAAACCTAGTAATCTGTTGGAGAACAGATTACTGAATTGCTGTGACATCCTGCAATCCCCTTTAAACACTGGTATCTGCAACTATGATAACAGCAGTCCGAGCTTGCATGGTAGCAAGCTGATCTTGCATAAACTCCGTCAGAGCTTCCATTGATATTGGCCATCAGACTTTGCATCATCATCTCAGGGTAGTGTCCTAGGCCCAAACATCTTCAGCTGCTTCATGAATGACCTTCCCTTCATCATAAGGTCAGAAGTGGGGATGTTTGCTGATGGTTGTGTGATGTTCAGTACTATTCGTAATTCCTCAGATACTGAAGTCGTCCGTGTCCATATGCAACAAGACCCAGACAACATTTAGGCTTGGGCTGATAAGTGGCAAGTAACATATGTGGCACACAAGTGCCAGGTAATGAAATCTGCAACAAGAGAGAATCTAACCATCTCTCCTTGACATTGAACATCATTGAATCCCATGCTATCAACATCCTTGGGGTTACCATTGACCAGAACCTGAACTGGAGTAGTCAAATAAATACTGTGGCTACAAGATCAGATCAGAGGCTGGGAATTCTGTAGCAAGTAACTTCATGACTCCCCAAAGCCTATCCACCATCTACAAGACACAAGTCAGGAGCGTGATGGAATACTTTCCACATGAGTGCAGCTCCAAAAACACTCAGGAAGCTCGACAGCATCCAGGACAAAACAGCCCGCTTGATCAGCACCTTATCCACCACCATTCTCTCCCTCCAACACCAGTGCACAGTGGCAGCAGTGTGTACCATATACAAGATGCTCAGCAGCAACTCACCACGCCTCCTTCAACAGCACCCTCCAAATCTGCGGCCCCTTCCAGCTAGAAGGACAAGGATAGCAGATGCATGGAAACACCACCATCTGCACGGTCCCCTCCAAGTCACTCGCCATCCTGAATTGGAACTGTATCACCTTTCCTTCACTGTTGCTGGATCAACATCCTGGAACTCCCTCCATAATAGTACTGTAGGTGTACCACAACGGTTCAAGAAGGCAGCTCACCACCACTTCTCAAGGGCAATTAGGGATGGGCAACAAATGCTGACCTTGCCAGCGATACCCACTTCCCATGAAATGAATAGTAAAATAAATCATGGTTGGATCCACAAATGTGGTAATGGAGTTGGCCACCACTTCCATGCTGGAAAGAATGAGCTCCGAGCTCTGCTGAAAGCAGTGACAAGTTAGAGCCAGACCCCTCCATGCTCCTTGATGGTGACTGCAAGTTTTCTGACAGGCCTGCCAATGCACCAAGTATTTCATTGTGCATACCATCAGCCTTCTTCTATAGGACACCCCATTGACATCCTCATCAGGGTCCTCTGCAGCAGTACTCATGCGCAAACTTGTCCTCTGCGAGATGGCAATGGCATTACCCTTGGTCTCTGCCCTGGCTGCAGGCCACCCTCGCCTGGTGTCTCACCACACGCAGATCCCACCTTTAAGTTATCCGCTAATGTATCCGCAGTTTGTATTTCAGCTGTTAGCTGCAGGTGAGAGAGCGAGTGATGGTGTTTCTTCATTGTCATTGCCTTCCTCCGTTTTCTGTTCCACCATTGCCTGGCCTGATTGCAGATCTACTTGAATGGAGAAAGACAGAAGGGTAGGGTTGTGGTAGGGGAGGGTTTGGGGAAAGCAGGAGATTCATGCTCACACCATCTGCAGCTTGTAAATCAGAAGAGATTGCAAGATAAAGGGGAAGTGGGTATGAGAAGGAGGGTTAAGTATGATGATACCGCCATCTTCAAAGTTTTCATCCCTGCCGTTGACCACGGCTTCAGCCATGGCCGCTTGAATGATGGCGATCACCATATCCTCCATCGGGGTAAGGAAATGCAGCTGCACCTTTCTCTCCGGTGGTTAGCATCTGCTGCCTCTGGATATGCGCCACTTTCTCCTGCAAAGTGAGTGTGTTGCAATGTGTTTGGGTGATGTGATTGTCATGATTGAATGCCTGGCTGTGTGTGCAACATGTGAAGGTGAGGTAAAGCTACGAAAGTGAGGTATGTCTAATAATTGGCAGAGACTGTTGGTAGGTGAGTGATGGGTTTGTGGTGAATTGAGCAGTATTTGTGGCTAGTGTGGCAGTTGGTTGTATGTGGCATTTGAAGATGCATTCACTAACTTTGACCACTTACATGAGGTCAATGAACTTTTTGGGACACTGCATGCATGACTCCTGGCATTGACTGCCACAGCTATCTGGTCCCACTGCCTTCACAGAGTTTGTCTGGGAGGCCTACTGACCCCCTGTGGATGGAAGACATTTCTCCTCCTCTCCACCTCCTGCACCAAGGCCTCCAGTGCAGCATTGAAAAATCACTTTTAGAATGGCTTCCAGCATCTATTGCAGCCAGAATATACCTCCACATTCAAAGGTGGAGGCTGGCTTTAAGTAGTATAGACTAGCTTTATATGCTGTACCTTGACGTTTTAAAGAGCAGGTACACATTGTTTCCCTCGTAAGGCCAATCAGGAATTCCTGGAGTTGATGGGGTCCCAGCAAAATCAGGTCTGGTAGGTTCCGTAGGACTGACGGAATGGGAGTCGGGAAACATCTCAAGTAAATTTGGAGCCATGACCTCTACCTGACAGTTAGAAAAGGTCAATGCTAATTGCTTACACCTGTGATTCAGAGATTTCAATTCCTAACAGCCAGAAAACATATGATGAAAGAGAGACAAAGCAGACAAAAAGACACAAGTGGAGAGAAAGGAAGTCAGGCAGTTTCTACCTTATTATGTCATTTTAAACGAAAGTTAAATGTTAAAAAAGCCTACGAGAGGGAAACAAATAAGAATGGCGGTTAGGACGGAGAAGGAAGGTGGGATACTTGTTGACAGTAAGAAGCATCTGGCCACTCAGCACTCACTTTTGTTGGGTGAGTGAATGAATGGGAATCAGGGAAGTAAAATGGAAGAGTAGATGAAGAGCTTCGGTTGAGTTGAGTGACAGCAGAGCAAGGGAGAGGGTAGTTAAGTGGATCGTTCAATGGGGAATAGGTAAGAGCACGAATAGGCTGGCAGGAATAGGAATGGATGGGGGGTAGTTGATGGGATAGGGGATGGAATGGGAGCAAAGAGATGAGGAGCATGGACAATTGGGGTAAGGAGCCGCTGTGGGCCATATTTTCCCCAGAATCTCGACTCGCTATGCTATATAACCCATCATCTTCCATCCAAAAGAAAAAAAAAGCAAACAAAAATAGAATTAAGAGGAGAGAAGCAGCAGAGAAATATACAGAAACAGAAAAGCATGAAGAAATAGCACTGTTAAGGCATCAGGTAAGAGAAAGACAATATCTTGTGACTTATCATGTGCAATGCCATGGGAGATTGATTAGTACATGCACATGATACTGTGTAACTTTCACCTTATTGTCTGATTTTAGATCCTGTGATTTTAACTATTTACAATATAACCCAATGAAGCGCTAAATTCACCAACCAATAGGACAAGCACTGCCATGCTGAACTAGTCACATGATCTAAAACAATATGCAAAAGGGTTTGAGGCTCAGTTATTTTGGTTATTGATGGGTATTTTGTACGTCTTTTGCTACCTCATCCAAAGCAGTGGTAGCAGCAGAACAGCCAGCCTCAGTGCCAGGGCCCTGCTCCTGATCACTATGCAGCGATCCATGCTGGAAATGCATCATGCAGGTATTGGGTGAGGGTTAGGACTGGGCCTGGTTGCATTGCCATCTACATGTAATAGCCCACTGACAATAATGAAGGACGACCAATTAGGCTGGAATCCCGGATGGTAATTAGGGAGAAAACTGATGAGACTTAACAGGTTAACAAATAATTTCAGGATTGAGATGCCAATTGAAGATGATAAGCAAAGCAGCCTTGAACTGTCAATCACTGATTTACAGACTCTAGTCAATTAGTAAGTGTGAAGATCCATCATTATTTTAATATAATTATTTACTATATATAGCAATAAGGACAAAGTTAGGAATGCAGTATTTTGTAAAATGAATTGGAAGGTTTAATTCAACCAAATAAAAAGTGAATGGTGAAGCCTCGTAAAGTGTGTGACCTTAATTTTTTAAAAATTCATGTAAAAGGAAAGATTTAAAACGCTTAACAACCATGGATATAAAAATAGACACAGAGGAGAACTAGAACTGTAAGTAATGAACACATTTGTAATTGATTATTTATGAGTGCTGATTTATTACTGGTCCAGAGACAAAAATATGTGATTGCTAATGTAGTCCAGCTGTGTCCCATTTTATCAGACTTGATTTTTCAGGCTGCAAATTATAATCTTGTTTTATATTTTGCTGTAAATTATATCCTAATTGTATACTTTGCCATATTCAAGACATAAACACACAGTCATAGACTGATAACATTTTTAATCATCGGCTGCCTATCTCAAATATATGCAGCAGATGAGATGAATAATTAACAGCAGCATTTGTAACATCAAGAATGAAAACGCTGAATTAGAACACAACATTCAAAGGACACAAACTGGGGTGGATTTTGTTCTCTTGTTGGAGGCGGGATGAATGGCATAGTGGGGGGAGGGTGGAGAATTTCTGTAGAGCCGTCCGCCATAAAACCCGGCAGAGTACCGCAGTGTGCTGATTTTGTTGGAGGCAGGGAAGCACCACGGCGGCACTGACACCACATCGCTATTTAAATGTTTGAAATGCTTCTTTAAATAAATTAGAATGTAATTCACAGCGATCTAACAAAGGTTTCTCAAATTTGTGGTTGACTTGCGGTACACACGTGCCTTCAGTTTCGTGACTTTGAAAAGCTGGCGCCACTGAAGCAAGAGTCCTTGATGCCACAAAAGGGAAGGTAACCGAATCAAAGCGGCACAGGGAAGCTGGGTTTATAGCATCAATTCCACTATGTTGAGTGTCCAAGAGGCTTGTGTGTGAACGGGAGGAGCTCTGTAAGGGGCTTGTATGTGACAGGCAGGGGTTCTGCAAGGTGCTTGTGAGTTAATGGGGGGAGGGAGCTCTGCAAGGGGCTTGTGTGTGATTTGGGGGTGCTCTGAAAGCATATAGATTGTGTGTGTGTGTGTAAGGGGACCATTAGTGGGTTTCTTAAACGATGTTATGGATGTGAAGTCTCACATTCTGGATAAGATGTTAGACCAACAGTAATCCTTACTCTAGAGCCACAACAGGCATCCGGACAAGCAAAAATTAACAAATACTTTTGGCCAGACAGGTTCATTTTTGCATCAGAAGGGAGCCGAAGGTCCGAGGGAAATTGGCATAGGTCTCATTCACCCTGTGTTTCCAAATCCCCTTGCGTGTTGTGGTGCCTCTGTTGGAGACGGGCCCAAGAGGCAGCTGGGGTTTGACCAGAAGCTCCAAGACGTGAACAGCAGCAGCCTGCAAGGCCAAGAAGAACCCAAGCACGCCAGAGAGTCGACAGGATTTGTATAACCAACCTGCAGATGTCCGAGCAATCCTGTCAGCGATAGCTACAACTGTCCAGCGAGGCTGTCACAGACCTTTGTGGCCTTCTGCATGACAAATTGTGACCAATGGGATTTGGTGGTCACCTTATGTCTGCGACCCTCAAGATTATCGTGGCGCTCAACTTTTATGCATCAGGATCATTCCAGGGATCCACCAGGGATGCGTGTAGGGTTTGTCAGGCTGCAGCACACTGCTGAATCAAAGAGGTGACCAATGCCCGTACAAGAGGGCTGATGACTATGTGTATTACCAGACCGACCCTGACAGTCAGGCCAAGAGGACCATTGGATTTGGGGTCATCGCTTGATTTCCCAGGTATAAGGTTTAATTGATAGCACACACATGGCCATCAAGGTTCCCACGGATCAACCAGTCACCTTCACCAACAGGAAGGGCTTCCATTCAATCAATGTTTAACCAGTTTGTGACCACTGAAAGTGTTTCCTTCAAGTGCGTGCCCACTTCCCAGGAAGCTGCCATGACTCCTACATACATTGCCAGTCCCAGGTGTCAGATCTTTTCACTCCCCCCTTCCCCACCCCTCCACCTGCACCCCCCACCCCCTGCCCCCGCTCTCATTCAGGGGTGGATTCTTGGGGTCAAGGGCCACCCCTTGAAGACATGGCTTCTGACGCCAGTGAGGAACCCTCGCAATGATGCGGGAGACAGGTACAACGTTTGCCACGGCTCTACCTGAGTGACCATCGAGCAGGCCATCGGGCTGCTGAAGCTGAGGTTCCGAAACCGTGATTGATCTGGTGGAGCTCTGCAGTATGCCCCAGAGAGGTTTGCGTGTATGGTGGTGGTCTGCTGTGCTCAACATAATATTGCATTTCAGAGGGGGGAGGCCTTACATAAGGATGCGTGAGCACCAAACATCCTCTTACGAAGAGGACGTGGAGGAGAGACATGGCCAAGCAGCTATGGAAGAGCACAACACGGCGATGGAGGCCAGACATAGCGAGCAACACGCAAGGGACAACCTCATAATGACCCGCTTTCAGCCACCCTGATGTCACCACAATAAGAATGCCTAATATACTGACCATCATGCACGTAGTCTTCTGCCTTCGTACCATATGTCTCAGCTGAATGAAGGCCAACAACAATGTGTGCTAGTGCCCAAGGGAGAGCATTCGAGGAATATTTCTTCATGCACATTGCCATGATAATGATGGCCGTGGTCACATTGGCAATGCTTTCAGGGTTATGTTGGGATTCTGAGAGTCACAATTAAGGCATTTTGAAATTTGATTTACAGACAATGAGGGCTAATGATTGGCACAAAGAACGTTTAATTAAAGTAAACACAACATAGTTGTGTCACCTGTGAAATACTCAAAGAACAAATAACAGTACAGCACAGGAACAGGCCATTCGGCCCTCCAAGCCTGCGCTGATTATGATGTCTGTCTAAACTAAAACCTTCTGCACTTCTGGGGACCGTATCCCTCTATTCCCATCCTATTCATGTATTTGTCAAGATGCCTCTTAAACGTCGCTATTGTACCTGCTTCCACCACCTCCCCTGGCAGAAAGTTCCAGGCACTCACCACCCTCTGTGTAAAGAACTTGCCTCGCACATCCCCTCTAAACTTTGCCCCTCTCACCTTAAACCTATGTCCCCTTGTAACTGATTCTTCCACCCTGGGAAAAAGCTTCTGACTATCCAGTCTGTCTATGCCACTCATAACTTTGTAAACCTCTATCAGGTCACCCCTCCACCTCCATTGTTCCAGTGAAAACTATTCGAGTTTATCCAACCTGTCCTCATAGTTAATACCCTCCAGACCAGGCAACATTCTGGTAAACCTCTTCTGTACCCGCTCCAAAGCCTCCACGTCCTTTTGGTAGTGTGGTGACCAGAATTGTACGCAATATTCCAAGTGTGGCCTAACTAAGGTTCTGTACAGCTGCAGCGTCACTTGCCAATTTTTATACACTGTGTCCCGACTGATGAAGGCAAGCATGCCGTATGCCTTCTTGACTACCTTATCCACCTGCGTTGCCACTTTCAGTGATCTGTGGACCTGTACGCCCAGATCTCTCTGCCTGTCAATACTCCGAAGGGTTCTTCCATTTGCTGTATACTTCCCACCTGTATTAGACCTTCCAAAATGTATTACCTCACATTTGTCCGGATTAAACTCCATCTGCCATTTCTCCGCCCAAGTCTCATTCTTAGCACACTCGGGATTGTTCAGTAAATGCTGTCTAATTGCGGATCAAATCTAATATTAGATATTGTGTTCTGAGTTTTGCAAGTGCGGCTGGTTGAGTACAGCCAGTACTCTGCTGATTGCGAACAGCTGAACGGAACGTGCTGTTTGATATGATCTGCCAGTCTTTGGGACATATGGCCTACGTAACTGGCATTGCACCGGCACTGGAATTCATATGCAACATTATTTATTTGTTTGGTAGTCAGAATGTCTTTTTGGCTTGATGGCAGCATCCTGTTAGTGGAAAATACCATTTGAGTTGCTGCTGTGTAGTAGCAATGTGAAACAGCTAGCTTCACCTGTTCACAGAATCACAGAATAATACAGTGCAGAAGAGGCCCTTTGGCCCATCGAGTCTGCACCGATGCATTAAAGATACCTAACCTGTCTACCTAATCCCATTTGCCAGCACTTGGCCCATAGCCTTGAATGTTATGACGTGCCAAGTGCTTATCCAGGTACTTTTTAAAGGATGTGAGGCAACCCGTCTCTACCACCCTCCCAGGCAGGGCATTCCAGACCATCACCACCCTCTGGGTAAAAAAGTTCTTCCTCAAATCCTCCTTAAACCTCCTGCCCCTCACCTTAAACTTGTGACCCCTCGTAACTGACCCTTCAACTAAGGGGAACAGCTGCTCCCTATCCACCCTGTCCATGCCCCTCATAATCTTGTATACCTCGATCAGGTCACCCCTCAGTCTTTTCTGCTCCAGCGAAAACAACCCAAGCCTATCCAACCTCTCTTCATAGCTTAAATGTTCCATCCCAGGCAACATCCTGATGAATCGCCTCTGCACCCCCTCCAATGCAATCACATCATTCCTATAATGTGGCGACCAGAATTGCACACACTACTCCAGCTGTGGCCTTACCAAAGTTCTATACAACTCCAACATGACCTCCCTGCTTTTGTAATCTATGCCTTGATTGATAAAGGCAAATGTCCCATATACCTTTTTCACCACCCTATTAACCTGCCCTTCTGCCTTCAGAGATCTATGGACAAACACGCCAAGGCCCCTTTGTTCCTCGAAACTTCCCAGTGTCAGGCCATTCATTGAATACTTCCGTGTCACATTACTCCTTCCAAAGTGTATCACCTCACACTTTTCAGCATTAAATTCCATCTGCTACTTTTCTGCCCATTTGAACATCCCGTCTATATCTTCCTGTAACCTAAGACACTCCACCTCCCTGTTAACCACTCGGCCAATCTTTGTGTCATCAGCGAACTTACTGATCCTACCCCCCACTCAAATTTTTGCTCAAATTTTTGAGATACCTTACCCTTTGGGGGTAATTTGACATAGACTGGACACTTGTCAAGTCTGAAAGTGGCAGCCTAAGGCTAACCTATGGGATAATGGTTACCCCGATCAGGTCATGCTCACTGTGTATCACACATACTCATGAATGGGCCTAAAGCTCTCAGTGGGGAAACCATGGATTGGTCATTGTGGAAGCTTCCCCCCCCCCCCCCACTGCCCCGGCCCCGCAGGAACTCCTCGCAGGGAGGCTGCCATGGTTTACCTGATGGTCTCCCATGCAGCAGGGGCCCATCCCGATGCTGGTAAAATGCCAGTGGGGTCATGAAGTGGCTATTAATTGACATTAATTGGTTTAATAGGCCGCCCATCTTTGGTTGTCGGGTGGCCAGACTGCTGATATTCCTACCATTGCAGATGTCCCCTGGTGGTGGATAGACTTTGGGCTCCTCTTCTGCCTCCCAGTCCATCTCCAGAGGGCTGGTAAAACTTAGCCATGGAATCTCATTCCTTCCGGTTGTGAATTGTTGGAGATTTTTAAAATATCAAATTTTAATGTTTACTTTTTTTCCTAACATTTTTCTCTCTTAATCCAAAATTTATTTCCCTTTCTTTAATTCTTTTGTGTACCTGATTTGAGATTCAATTTACCCCACTCTAATTCACCCTCCTTCTCAGTCCTTTCTCTCTATTTTTCTCTATCCTTTAAACCTCATGGGTGTAGGAGATACATTGTTGGTCTCATTGCTCACTGTGATCTCAGGTGCCCTGTTGCCCTCACAATTCCAGTAACTTATAGGGCATAAACTCTTTGAGCTGATGATTGCAGGAAAACATCTAACTAACCAGGCACGTCACTCAATGTCCTGCTCCAGCAAATTCTGGCCCAATATAACACGTGGCATGTTGCTGCTGGCAACATACCAACAGTTACTGCACTCCAAAACATGATTTGTGAAGTGTGAAGCACTTTCAGAAAATGAAATGTTGCAACGTGGCAACGCATTATTTGAGTGCAAGTCTTTCTTTCTTATTTGTTAGTTAATTGACTCGGGTCTGTGAACTCCAGTGAAATTCTCCAGTCAAAAATTCCATTTACTTCAGGATATGTGTTCTCTTACCAGCCAAACTCAATGTAAATGTATAATGACTTGACAATGTACTTTGTAGATAACACATATATAAAACACTATTCATTGAAAATCGTATGTTTGCACACACTTTCCATGTCATCTTCCTCTATTCCAAATTCCTACGTGCACATTTGTAATAAAAATTGCCTGTGTAAATTTGCCACACTCAAATTACATCCTGAGACATGGGTGGCACCGTATCCCTTCAATTATGTATCACCCCGCTATTCAGCCTGTACTGCTGAGAAACCTTTCTACTCCAACCAACTCTATGGGCCAAATTTTAGCATTTAGTTCCACTCACTGGAGGGTAGACAGCAGCAGGTCCAGAACCCAAATGTTTGTCGAGTGAGCTTTGCCGTGGTTTTTTAACTCAGCCATGGCATCAGCATCCTGTTTCTGGGTTTCCCAACAAATCAGAGTGGGCAGGCGTGAGGACAACCCGCACCTAGCTATTAAAGCCTCACTTGGCAGGGGTCAGAATAGATCCATTATAGGAATGTCAGGACATTGAGAGCAAGTGCAATAATGGAGTCTCACTGTGGGAAGGCTGCCCCCACCCCCGATTCTCAGAGGCATCCCTTGGAGTTCATGCTGCGGGCTGTAAGGGTGTGCAGATAAACACTCTTCCCAGCAGACAGGGGGGAAGAGGCCAGCCTCTGGTACCTCCCACAAGGATACAGTACCAAAAGAGGTTTAATGACCTCATGAGGACAGAAAAGGTGAATGGCATCCCACTTTCAAGCGCCAACCCTCTAACTCTGACTTCCCCAGCATTCTCCCGGACTTCATTCCTCATATCTTGCAGCTCCACCCATTCCTCTTTCTAAGGCACCTCCTTACATCCCCATCTGAACAACCACCACTGATACTCACTTTTATCTTATTGCTATTTCACACCCACCCTTCACAGTCACCTTCCACAAATGTTGTCATTCCAACCTCTCAAAACATACCATTCATAACACTCTGCTTTCTTTCTTTTGTTACGACCTGGTGAGAAAGGTGTCTAGGGGTTTTTCTCGGCTTTCATCTGGTCTTATTGTAACAGGGTTTAATTTTAAACACAGTGTTTTGAGCTCCCCTTTGGTGAATCCTTGTTCACCACTTTCCAATTATAAGGCAAAGAAATGAGCACAACCAGGTTTTCTCAGGTTTAAAGAAGAAAAGTGAAGTTTATTAAACATACTTAAACTCTAATTCAGTTAACGCCTACAGATATACAACACGCCCATGCTAGCATGCATACAGGATACACACATGCAAATAAGGACAGAAAAGAGCAGAAGAAAAATAGAGGGGTTTGGGGCAATCTCTGAAGGAGGTTTCTTGTTAGTGTTTCTGTGTTTCCAGCTCGCCGTAGAGTCTTTGATTGTAGACAGCTCTTACTTTTGTTTGGGGCCCAGTATTCTTCTTAAAGCTTGTTCACATAGGAGACTTTTCTCTCTTTGAGTTCACATGACTTCAAAGGGTTTTCCGTTCCATAAGAAAGAGATGGGAGCAGACAGGAGAGAGGTGTTCTCAGTGCAGGAGCAAACAGCTTTCTGAGTTTCTTTTTCTCAGCAAGTTCACATTCAAACAGACAGTTAGTCATGTGCCTAAACTGGTCTGACCGGGTCTTCAGTGTATTGGAGAAGCAGGGACTGGGTCCTTTGTTCCAATACTGTCTGGCAGCATGCAAATGTCTTTCCAGTCAGGGGCTTAGCAATTCCTTGTGATAGGCCCTTTTTTCTTCCCAGCCACAATTTTAAGTTTTAATGTTCATGTGGCGAAATAATGTGTGGCTCAGTCTTGGCAGGTGGGGCCTGCATGACACTTCGCAGGAGAAAGGAGCACAGAGCTTCATGAAAAGGGAGAACTGGGGGTGGCCCTCCAGTAAACACCACTCTGACAGCCTGAGGAAGAGGCCATGGAGATCGGCAGAGTGACGGAGTACTTGGCCATTGGAGATGGAGAGATGGGGGTCTCCCAGATACCTGGTAACAGAATTAGATATCACACAGCCACATGGCACACAATACTCACTCATGTTAAAGTGATGTCACCAGTAACTGAAATATGATCATCTGCACAATAATGACTTTGAACCCTTTCCCTTTGTCAGTTCTAATCCACAGGTCCTTCAAGCGTGACACACGAGCTGGTATGGGAGGATGCCCAACAGTCCTCAAAGGATGTCATGCATTCTAAGGAAGCACTGTCACGTGACTCATGTGCACCCTCCACCAGCTCATATATGCACGCCTCGGTGGGGCCTCCAAGACAGGTCGCTATGTTCTCACATGATGAGCTACACATCATATGTGAGCTGGAGGAGATGTTGGAAACAGGGACGGCAGTGGAGAGTCTCCATGTGAAGGCGCAGGACATTCCAAGCTCTGATTGGCTGGCAGCATTTGTGAAAAGAGAAGCAGAGTTAACGTTTTGGGTCAGTGACCCTTCTTCGGAACTGACAAATATTGGAAATGTCAAGGGTTATAAGCAAGTGAGGTGGGGGTGGGGCAAGAGATAACAAAGGAGAATTGGACAAGGCCACATAGCTGACAAAAAGGTCATGGAGCAAAGGCAAACAATATGTTAATGGTGTGCTTTTTTTCAGGTTTGCACTTGCTGCTGTTCAATATTCAGTCCGTTAACACCTAATCTGTACTGATGCTTTGTCTTTCAACACACCATTAACATATTGTTTGCCTTTGCTCCATGACCTTTTGGTCAGCTATGTGGCCTTGTCCAATTCTCCTTTGTAATCTCTTGCCCCACCCCCACCTCACTTGCTTATAACCCTTGACATTTCCAATATTTGTCAGTTCCGAAGAAGGGTCACTGACCCGAAACGTTAACTCTGCTTCTCTTTTCACAGATGCTGCCAGACCTGCTGAGTGGTTCCAGCATTTCTTGTTTTTATTTCAGATTTCCAGCATCCGCAGTATTTTGCTTTTATTTTATCTGATTGGCTGGATGCAGATACTGAGCCTTAGGTATCATCCACAAAGAGGACTATCGTAGAGTAGCAGCAGAAAATTTGTAAGGTTCTGTCAGCATTTCCAGAGGCTCTGAGCACCATTGGAGAGAGATTGGAGGCGTCTGTTTCGAGCATGAGTGCCGTGATGTCTCAGAGCTTGCACTAATGTCCCCTTCCATGGAAAGAGTGGCCACCTGCATGGAGAATCAGACGCAATAGGCAACAAATGCATACTGGCCCTCACCAATGTCCACTCAGTCTGCCACCTGAAGTATGGTGGAGGACATGCACACCTTCGCCGTTCAGCACCTCACTGAAGTACAAAAAAGTGCTTTCCAGTTCTAGGTTAGCAGGGACGTGCGGGTGGGCCATGAGAGGGAAGATGGAAAAAGGGGAAATGAAAGTGGGGACTCTACTCAAAGTGCTCCCACTCTCCCCCCCCACCCCCCCACATTGCCCCACCTTCAGCCCCACATGTTTCCTCCTGTTCTGGTGGCTGAGTCTGCCTCTGCACAGGTGCAGGGGGGGCAGTCTTTGCTGGGGTCCTCATGGGTTCCAAAATCCTGGGGATGTTGGACACAAGCATCTCAGCTCTCAGAGCTTGAGAACGAGCAGTCTACTAAAGCCATAGGGTTAGCACCATGTAAAAGTGATAGGAAGATCAAGAGAAAGACTTCATGAGGGAAATCACTTGGGTGTTTATACATCTATCACTGTGTCAAATTTATTGTCAATGTTTATGAAGCATATTTTCAAGTCTCCATTGACAAGTCACCTCCATTGTTGCCTCTCACATGCCGAGTGGCCATCAGCCTGGAGGAAAATGGTATGACCAGAATAGAAGATGAGCAATGAGTGTCAATGAGATGGAAATATGATTGACTGTGGGACTGCTTTGGGTGGGGGGGTGGGGGTGGGGGTGGGGGTGGGTGTTCCCAGTGGGCCCAGCATTGGTGTCTGTATGGCTTCACAACCTCAAGTTAGCTAAATCGTGCCTGCACGAGTCCATTGCAGTAATCCCTGGTAGCCAGGTGAGTGGCTGCAGGGACCCTAACCATATCAGGGTCCTTCTTCTGCTCCCCCTCAGAACATGCAGAGTGGCCAACACTTTTCTTCCTCTGCAACTCCTGTCCTCTCTGCTGTGCCAAATTGTGCAAGGAGCAGCTGACTATTACCATTTGGAACACAGTGAAGGACACTTCCAGAGCTCTCCGGCCACCTGAATCACATCTTCATCAATTCAAAGGCTTGATCCATGACCATTCTTGTGCTCGTGTGGCTTCTATTGTACCTTTCTTGTTCATCAGTTGTACGGTTCCTCAGAGGTGTCATCAGCCACGTCCTTAGAGGGTATCCCTAGTCTCCAAGGAACCACACACTGATTCTGGAGGTGTGCATATCTGTAGGAGATGTGACTAGCACAGATTAAATGCATCATGGCAGCTTCCAGGATATCATGCACAGACATAGATGAATATCTTACAGTGATTACATATCAGCTGAACATCAATGGAATGGAATCCCTTTTGATTGACAAGTACTCCTTGTTGATCTGAGGATGCCTTGATTGACACATGGGTGCAATCTATGACTACCTGAACCTGTGGGAGCCCAGCCGTTGCAGAAAATCCAAGGGTCCTCACTTTCTGACTAGTCTCATCAGTGGCAAAGTGTATGTAGTGATGGCCCTAGCAAACATGGCATTGGTCACCTGGGATAGGCAATCTTGTGCAGGAGATTTCGAACTCCTGCAGATGTCATCACCAAATCCCTAGCAAGACATTCATCAGCATTGCCATCGCTGAATCCCCCACTATCAACATCCTGGGGGTTACCATTGACTAGAAACTGAACTGGAGTGGCCACATAAATACTGTGGCTACAAGAGCAATTCAGAGGCTAGGAATTCTGTGGCAAGTAACTCACCTCCTGATTCCCCAAAGCCTCTCCACCATCGAAAAGACACAAGTCAGGAGTGTGATGAAAAACTCTGCACTTGCCTGGATGGGTGTGGCTCCAACAACACTCAGGAAACTCGACACCATCCAGGCCAAAGCAGCCCACTTGACTGGCACCCCATCCACCACCTGAAACATTCACTCTCTCCACCACTGATGCACAGTGGCAGCAGTGTGTACCAGCTACAGGATGCACTGCAGAAACTCACCATGCCTCCTTTGAAAGCATCTTCCAAACCCACAATCTCTTCCATCTAAAAGACTAAGGAAAGCAGACACATGGGAACAGCACCACCAGCAAGTTCCCCTCCAAGTCACACACCATCCTGACTTTGAAATATATCGTCATTCCTTCACAGTCACTGGATCAAAATCCTGGAACTCCCTCCCTAACAGCACTGTGGTGTACCTACCTCACATGGACTGCAGCAGTTCAAGAAGGCAGCTCATTATCACCTTCTCAAGGTCAATTAGGGATGGGCAATGAATGCTGGCCTTGCCAGCGATGCCCACATCCCGTGAAAGAATAAAGTGGAGGAAAAAAAAGAACCAAAGGCAAAGAAATTAAGTGCTGTGGTGACCTTTACGGCTACTGACAATGGGTGCCCACCTGGTCCACTTGGAAGGAGGTCTTGTTCCAGGAGGCTGCAGATATCAGTAACGACCGGCCAAGAAAGTCTGAGGAACCGGTGCTCAGACATGCGCATAAAGCTGATCCTTTGCCTGTAGACCCTGTGTTGGGCATTTTGTCTACTTTGAGCTGGATCTCTGTGTTCATTTGCTCTGTACTGTGGAGCACCATCTGGCTGAGGAGAAGGCAGTTGCTGCTGCTGGTGTTCTTCCTATTGTTCCTGCTACTGTTCATGTTGCTGGTGCTGCTCCTCTTGTTCCACATCAGAGATTCAAGGTAGAGCTGCGTAAGTTGTTCACTTGTTGCAGTGAAGACTGACAGCAGGGAAGTGCAGATCAAACTCAAAGAAGTGCAAGGTAGCAGAAGTGATCTCTAAAGTGTTGGAAATCATTTCCAAAGCACTGAAACCACGCTCTCTGAACAGGTCCAGTCAGTAAATGCCATTCACCTAGTTGAGGAAGTAGTTGTCATAGTTTAGCTTTTAAAGGTTTTCCAGCCTGTCAATTTGACAGCCCTGTCAACCCACTGTGCTCTTGCCTTGTTGACCCTGGCAAGTTTTAAACAGCTTGGAAGCCCATGTGCTGGCAGTTAAAGCCAGAATTCAGGGTTAAATCTTCAATCAAATGCTACTTTTCATATGATAATCATTGATCCGCCTGTTCCCACATGCCATGAATCATGCACTGTTAAATCCCGAAGTCAGTTGGGGGGGGGGGAGGGGTGTGGTGATGACTCTGACATGCTGCCACTTTTCCATCTTTAACCCCCTGCACACACTGACACCTGTCCCCTGCTCCCTGCCTCCCACTCCATGGATGTTAAAATTCCCCCAACTCTCTGTCTCTGAGACTGCTGTAAGATTTGTCAAAATATGACATAAAAATACAGGCAGAATATATGACTTCAAGATGGGGTATGAATTAACTGTAAACCGTGATCCTCACCCTCCAACTTTGCTTCACCTGAAGATTAAATGCACTTGGTTGTAATACCCCATGTGCAATGACAGGGGAGGTTGACTAGTATTTACGAAATGTATCCTTGGATAAATGTTTTGCGAAAAATGATGGACACCTACCCTGGGCCCAGTGCATCTGGTATCAGCATCAAATATTTTGCAGGATTGAGTTGAAGTGTTTCAAATTCATTTCAATTGATATCTTATTTAAAATACTAAGTAGGAGATTACTCAATGCATCATTTTGCTTCCATTTTCTGCTGTAAATGATATAAAAGAAGCTAGGTTGCCATTAACTTAGTTTGAATGAAATCCAACTTCTAAGCTGAATTGCTTAAGGTGTTGATGAAGATAGGATTTGACTCCTCTTTCCCACTACCATTACTCTCAGCAATATTGATAAAAGGAAGATGAAGATAAAAGAAAAAGCAACCAAATAGCACCACTGATGAGAAGCAATGGGAAGGTTTGATCAGACAAGAGATCTGTATGTGTTCTTTCAGCTACTTTTATGAGCTGGCTGGTGAAACTACCCAGCATTACAAGTAGAACTATTGTACCAGTAGGATGGTAGACCTATGGATAATTCAAAGCTGGATTGTCATATAAAAGTTGTATTACAGTATGCAGACTCTTGTTTCACGTTATAAGATATTTGAACTTAGGATTCAGAGATCAATGGGCTTTTCTCCAATTCACCTAGATACTCAACAACTTTTGATGGTAATCTTAAAGCATTTGTCCCAGGATTCAGATGGCATTGTGCTTTTCCGATTACAAAAATTACCATGAATCCAAATCAGTCTTGTTGAAAGGATGTGGGGAAGGCAGAGAGGGATGGTGCAAGATGGAGAGATTGGCAGAGCAGGAGAGGGGGACGAAGGATCTGGATGGGACAAGGAAAGGGAATGTGAGAAGTAGGAAGGGAGAGGCGGACTGAAAGAGGGAGCTAGGAGAAGTAAAGAGGAGAGGAAAAAGTGGAGACAATGGTGGATGGGAAAGGGTTGGGTGGTACTGGGCCTGAGCCAATTTTAATTTCAGCAGGAGGGAAAGCTGCACTGAATGAGGGCCCAATATCATCTGTATGGTGGAGGGGAGGGAAGAGCATTTTTCTTTTCTTTGAGGATGGGGCAGGCTTTTGGTTCACAGGTCAGGGTGTTGCTGAGTGGCTTCTGGGTAAAGGGCTGGCAGAGGGATGCATTTGCAGGTGAGGTAGGAGTAGGAATAGGCCTGAATTAGTTCTGTGGGGGGTGCAAGCTCAGGAGAGAAAAAGGAAAGATTAGATTAGAGATACAGCACTGAAACAGGCCCTTCGGCCCACCGAGTCTGTGCCGAACATCAACCACCCATTTATACTAATCCTACACTAATCCCATATTCCCAACAAACATCCCCACCTGTCCCTATATTTCCCTACCACCTACCTATACTGGTGACAATTTATAATGGCCAATTTACCTATCAACCTGCAAGTCTTTTGGCTTGTGGGAGGAAACCGGAGCACCCGGAGAAAACCCACGCAGACACAGGGAGAACTTGCAAACTCCACACAGGCAGTACCCGGAATCGAACCCGGGTCCCTGGAGCTGTGAGGCTGCGGTGCTAACCACTGCGCCACTGAAGTTAAGCCTAGTGGTGAGGTTGATGTCTGTAATTCTGTTCTTCATGGTGGAAATAGGGATGGGGAGTAATTTCTTATGTGTGGGGTATGGGTACCCTGATTTTAGCTCGGAGGAGGGGCAGGCTGTACTGATTTCTGGTCAGAGGGAACACTGACCAGAATAAGTGTTTGGGAATAAGTGTTAAGATTTCTGTTCAGATTGGGGGTCTTGTGTCGTGTTTTATGATAAATGAAGAGGGGGGGATTGTGATCTGTGGTGCTGAAGCGGACTATGTGAAGTCTGTGCAGTGCAAGCAAGTACGGAGGAAATCCCATTCACTTTAACTGCCTAGGATCTTCCAATTGTTTACATTGGTTCATGCAGCAGGCCGAGCAGTTACTGCTCCAGATGGCACAATACTGTTTTTGAAGATTCTTCCCTTCAATTCACCCTTGGCCATCCTATTTTTCATCTCTGGCTACTGGGGGATTGAGAATGCCAAAATCACTGCACAGTAAAATTGGGGGGAATGGGAGCCAAAACTTTTGCTTAGTGGAGTTGTGTTGAGGTTGGCAGCAATCTCTGCTCAGTTTGGAGTAGTGAGATTGGGCCAGATGCAGACTATGCTTACTGGTGATGGTGTTGGTGATCTAGTTTCAGTAATGATGGTGGAAGGATCTGTTGCCAGCTGGCAATGTTGCACACTATGCTTGATTACGGTTGGGGGAGGAAATTGGCCTATTTGTAGTTTGTCGTGCAGTTAGACGTTGTTCCTCTAAGAATACTGCTTTTCTGATTCTCTCTACACTCTTATTTGTGGATGTGAGTAGGCAATGTGTCTTCTTACTGATGCAGGAGGAAAACTGGGGCAAGCGTCAACAGCTATCAAGTTCTTAGCCCAATTTTTACCTTTTTATCATTATTCTTTATACTTTGGGTAAAATGTGGAGTACTGCATTTACCCTAAGTTATTTCGTTCTTCCAATAGGTCTTTCATCCTATCAATGATTAACTGCTGATCTATCCACGAACATCTCAGCTGACAAGCTGATGAATTGTTGATGGTCAATATTCACTTTCCTGATCTCTGTTTCATATTCACTTTCTTGATCTCTGTTTCAATACCGTGTGACAGCAAACACTTCTTTGTGTTTTGATATTTTATAACTTTGTTCTGCTCACTTGCAAGTATCTTGGGTGATGGGCAATTTGTTTTTCTCTGAAGGGAACAGATTGAGATTTACAATGATCAAGCAGGAGAGTTGTCATGTAATGATTAGATTAGATTATTAGATTAGAGATACAGCACTGAAACAGGCCCTTCGGCCCACCGAGTCTGTGCCGAACATCAACCACCCATTTATACTAATCCTACACTAATCCCATATTCCTACCAAACATCCCCACCTGTCCCTACATTCCCTACCACTTACCTATACTAGTGACAATTTATAATGGCCAATTTACCTATCAACCTGCAAGTCTTTTGGCTTGTGGGAGGAAACCGGAGCACCCGGAGAAAACCCACGCAGACACAGGGAGAACTTGCAAACTCCACACAGGCAGTACCCGGAATCGAACCCGGGTCCCTGGAGCTGTGAGGCTGCGGTGCTAACCACTGCGCCACTGTGCCGCCCTTAAATGTTAGGTGCTGCCTCTATAATCAATTAGCATGAAATGTTATGTTCACGATGCCACTTACCTTTGGCATTTTGGAGACCACTCACTGTTTTTAATATCTAACAAATAAAATCTATGTTCAGCTGTATTTACTGCATTAGTAAAATGATAAGCAAATTGGGGATGAGTTGCTAAAAGCAAAAGAAAATGGCAGATACTGAAAATCAGAACCAAAAATGGAAAATGCTGGGAATACTCAGTAGGTCAATCTGATAAAAGGTCTGCACCTGCAATGTTAACATATCTGCTATCTCCCTAGGTATTGACTGGCCTATGATATGCTTCCAGCATTTTTTATTCTTGTTTCAGAGATTTGTGAACTATGTCACTTTATTGGCTGCGTGCAAAAGATGTGAGATTTAAGAGGGTAATAAATAGACTTTATGACACACAAAGTTGTGGATCTATTGACTCATATTGTTTGGCAGGGGCAAGACTAGGATCTTGCATCAAAGAAAATCTCAACAGCTGATTTGAAGCAATAAATATTGATATGACCCATTCATCAACAGCTGGTCTATAACTGGTGCTGCTGCTTTGTTTGACAGGCTGGAATGCCTGACATTCTTTTGAACATTTTACTATCACCATGTTGTAAAATTTCCTTAAGTACCTTTGGCTTATGAAAGTTGCCGTTTGCACAAATGAAACTTTATTCAAAACAATCAAAGAAGTAAAACAATGGGCTGGATTTTACCAGCGCTTTGCGATGAGCTGGGAAACAAGAGGGCTGATAATATGCTGGGGGAAGGCGTTGGAAGGGGAATCTACCACCATGGCATATTACCAGTGGCAGGATCTTCAGCAGCACAGCCGCCCACTGGGCAGCCAATTGAGCCAATTAAGTGCCCAATTAACGGCCACGTCCTGCCCTTCCAGCATTTTACCAGTATTGGGAAGGGCCGCCACCACATGGGAAGATCGCCAGGTAAAGTTTGGTGGCCTCCCAGCGGGTCCCTGAGGTGGGGGAGCACTTTTTAATAGCCTTTCGTAGCCCATGTAAGGGCCCCCACAACAATAGCTGCCCCCGCGACCAATACGCAGCCACTGGAATATGCCCCCCAACACCGATCACCGGGGCCTGCCTGCCTGGTGCCAGCTTGCAGAAAAAAATTTACTTTGTCTTCGAGGGCGCCTCAGCATGGAGGGGACCTCTTCTTGATCATGCAGCCTCAGTAGTGGCCACTGATAGCGGTGGCTCTGCCAAGGCTGCCGAGCTGCTGGCCCTCTGATTGGGCCGGCAGCTGTGAGAGGGGGGGGTGAGACACCATCCTCAATTGGACAGTGGTCCCAGTGGCAGCCTCTTAATTGGCAGCTGCCGGCAAATGCCGGCCTAGAGTCCTGCCACCTGCCAGCGAGGGGTTGCCTTCCGCTTTCAGACCTGGCAGTGGGACTTCTTCCCTTCTTCGGAAAATTCAGCTCAATGGTTCAATGGAAAGATATTTAACCGGTTACCGTATTTCTTTCACAACTTGGGAAAGCCAGCTTTCATAAACAATATAAATAATATTTAAATGCAGAGTTTCCCCATACTCAAAGGCAAATTATTTCCCTACAACTCTTCAGTCATGATTTCACAAGCAAAATTAATGGATTGTATTGCTGTCCTTTCAGCTACCTGGGAGGTATTTGGCTCAGGCTGTATACATTAGATAATGTTTCTAAATGATACTCTAAGAAACAAGTACGGGAATTTTCCTGCTTCTGCCCATTTTTTTTTTGATCATCTCACAATTTTTATTGGAGTGACTTTTCTGGCAATGAATATGCTTTCTGTAATAATAATATGGTCATAAGATTCCACTGTTAATTAAGTAGACACAGAATAAATTGCTGTCACAATGAGTAAATTACTAATGAACCAATTATCAATGTGTGGACATGTCTAAAGTAAGCCAACCTGCAATTTGTCTCTCAATTTTGATGCTCTCTGTGCACTACAACACTCATCTGAAGTAACAGTTTATACCTTCTGGCCTGTTAGAAAATGTGAATAACTCAATGGTATAGATAAGAAAGTAAGAATTGTGTGCGCGTGTGAGACTTTAGACTATTGCAACATTTGAGCAGGGTTATTTTTCTAACTGCAGTTTAAGACACTGAGCTAATTTTGGCATTTGAAACTTTGTGGAGCACCGCTAATAGTTACAAGGAATGTTGTAAATATTTTATAGGCTTCGTAATATGTCCTTGAAATCCATGTCATGTCAGCACATGGTTGATATCCTTTTATAGTAGTGCCATTATGAAAAACATTTATCAGTATATAAGGACTCAGTGCAGGTAACTCTCCTCCTCAATTGTAGGGTTAAATATTTTGTTTGACAGAAATCAGTAACTTATTTCTTGGGGAACAAATTCCACTCTTGCTTCTCAGATATTTGTTATTGGCAGCTTACACCTGCCACCTTTTGTGGTCATTAACAAGCTTTCTACAATCCTTTATATATTCATGATTGTCATAGAATCATAGAATGATACATCAAAGAAGGAGCCATTTGGCCTGTCGTTCCTGTGCCAGCTCTTTGAAAGAGTTAGTCAATCAATCTCACTCTCCTGTTCTTTCCCCATAGCCCAGTAAATCTTTCCCCTTCATGTACTTATCTGATTCACTTTAGAAAGTTACTATTGAATCTGCTTCTCCCACCCTTTCAGGTGGTACCTTCCAAATCATAACAACTCACTGCATAAATTTATTTTTTCTCAGGCTGCTTCTGCTTCTTTTGCCAATTACCTTAAATCTGTGTCCTCTGGTCACTGATTCTTCTGCCACTGTAAATAGTCAGCCATTTGAAGTTTTTTTTTCTGGGTCTGTTTATTCTGAAGATAGTAACTGCCACTAACCTACATTCAGTGGGAATTTGCCTGTGCTACTGCTTTATAACTCATAATTTAGTTTCTTAACAAACTGACCTATATGGGAATCTCTTTTACTGTAAACAGTGCATTAAAATATAGTTTGCAGAACATTTTGCTACATTTACCGCAAACAAATATTGAATGAGATTAGTTAACAAAAATCCAATGGGCCACTCTCAGCTATTATCTGACAAACTTGCATTATTTTTACTTGGCACATAGCTCAGCATTGAGAGCAAATCATTTTGTGAGAAGTCCAGGCAGTTATCATTCAAGCATATTAATGACCAAAAATGTATAATCATACCTAATTGCTTTCCTTATGCTGTTAAACCAGTATCAAATTTTCTTTGACATGTGTTGTTAAATCACTAAAAGTACTTTCCTCCTGTTTATAAAGTCCAGATGTGTAAATAATGAAAGTAGAGATAAATTAAATCTTGTTATAGCTCGTTAATTGCCATTTAATGAGTGTTTGGATTTTAAATGTTTTTGTTCCATGACAATTGGTAGAAACAATTCAATGTGGGTAATATTCTTGTCAAATAAACCTTGATGCTATTACGAGTAGAGGTGAAGCTATCTGAAACTGTTCGTCTGAGTCTTGAAAGAGTGAAGTTTCTGCATTGTGACATTTTGATAATACAAATGCTCAGAGCATTCAGGCCACAACACCTTGTCTTGACTTCGGTACAGAGAGAAAAGCATTGTGAATTGTGATGACATGATGGCTTCACAGTAGCTTAATGCCACTGCCGAAGCAGCATATTTATTGTCCCAGAAAGATCCAGGCAGCAGGAAAGACATCATAAAATCCAATTTGATCATTTTGATGTCAATTGCTCAATATCCATACTATGGGAGCTGATAGCTGAAAACCAATATAAAAGCAACTCACCTCTCAGTGTCTATTTTCAGAGGGATATGGGCAATTTTCCCAATGTCATTTCCAATCCAACACCCACATTCACACATTAGTCCTGCAGTCAGTCATGCCCTTGCGCTCCAATTGCAACTGACGTAATGGAACTGCAATGCAATGCAAAATGCAAGAAATACTGATATTTTCTATGCTGGATAAACCTAACTCTTAGCATAAGACATACGTGGCTAACTTCTGCTGGAACTGTATAATGTGAATCAACCTGCCTACCAAATAAATCATTATTTCCTTCATTGTCAATACAAAGGGCCAATTTTAGAGTATGCGCTGAAAGTGGCAAAGTTCCTCATTATCAGCACAATCCTAAAAGATTACCCAAATATTCCACAATGGTGCTGATTCATAAGATTATGCATTTTATACTAATATACTAACATAGCCTAGAAAACAATTATTTATCACACCTCATTTGTACACTCACTATTCTTTCTGCCAAGCTTTTAAAATCAGGATTGCATTAAGTTGCTCAAAATGGTAAGTATTATTTTACCATCCAAGTAAAAAGAGGGACACTTGAACTCGTAAATCAAGTATACACACATCATAATGAGTAAAATTTTGCAATAGAACCTTGGAATTCACAATCACCCTGCATTTATTAGGATAGCTTGGACCACTTCTGATTGTAAGAGCAATATTTACTCACTCAACTGTCATACCTGTTCTATATTAGCTAACTGCCCATATTTCACATTACTGAGGCATGAATTGTCCATATGTTTAATCAGCGTATTTCAGAATTCAGGAAGACTGAGCATTCCAACCTAACCAGCCAGCACAATAGCTTCCATTCTGTACCCGATCAGCACCACCTCTTCTAATCATCATCGTCACTACACTGTGCAACATCCGACTGTTGTCCTGCCATGTGCACGCTTGGAACTACAAGTTGTAGTTTTAGTCTTGTCCATGGTACAAGCAGTAATGCTGGGTAGTCTGGTGTACTGTTCTACTGTACTGCTCTGTTCTGGTATATTGTGTTGTTTTGATATATTATACTATTTTGCATCTTGTGCCATACTGGTATACTGAGCTACTTACGAGTTTTATGGTGCTTTGGGATATTACATTGTATTAGTGAACTTTGCTGTACTAATCTGTTGCTGGGCTAGGATACCATGGTACTGTGCCGTATTGGGATGTTACATTGTACTGGTGTTCTGTGCTGCTCTGTAACATCCTACTGCCGTTCCAGCTGTATCTCATTTGTTCTTGGGCTGTAATTTTTGAAACAATCGGAAGCTACATTTCTGAGTGCATTAGCACATTTTACTAATTTACTATTGTTAATTGTATATTAATTGTATTTAATTGTATGCAGGTGTTGAGCATTTACTGGGGATTCACTTGTGCGGTTATGAATAGGAACAGACTGAAACTGTATTTATTGGGTTTGGAGGTGCATGTTTGTAATGTGTATCTCTAGTAAATAAATGCTTTTATAAAAATGTGTAAAGATTAGCTCCAGTCTGATCCGACACCACCTAGCTTTCTGAAATTTAACAACCATCAGTAACGCCTTGCCTCTCTTTCATCTCCTAACCAAGAGTCCCTTCCAACATCTGCATATCAATGTTGGACTTTGTTCAAAGATTGCTAGGAGCTTCATTATGTTGCTCTATTCTTTCAACCCAGTATCAAGGCAAGACACCTGTTTTACCAAAAGTGACAAAACTGAGCAATATTGGCGAGTTCTTTTCAACAAGACTCCATGTAATGTTACATTAGCTTGCTTGAGCTTAGACTTGTGTCAATGTATACACAGTGCAAATATTACAAGACACCTTTTTTAAAAAAAGTCATCTTTATCGTGACAACTTTAAACAATTATAAATGTGTCAGTACTTGATTAAAAATGACAAAGTTTGTAATATCTAATTTATCAGACTGAAATACATGGGGTAGAAACTTGTCTTGGGAGAAATGGTGGTATCAGATCAGTGACCTGTGTTATGCAGCACCTGATATTCAGTCCCATTGTAGTCAATGGAATGAAATTTCAGGCACTGCGTATAATTGGTGCCACTGCTTGAAACAAATTTCTACCCCATAGTGCCTGGTTAAAGCAGCAGCATTTGAGGTTCAATCACCTTCTGCCATCTCCAACTTGTGGATAATTCTTCCTGGTGATTAAGTGGCTTGTTATATGCTTGAACAGTGTGTTATGACCAAGTGAGAAAGATGTCTAGGGTTCCATCTCAGCCTTCACCTGGTCTTACCATAACGGTTTAATTTTAAGTACATTAATTTTTAGATCTTGCTTTTCTTTGGGGCTGAGTATTCTTCTTAAACTTTGTTCTCTGTAGGAGACTTTTCTCCCTTGGGGTTCATCTGTCTTCAGTGGATTTGCAGTTCCGTGAGAAAGAACAAACAGACAGGCTGTGGCGAGCCAGCCAGGAGAGGTCTTTTCAGTCCAGGAGCAAACAGACACTCTACACAAACTGTTTGTACAAATTCAAAAAACTCAGGTTGCCCAGCAGGTTAGTCATGTGACTAGTTGGTTTGACCATGTCCATTTGTGTATTTGGCCATCTTAACAGTCAACCTGGAATGCGAGCTCCCCCACCTTCAATGTCTGGTGATCAAAAGTCCATTGTGGGTTGAATGTGTCAGGGAAAGGTCCTTTGTCCTTTCCAAGCACTGTCTGTTAATATGCAAATGTCTTTCCAGCCAAGGGTCCATTGTGGGTTGAATGTGTCAGGGAATGGCTGCTTTGTCCTTCCAAATACTACCTGTTAATATGCAAATGTCTTTCCCAGCCACAGCTGATCTGTTTAACAAGTCCTTTCTTAACTCCAGTAACAGCTTAAAATCAATGTGCATGATAAAATTAATGCGCAACATTCTTGGCCTAACATGACACCTCCACACCTTGCGGAATGAAATGCGATTTGAGAAAAGCGCATTTCATTAAAAGGGTCGAGATAAAAATGTAAGATGCAGAAAAAAAACAATTTTTCTCTCATTCATAAATCCTAAAACTTATTACAGCCTCCCTTCTCTTGGTGCCAGTGCTGCTTTAACTGTCCCCTTTCTGGCATCCCAATAAACATGTGGTTCTTTTTTTTGGGAAGTTTCTCTTCTGTTTGCCCATTTCCATGGCTGCCTAGGGTCTTTGTTCCTGCTGAAGTAATTCTTTTTTTAAAGAGTCAGTAGTGGGCAGGTCTAGCCTGAACTCTCTTTCAGTGCTTTGCTGAGTCATGCAAAGGCTTTTGACTTCAGGGGATAGGTGCTTTGCTTTTTTTCTGTGGGGGAGGATTCTTTACTCATCTCCCATTTGTCCCAGAGGACACTCCTGCCTGCAGGTAGTTGTGCAGACTCTACTGCACTCCCCTGTGGCACTTCAACAAGGTGAGACATCACCCTCACGATTTCTCTGCCCCCCTAGGGGTCTTTCTTTGGCTCTGAAGGTTCCTCTAAATGCTGTTAGCAACTCTGCTGGGGTGCTTCTAGTATCTGCATTTATGTAGGAGGATGTGGGGTCTAACTTTTCACATTTTCTGGGGTTGACTGACCGGACAGTAGGGGTTTTCATCCGGGATTCCTCCTGGACTTCCTTCAACCTGCCCTCTTGATCACTTTTTCCCTTTCTCTGTCTAATCTTTTGCCAGCATTGTGCCTGCCTGTCCCTTTTTGTTCTTGGCGGGGGTCCCTTACAGTTCACCACCCTCTGCTGGAAGGTCCTCCCAACACCGGTAAAGAACGTAGGGGTGCAGTTTTCACTGTAGGTTGGGGTTTCCCTCAACCTGGCACATGTGGCAACTCCTGCAGTACTCCACCACATCTTTGTGGAGTTTTGGTCAGTCAAACTGCTGTCTTATGCAGGCTTTGGTCTTTCGTATACCGGCATGTGCAACTACTATAGTCTCATGGGCCCTTCTTAATATTTCTGTCTGGTACCTCTGTGACACCACTAACTGGTGAACTACTGAACACTCCTTGCCCTCAGGTCTGTGAGGAGAACTCCATTTCCTCATCAGCACCTCATTCTTTAAATGGTAGCAGTCAGGGACTCCCTCTGCTTCCCTTTCAGGCTGGGCAACCTGTGCTAACTCGTGCAATACTGGGTCAGCTCGCTGAACCTCAGCTAGGGAAAATCCATTTAATTCATTCCCTGGGCCTCCTAACTTTCCAAAGAAAGTCTCGGACAGGCAGACCTTATGGACATTTGCCGGCAGTGCCAGTGCAGTCTCTTCTGGGGGAGCTGGTTTGATCATCGCCTGATCCATTACACATTCAGGGAAATGCAGGGCTTCATCTCCCGCCACTGCCCTGTCTCTCCGACCTCCTGCGGTCTTTCTTTCTCTACTGGGGGGCTACCACCTTCATCCCTGCCAGATCATTACCTAGGAGCAGGTCAACCCCGTCCACAGGCAAACTAGAGACAATCCCTACAGTCACTGGTCCCGAAACTAGGTCACACTCCAGGTGCACCATGTGTACAGTTACAGACATACACTGCCCTCCGATACCATTCACCACCATTCTGGTGTTCACTGCACTCTCAGTGAAAAGGTCAGGCCTTTTTCCAGTAAAAGGGATCTAATGGCTCCTGTGTCCCTGAGAATCACTATGGGCTTGCTTGCCCCACTCGAGAGGTATAGGGTTACTTTCCCTTCAGACACAAAACCCTGATAACCTTCAGGAATCATATTAAATTTTCCTGCACTTGCAGCCGTAAGCTTCCTGGGCCTCACTCTTACTGCAGTTAAAGCCACAACTTGTTCTGCTGTGCTTTCCATCAGGTTCCTGTCTTCACTGAGTGGGTGTGCCCTGATTAACCCTACTGGTTTTCCCTTTAGTTTCCAGCAGTCAGCTTTTAAATGCCCTGCTTTATTACAATGGAAGCACAAAGGTCTCCAGGTCTCACTCTTGCTCACAACACCTTCCTTTTTGGCTAGAGGAGGGCCCCTTGTGTCGCCTGCTTTCCTTTCCCTCCCAGGACTGCTTAGGCTCCGATCACCTTCCCACCCATTGTCCTTTTCGGGTTTGTGGGGATGACTAGGAAAGATTCTCCCCTGAGAAACCGATTTATAAATTAATGTAAACTCATCAACCAGGACGGCCGCTTGCCAGGCTCTCTGGACCCGCTGCTCCTCTACATGGGTCTTTATGGAGAATGGGAGAGAGTGTATAAATTCCTGTAACAGAATTACTTCTCTGAGATTCTCATAGCTGAGCTTTACTTTAAGAGTCCTCAGCCACTGGTTAAAAACCAGATGCTTACTTCTTTTAAACTCCAGATAAGTTTGATTAGCTTGCTTTTGGAGGGTTCTAAACTTTTGACGATAGGCTTCGGGTGCCCCAAAGATAGCACTTTTGGTCAGTTCATAATTTGATGAACTCTCATCTGGCAACAGGGAATAAAGTTCATGAGCTTTTCCAGTTAGATGCTCTGTAGTAAAAGAGGCCAGGTCCCTGGTGACCATATGTGCAGGAAGTGTGTCCAGCTGCAGCTACTAGCAGAGCGCATTGCGCAGCTAGGGTTGCGGATGGACTCACTGTGGGGCATCCGCGATCCTGAGGATGTCATGGATAGAACGTACAGGGAGGTGGTCACACCACAGGTAATGGCTGCAGAGGCAGAAAAGGGATGGATGACTACCAGGAGGAGTGGTAGGCGCAGGCAGGTAGTGCAGGGGTCCCCTGTGACCATCCCTCTCTCAAACAGATATATGTTGGGGGAGATGACGTCCCAGGGAAAAGCAGCAACAGCCAAGTTTGTGGCACCATGGATGGCTCTGCTGCACAGGAGGGGAGGAAAAAGAGTGGGAGAGACATACTGATAGGGGATTCAATTTTAAAGGGAACAGACAGGTGTTTCTGTGTCTGCAAACAAGACTCAAGGATGGTATGCTGCCTTCCTGGTGCTAGGGTCAAGGATGTCTCGGAGCGGCTGCAGGACATTCTGAAGGGGGAGGGTGAACAGTCAGAGGTCGTGGTACACATTGGTACCAACAACATAGGTAAAAAGTGGGATGAGGTCCTGCAACAAGAATTTAGGGAGCTAGGTAGCAGATTAAAAAGCAGGACCTCAAAGGTTGTAATCTCTGGATTACTCCCGGTGCCACGTGCGAGTGAGTATAGGAATAGGAGGATAGAGCAGATGAATGCGTGGCTGAGGAGATGGTGCAGGAGGAAGGGCTTTAGTTTCATGGATCACTGGGTCTGTTTCTGGTGAAGACGGGACCTGTACAAGTTGGACGGGTTGCTCCTGAACCGGAGCGGGACCAACATCCTTGCTGGGAGGTTTGCTAGTGCTGTTGGGGGGGGGGGGGGGGGCGGCGTTTAAACTAATTTGGCAGGAGGATGGGATACAGAGTGGAGGTACAGTAGGGGGTGATGCACAGTCAAATATAGAAGAGAAACTGAGTCAATCTGGAAGGCAGAGCAACTATAGACCTGTTAAGGCACAAGTGAATAATGCAAGGCTGGATTGCATCTATTTTAATGCAAGGAGTCTTACTAGTAAGGCAGATGAATTGAGAGCATTGATTAACATATGACATTATGATATTATTTCTATCACAGAGACATGGTTGAGGGAGGGGCAGGACTGGGCAACTCAATATTCCAGGGTATAGAATCTTCAGGCGTGATAGGGGAGGGGGTAAAAGAGGAGGTGGCATTGCACTATTGATCAAGGAGACAATTACTGCAGTAAGAAGGGATGATATCTTAGAAGGTTCCTCAAATGAGGCCATATGGGCAGAACTTAGAAACAAAAAGTGGGCAAACACTTGGCTGGGAGTGTACTACAGGCCTCCAAACAGTCAGGGAGTGATAGAGGAGCAGATATGTAGGCAAATCTCAGAGAGATGTAAAAATAATAGCGTAGTAATAGGGAATTTCAACTTTCTAATATCAACTGGGATAGCCTTAGTGCAAAAGTCTTAAAGGGGGCAGATTTCTTAAAATGCATACAAGAGAGCTTTTTGAGCCAGTACGTAGAAAGTCCTACAAGAGAAGGGACAGTACTAGTTCTAATCCTAGGGAATGAAGCCGGACAAGTGCTAGAAGTGTCAGTGGGGAACACTTCGGGGATAGTGACCATAAAATTTAAGGTAGTTATGGAAAAGGACAAAGATGGACTGAAAATAAAGGTATTGAATTGGGGGAAGGCTGATTTTCAGATGATAAAACAGGATCTGACTAAAGTGGACTGGGAGCAGCTACTTGTAGGAAAGTCTACATCAGATCAGTGGGTGTCATTCCAAGAGGAAATAGTGAGAATTCAGGGCCAACATGTACCCATTAAGGTGAAGGGTAAGACCAACAAGTCCAGAAACCCTGGATGTCAAGGGATATAGACAATTGGATCAGGAAAAAAAAGGAGGCTTATGGCAGATTCAGAGCAACGAAAACAGTGAAGGCACTGGAGGAGTATAGACAGTGTAGTGGAGTACTAAAAAAGTAATTAGGAGAGAGAAGAGGGAGCATGAAAAAACACTGGCGGGCAAAATAAAAGAAAATCCTAAGGCGTTTTATAAGTATATTAAGGGCAAGAGGATAACTAGGGAAAGAGTAGGGCCCATTAGGGACCAAAGTGGCAATCTATGTGTGGAGCCGGAGGACATAGGTGAGGTTTTAAATTATTACTTTTCATCTGTGTTCACTATGGAGAAGGAAGATGTAGGTGTAGAGATCAGGGAGGGGGATATACTTGAACATATTAGCATTGAAAGGGAGGAGGTATTAGCTGTTTTAGCAGGCTTAAAAGTGGATAAGTCCCCAGGCCCAGATGAGATGTATCCCAGGCTATTATGTGAGGCAAGGGAGGAGATAGCACGGGCTCTGACACAAATTTTCAAATCCTCTCTGGTCACAGGAGAGGTACCAGAGGACTGGAGGACAGCAAATGTGGCACCAATATTTAAGAAGGGTAGCAAGGATAAACTCAGTAATTACAGGCCGATGAGTCTAACATCAGTTGTTGGGAAACTATTGGAAAAAATTCTGAGAGACAGAATTAATCGCCACATGGAGAGGCAGGGATTAATCAGGGATAGTCAGCATGGCTTTATCAGGGGGAGATCATGTCTAACTAACTTGATTGAATTTTTCGAGGTGGTGACTAGATGTGTAGATGAGGATAAAGCAGTTGATGTAGTCTACATGGACTTCAGTAAGGCTTTTGATAAGGTCCCACATGGGAGATTGGTTAAGAAGGTAAGAGCCCATGGGATCCAGGGCAATTTGGCAATTTGGATCCAAAATTGGCTTAGTGGCAGAAAGCAGAGGGTAATAGTCACGGGTTGTTTTTGCAAGTGGAAGCCTATGACCAGTGGTGTACCGCAGGGATCAGTGCTGGGACCCTTGCTGTTTGTAATGTACATTAATGATTTAGACGTGAATATAGGAGGTATGACCAGTAAGTTCGCAGATGACATGAAAATTGGTGGTGTCGTAAATGGTGAGGAGGAAATCCTTAGATTACAGAACGATGTAGATGGGCTGGTAAGATGGGCAGAGTTGTGGCAAATGGAATTTAATCCTGAGACATGTGAGGTGATGCATTTTGGGAGGACTAACAAAGCAAGGGAATACACAATGGATGGTAGGACCCTAGGAAGTACAGAGGGTCAGAGGGACCTTGGTGTACTTGTCCATAGATCACTGGAGGCAGCAGTACAGGTAGATAAGGATTTTAGGAAGGCATATGGGATACTTGCCTTTATTATCCGAGGCATAGAATATAAGAGCAGGGAGGTTATGATGGAGCTGTATAAAACGCTAGTTAGGCCACAGCTGGAGTACTGTGTACAGTTCTGGGCACCACACTATAGGAAGGATGTGATTGCACTGGAGAGGGTGCAGAGGAGATTCACTAGCATGTTGCCTGGGCTGGAGCATTTCAGCTATGAAGAGAGACTGAAAAGGCTAGGGTTGTTTTCCTTAGAGCAGAGAAGGCTGAGGGGAGATATGATTGAGCATGGTTGGAATCTAAAACGCACTGCCTGAAGAGGTGGTAGAGGCAGGAACTGTCACAACATTTAAGAAGTATTTAGATGAGCACTTGAAACGCCATAGCATACAAGGCTATGGACCAAGTGCTGGAAAATGTGATTAGAATAGTTAGGTGCTTGATGGCCAGCACAGACACAATGGACCGAAGGGCCTGTTTCTATGCTGTATAACTCTATGACTCTACTAGGTCTCAGCTGGCCATTTTGGCTGCTTTGCCAGTTTCTCGAAGGACACAAAAAATACTTCCACATCCTCCTCATTGAATTTTGGAATTAGTTGAGCTCGTTTTAACAATTTTGTACTCAGCCCTGAATTATGCTCCTCCATAATGGCCATGCTTTCACTGGGGTTACACTGTTGCCCCCTAGTTAACTCAAGCCGCTTCAACTCTCTCTCTTCACATTCCTTCCAGAATATTCTTTCTCTCTCCCTCTCTCTTTTCTCAAATTCAAGTTTCCTCAGTTCCAATTGTATCTTTGCTAACAATACCCTGCTGGAGTCTGCTTCTCACCCTGTTTTTGCTTCTTCAGATTCAAGGAAAAAATGGTTGTCCACTAGCCTTAGGATTTCAGACTTCCTACCCTTGCAACTAACAGTGATCCCACACTGCTCAGCCATTTTCCTCAACTCCTCCATAGACAGTGCTTTTAACTTAACCCAAGTTATTTCACCCTGGCTTGGAGAGCTACTAGCTTCAGTTGCAGACATGTTAGTATTCAAGCAGACTTAACCACAAGAAAACCTGGATTGAAATCTTGCTCTTTTTTTTTGCTTGGGAACCATTTGGCTTCCCACTTCCAATTTCTCTTGTTTGTCTTTGGGTCAATCCTGGATGAGCCCCAAACTTTCTGTTACGACCAGGTGAGAAAGGTGTCTCGGGTTCCCTCTCAGCCTTCACCTGGTCTTACCATAACAGGGTTTGATTTTAAACACACTGTTTTTAGCTCTCCTTTGGTGAATCCTTGTTGACACCTATGGATACATGACGCACCCATGCTAGCATACATATGCGATACACACGTGCAAACAGAGACTGAAAAGAGCTTAAGAAAAAAAAAAAGTGGAAAAGTTTTAGGCAATATCTGAAGAGTTTTTGTTACGGTTCTTCAAGCTCACTGTAGAGTCCTTGATTGTAGGTAGATCTTGCATTTCGCTGGGGCCCAGTATTCTTCCAAAACCTTGTTCGCTGTAGGAGACTTTTCTCCCTTCTTCAGTGGATTTGGAGTTCTGTGAGAAAGAGATGGGAGCTGACAGACAGGCTGTGGCGAGCCAGCCAGGAGAGGTCTTTTCAGTTCGGGAGCAAACAGACACTCTGCACAAACTGTTTGTACAAATTCAAAAAACTCAGGTTGTCCAGCAGGTTCATCATGTGACTAGCTGGTTTGACCATGTCCATTTGTGTATTTGGCCATCAACCTGGAATGCGAGCTCCCCTACTTTCAACGACTGGTGATCAAAGGTCCATTGTGGGTTGAATGTCAGGGAATGGCTGCTTTGTCCTTCCAAACACTGTTTGTTAATGTGCAAATGTCTTTTCCAGCCACAGCTGATCTGTTTAACAAGTCCTTTCTTAACTCCAGTAACAGCTTAAAATCAATGTTCATGGCAAAATGAATGTGTCTTGTTCTTGGCAGATGGAGGCCTAGCATGACAAGTGTGAAAATCAACATCAATGAATGTGATTGACGAGTTGCTACAAATTGAGGGGACACAAATCCAACTGAAGGAAACGCATCAGTCTGAATGACAAGTGCAAGTCACTAACAGAAACAGATGGACTGGAATAATTATTTCCAAATGATGAGAATATATGTCTCTTTCCTTTCTCCTTCCTCAAGCAGCTAAATGACAATCTGTGTTGACTTGCAGTATCTACTGCACCGGAACCTGCACATTACTTGCTGACCCTTGTACCCTCCCATGGCTCAGGCCCTGCTGGCGAAGAGGGCAAGAGTGCCTCACAAAGATGCACCATCAGTTACTCCAGCTTTCCCAATATCTGGCACAAAAATCAGCACCCTGGGTGGGAGAAATAATAAGTGGAAGGGGTCTGCATGGTGTGGACCTCACATTGCTGGTGAGAAGCAGCTGACAGTCATGGAAGAGATAGTAATAGACACCGCTAAATGGAGGACAAGCCCAGGTCCAAGCTCTGCTGAAGATGGCGGAGGTGCAGACTTTATCAGCCTAGCATTTAAGAAAAGGATATTGCAGGTGCACCAGGAAATGCACAAGGCATTGGATAACCTGGCTAGGAGCAACAGTACCATGTCTGACAGTATGGAGATGTCCGCCTCAAACTTGTGCAACATTTTGGTGCAAAACATAAATGCTCTGATATTTACCATGAAGCATGTGGGCTCCTCTCTGGAAGCTGCAATGTGGCTCTCACTTTACAAGCTTGTGGCACCAGCTACTTCAGATATAATTGGTGGTCAAATTGGTGCTATTCAGTGGCTTCAGTGACTTGGAATGCCTGGGGATTGCATGGGTAGGGGCTTTGATTGTGCTATAGATCTCCTACAGTCTGTTCTCTCACAGATCAGTGCACATACTGAGTTGCAGCCTCATGGAAGTTGTGTTGGTTCTATAGGATTGATGCATACTGTCCTCTCTAAGAATGACAGCACGTCTTTGCCTTGCATGTGCTCAAGTGATCTTGCTACAGCAGGTCACCAGGGATAGTCACAGCCTCTTGTCTGCTCAGATATTTCTCCTCATTGAATTCAAGCTGGCCGATTCAGATTCTATACACACTGTGTAATTGGTAGCCTCGCCTTCATACTGCCCCCCTCCTTGGTCATGCTCTCAGGGCCTCCAGTGGAACTTCCTAGTCTTGCTGCCTTTGTCTTCCTCTTTCTAAAAGCATATGAGTGTTGCCAGAACCTCTCACTCCAAACTGCATGAGCCTCCAGAGGTCTTCAAATCTGACAGTCTGTCACTTACACAAACTACCAATGCTGTGCACCAAGCCAGGCTGCTTTCCATCTAGATTCACTGATCCAAAAGGTTTCATTCTAGTGCTCCTTTAAATAGCACTCCAGATGTCCTGTCTGCTGCTTGTACCACCCACTTTACTGCAGGTCCTGCACTCAACAGTAATCCCACTATTCACCATTAAAATTGCTTCGAGCGTAATCTGCATCATAGGACCTCAATTTACATAAGGAAATGAGGCTGCCACTGGAAACAGACAGGCTGCCCTTACCAGAACCCTATTCAAAAGGGCATTGGCTGCATCACCAGCATAGGTGGGTGGGTAAGTGTATTGATGCCATTTTGAGCCTATCATCCTGTTTATGCCAAGTGTGTGGAGTTTTAAATTATCCATACTGTCTTTTGTTAGACTAAACCAAATAAACAACTTTATTGGTGTTACCCCATCAATGTGAAATCTTATATTTAACTACAGATATTGGCAGAAAGCTATGCCTGTTAGTTTTAGAGTTGCCAACTCTGTATATTTTCCTGGAGGTTGGATCACATGACATTTGATGATGATATTTAACCATGTGACATTTGATCACATGACCACATCCAGGCCTCCACCCTGTTGGAGGCAAAAGTTTAATTAAGTTCCTGTGTATTCAAAAGAGGCAACAGAGAAAATAGGCAAACAAACTGAGCCAGTCAGAGCAGCAAGTTCAAAAGTTTGCTCTCCACCCAATGCTTAGTTTATTTATCTCAACTAGGGTGGCAATAGGGGCATGACAAATAGCTTCAGCTGTCCTGGGTTAGGGAGAGGAAACATCATATAGGATTCCCAATCCTAATCGTCTAATAAAAGGTGTATGTAGGTGTCAGGTGATAACTGGATTGGGCTTGGCTGTACAGTCTCACACATGAAAAATGGGCACCCAGAGACAGAACATAGTAGCAGGAATAGGCTATTCAACCCATCAAGCCTGCTGTGCCATTCAGTTAGATCATGGCTGATCATCTATCTCAATGCCACTTTCCTGTGTTATCTCCATATCCCTTGATGTTATCAGTATCCAGATATCCATCGATTACTGTCTTGAACATGCTCAAAGATTGAGCTTACACAGCCCTCTGGGGTAGAGAATTCCAAAGATTCACAACCCTCTGAGTGAAGAAATTCCTTCTCATCTCAGTCTTAAATGACCTACCTCTTATTCTGATACTATGTCTTCTGGTTCTAGACTCACCAACCAGGGGAAGTAACCCATCTACAGCCACCCTGTCACAATTTTGTCACCTCTAATTCTTTGAAACTCTAGAGAATACAGGCCCAATTTTCTCAATCTCCCAGCAAACAGCAATGTGATAATGACCAGACCATCTGTTTTTCTGATGTTTATTGAGGTATAAATATTGGCCAGGACACCAGGGATATCTCCCCTGCTCTTCTTCGAAATAGTGCCATGGGAGCTTTTACATCCACCCGAGCAAGCAGATGGGATTTTGGTTTCACATTTCATCTGAAAGACAGCACCGCATTCTCTCAGTATTGCACTGGAGTGTCAGCCTTGATGTTTGTGCTTATGCCCTGGAGTGGGACCGGAACCCACCTTGTAACTTAGAGGCAAGAGTGCTCCCAACTGAGCCACAGCTGACACCTTAAAAGGCTGACCTTTGACGTGTGGCGCAAACAAATCATATTGTTTGTCAGGAGCTCAAACTCACTAATTCAGATAGTTTCTTCCTTCTTTGCATAGATTAAGTAGTACACATATGCCTTCTGGATCCACATAAAGTTTGAGTAAAAGGCCAGCACCAAGCATCCTCTCTCTTATCCCACAGCACTGCCTTGGTGAGGTTCAGGCATGGCTTGTGTGAGCCACTGAACAGGTATACCCAGGTCAGTCGCACCTGTTCAGTGATGAAGGAGCAGTACATTCCGTCATTGGCATGCAGCATTGTCACTGGCTTTCAAAGTCTGTTGATGAGTTTGTGCAGGAAAAGCTGGAAGCAGAACTCAGAGTTGGTCTGCACAACCTCCAAGTTGAAATTGAGCTTGTTGTTTGACAGGTTGTTGGGGTAGCAATAGTCGGCATCTTTGAGCTCAAGAAGTGAAAGTATGCAGGCACGTAGGCACAGATCACAAATATGAAGTATGTTTCTCCAAGGTTGCAAGCAGTAAAACCTGGGAAATCAGTGCTTGAGTCCCAGCTATTCACAAACTATATCAATGATTTGGATGTGGGGGTTAAATGTAGTATTTCCAAGTTTGCAGATGACACAAAGCTAGGTGCAAATTTGAGTTGTGAGGAGGATGCAAAGATGTTTCAAGGGGATTTGGAGAGGCTAAGTGAGTGGGCAGCAACTTGGCAGATGGAATACAATGTGGAGAAATGTGAGGTTATCCACTTTGGCAGAAAAAACAGAAAAGAGTATTTCTTAAATGGTGAGAGGCTGGGAAGTGTTGAACTTCAAAGGGATGTGGGTGTCCTTGTTCATGAGTCACTGAAAGCTAACATGCAGGTACAACAAGCAATTAAAAGGCAAATGGTATGTTGACCTTTATTTCAAGAGGACTTGAAGATAGGAGTAAAAATGTCTTCCTGCAATTATATAGAGCCTTGGTGAGACCACACCTGAAGAATTGTGTACAGTTTTGGTCTCCTTACCTAAGGAAAGGTATTCTTGCCATAGAGGGAGAGCAACAAAGGTTCACCAAACTAATTCCTGGGATGAAGGGATTGTCCTATAAGGAAAGATTAAATAGTCTGAGCTTTTATTCTCTGGAGTTTAGAAGAATGAGAGGTGATCTCATTCACACACACAAAATTCTTACAGGGCTCAACAGGGTAGATGCAGGAAGGATGTTTCCCCTGGCTGGGGAGACCAGAACCAGGGTACACAGTCTCAGAATAAGGGGCAGGCTATTTAGGACTGAGATGAGGAGGAATTTCTTCACTCGGAGGGTGGTGAATCTTTGGAATTCTTTGCCGCAAAGGTCTGTGGAGGCTCAGTCATTGAGTATGTTTAAGACTGAGATCGATAGATTTCTACACATTAAAAAAATCAAGGGATATGGGGATAGTGCAGGAAAATGGTGCTGAAGTAGATCAGCCATGATCTCATTGAATGGCGGAGCAGGCTCGAAGGGCTGAATGGCCTACTCCTGCTCCCATTTCTTATGTTCTTCCATTCCTGAGCATTCCGGGAGAGTTGACCATTCTTGTTAGTTTGCAAGGTTTCACCTGGCTTGCTGTTCTGTCTGCTTTTTCAGGTTTGCCGAATCATTATAATTATTTCCATTTCATCAGCATGCAATGTGAGTCAGCATCAAGTACTGATCCGGCTGTGTCTAGTTTGAAATTCTCACATTAGGCAACCAAAGAGCCCAGAGACATCAGAAAGAACAAAAGAAATGAAAAGGTGGCTAAATCGCACCCACTCCATCTGTGTTATCTCAAATCAATAGGAATTCCAACACTTCACAGAATTCTTGACTGAAAAATGAAAAAGTACAGGAAAATATCAAGCCTTGCTGATGTGTAATGTTTCACATTGACTTATTGGTAAGATTTAGACTGTGAAATTTAACCATTTCACAGTTCATTCTCGTATCATCAATTTAATGTTAAAGTAACTTTAATGCTACAATTATTGCTGATGGTAAAAAAAAATCAAATTGTAATGTTAAATTTCAAGCCAAACTCGAGCTTTACATTTTGCCTAATGAACTGTTTTTAAATTAAGGCCTGAGAAATTTCAATTTGCCTCTGGCAAAAGGCTGTGATTAAGATGAAAAATTGTGACAACTTGAAAGTTTGAAGGGATCCGCCCTATCAGAGTTAGCTGAATTGGTGGATCACATCATTATGTGGATACTTCCCCTGCCCAAATAAATATTCAGCAGAAAACATAAACAGTCAGAAAATACTCCCAAAAAGGAAAATAGATTTCCTCCAGAAATCCGATACTCCACCTTGTGGAATTGTGGGAGAATTCAGTAACTATTTTATAAATGTTACTCAGTTGTAGACTAAAATGTTGTTAAATTTGTTCTCCAACCAACGTAGCACCCTGATTTGCATTGTGAAGCTACTTTGTCTCTGTTTCAGGCTGGTGGCTGCTTGCCCATTTACAGGCTTGCCTGAATATGACATCAGGTGGATCTTGGTGTCTGTTGTGCAGCTAAGGTGTTTCTCCCACCACCCACACACCAATTTTCAATTCCTGAACTCCCATTTTTTAATATAAAGTGGATTTGTTGAATTTCTCCCCCTTTGTTTCTAAATGAAAATACTTGTGAAAGTGTACTGACAATTTGGTAGATGCATGTAGCCTTTCTATGTTAAAAGACTTACAGAGCCTTAAAGAGGAAGTTTTACAATTAAAAATCCTTTTACCTATCTGTTGCTGGAAGTTCTGATCCAAAATCTTTTCATTCATTTTTGCTTTTGTTGCAATATTGAGTCTTGATGGCCTTACTGAGGAAAGCAACAGAGGAGTTCTTGAACCAAGGAGCTTCAGTGAGTATAGGTTGTAAATGACTGGTGACGTTAATAATATATGCACACTTAACATGGTCATATAACAACTTTCTATCAGCTATTTTAATGGGGGTTTTAATTTAAATGAGTTAATTCTGCTCTTCCACTGTAATTTATTCACATTGAGTTTTCTGCTCCATTTTATCGAATCCCAGTCTGGTGCTTCATGTTATATTCATATACCAGAGATACCCCTTAGTTTAGAATCATAGAAAGTTACAGCACAGAAGGAGGCCATTCGGCCCAATTGTGACTGTGCTGGCTTTTTGAAAGTACAGTTGTGTTTAGTCCCATGCCCCTTTTTGTCCGCAACCCTATAAGTTCCTTACCCTCAAGTGGCTGTGCAACTTCCTTTTAAAATTATTTATGGAAACAGCTTCCACCATCTTTTCAAGTAGAACATTCCAGATCCCGACAACTCTGAGCGAATAAAATTCTCCTCATCTCCCTTCTAGATTGTTTGTTAATGATTTTAAATCTATAACCTTTGATTATTGGCCTAATCACCAGAGGGAGCACCCATTCTCTATGTACTCAATCAAAACCTCTCACTGTCTTGAAAATCTCTATTGGGCCACCTTTTACGGTCTCTGTCCCAAGGAGAACAGCTCTAACCTTTCCAAGCTCTCCTCACAACTGAAGTTCCTCATCATCCATGGTGTTTAATTCCTAAATAGGATAAAACTCCATTCTTACCTGAGACATGCGTATATTTGACATATTAGGAATTTCTTTTAAGGACACATCTTTTTGTAATTTCTGTTAACCTTAAGACAGAAATATAAACAGATTTTAGTATTCAGGTTTGAACGGCTTTGAACCATCCCAGTAACCAAATCTAGCTGCACTTCTGTATTCAATCTGAGTGATATATAACGCATAAGTCGAGCCTGGGATTGGTAGCTCAACCATTCGAGGATAAGAAGTCTATTGCTAAAGGTCTTAATGGTTTCAAAGAAGGATTTTCATGGTGACACCCATGGTCCCACAGAAGCTTACAAAGTGGAGAACTGGAAGAAAATGTGTTGAAAAGAAAAATAAATTAAAACACACCAGTTAATAGCTTCTGGCCCCTTTAAGTGTTTTGCCACTCAGGTGGTAGCCTCAAGTTATATGGGCATGATGGAGAATGTGTAATTAATTGTAATTTACATAATATGTTGTAACTATCAAAATAACATTACTTCTTCATTTTAATACAAGTATTAAACTCCTGCATTTTTTTAGGAGGGAGGGGTGGGGGGAGACTCGGCTTCTGCAACCTGCCCCCATCCCTGCCAGAAACTTACAAGGATGTGAAATGGATGAAGACCTATCAGGACTATTCACCATTGTTACAATAAGATTATGCTCTTTAAATCTGTTTTTTTAGGCCGTTATGAATATTAAATCAACTCTAGTAACTCAGCACGGAAATGTTCAACATGTGCAATGCAGTCTGGATGAAAATAATTCAAATGAATATATACTTAAATAGGAAACATTTGCCAGATAATGGGGAAAGAACAGGGGAGTGGGTCTAATTAGTAGCTCCTTCAGAGAGATGGCACAGGCACAATGGGCCAAATGGCCTCCTTCTGTGTTCGATGATTCTAATTCAGGTTAAGTGATACTAGATAGAAATGGTCAATTCTGTTAAAATAATGAACTGTTATAGTAGAAAAGAATTATAAATTGTAATACATATATCACTTGATGTGAAATTGGAACTGATTCCTTTTATTTGTTATATAAGCTCTAATATCTATACAAATTAATCTAAGAAATATTTCGGCCTTTTTTTCCCTTTAAATCATCAGTTTCATTTTTCTCAAGTGGAATTCAAAAAACACATTTTCCCAAGGGCAATTAGACTCCTGCCTATATTTAAATAACATATTGATTTTCCAAGGTAATGGCGAAGGGGACGGTTGTAACAGTACCTATTTGTAGTTGTTTGGATAAGTCATCAGTTCAATATGCCCAAAGTAAATAGTTGTCACAGTATCATTGTTAACTTTATCTGATGTGAAACTTATAGTTTTGCATGTCGAAGCACTGTTTGTTTGATCTCTTTATTTGATGTCACTGTTTATACTTTTAGTCTGAGATTAGTCACTTCTGGAGTGACCGTTAATCTCCTAAAGTGACCTATTTCTCAGATTAAAGTGTTTCATGATTTTTATCAAGAGAGTGCCCCTTTTGTATGTCTTCATAGACAAATACATCAAAACTTTCTGAACATTAAATATACATAACATCCCTTTTGACTTATCTCAGACAATTCACAAATTTCAGAATTCAGAATGTATTTTGACATTGGTAGATGGGAGGTCAGGATACACAGAAACAAAGTAAACTCCAGGAACAATATTCAGTGAGAGTGATCAAATATTTTGGGGAATGGCAAAAGGAGCACCTTTGTGTTCAGATGGTTCAGTGTTATAGACATGAAGTTGTTACACACTGCAAAAAAATTCAAAGTTAATTTGTCAAAATCAAACAAATCAACCAACGACTATTGAAATCATTTTTAAAAATTTTGAAAATTCTACCTTAAATGTATCCAACAATTATGGAGCAAGTTTTAGCTTTCACCACCTGGAAGGTAATATGGCAAATTGCCCGTCCTTTGTAGAACACCGCTGATTTGCATCCATTGCTTTCAACACAAGGAAACTTGGGCATGTTCTAAAACGTGGGCTGATCTACTTCACCAGATTAATGCCAGTGTATGAAGACAAAAAATTGGTTGTTACTATCTGCCATGTCCTGTTCATTTGTACAGGCAGAATCTGTTTTCTATACTGAGGTAAAGCATGGGCATGCATTTTCATCTGTCTGCTTGGTGTTCGCATTTTCAGATATTCTCTTCAGAGCAAACTGATATTTTATTGATAAAGTCAAATAAATTGTTTTAACATCTTGAGTTTATTTTGGTCAGTCAAATGTTTTTACAATATGCAACGGTTCATCATGCAAAATACTGCAGATGCCGGAAATCTGAAATAAAAACAGAAAGTGCTGGAAATACTCAGCAGGTCTGGCAGCATCTGTGGAGAGAGAAAGAGTTAACATTTCAGGTCTGTGACCTTTCATCAGAACTGGCAAAGTTTCGAAATGGCTTTGAGCAAGTAAAAGGTGGGGAAGGGGGTAGAAGAACCAAAGGGAAGGTGTGTGATAGGGCAGAGGGCAGGAGAGATTATATGACAAAGATGTCATGGAAGAAAGGCAAAGGGAGTGCTAATAGTTGTATTAAAAGACAAAGCATCAGTCCAGAGAGAGAGAGTTAATGGCAGAATAATGAACAGCTTTGTCCAAAAGTAAAACCATGAAAAACACATTTCAGACAGGCACATGGTGAAAAATTAAAATAAATTAAAAGAAAGGCAGTCATGCTCTGAAATTGTTGAACTCAATGTTGAGTCCAGAAGGCTGGAGAGTGCCTAATCGAAAGATGAGGTGCTGTTCCTCGAGCTTGCTTTGAGGTTCACTGGAACGCTGCAGCAAAGTAATGTGGGCACGCGCACAAGATGGTGAATTAAAATGGCAAGTAACCAGAAGCTCAGGGTCACGCTTGTGAACTAAGCAGAGGTGTTCTGCAAAGCGGTCACCCAATCTACATTCGGTCTCCCTAATGTAGAGGCGACTGCATTGTGAGCAGCAAATACAGTATAATAAATTGAAAGAAGTACAAGTAAACCACTGCTTCACCTGGAAGGATTGTTTGAGGCCTTGGAGGGTGAGGGCCCTGTCAACTGGAGTGGGTGGGTGGGGGGGGGGGAATCCTTGGTTGAGGCAAAAGGAAGACATATCAGAAGTGCTGTTGTGGAAGGTCGCATCATCAGAACAGATACGTCCGAGATGGAGAAACTGGGAGAATGGGATAGAATCCTTACAGGAGGCAGGGTGTGAGGAAGTATAGTTGTCATACAAAATCTGCTCTCCCTTTTACAGCATACACAGAATCAGCATTTTGCACCTAAGCACAAGAATTCAAATTAAATTAGTGCCAGAGAAATACTGTAATTTGTTTGGGTATATTACTGCATTGTATTTTCCATTCCAGCTTCTGTCATGGTGATAAACATATATTTTACATGCTACTTTTATCCCTGAATGCAATAATGCAAATGTTAGTACAAAATATGCTCCACATCCTACATCTCCATTGTGCTGGTTAGAGAAAATTGTTGGTGTATATAGACTCATAGAATTGTTACAGCACAGGAGGCCATTCAGCCCATTGTGTCCTTGCCAGCTCTCTGCGAGAACAATTCACCCAGTCCCACTCCCCCGACTTTCCCTGTAGCCCTGAAATTTTTTTCTCTTCAGATAATTGTCCAATTCTCTTTTGAAAGCTACAATTGAATCTGCCTCCACCACATTCTCAGGCAGTGCATTCCAGATCCTAACCACTTGCTGCATAAAGAAGTTTTCCCTATATCACCTATGCTTCTTTTGCCAATCACCTTAAATTGTGGCCTCTGGCCCTCGATCCTTCCACCAATGGGAACAGTTTCTCCCTATCTAAGCTGTCCAGACCCTTCATGATTTTGACATGTCTGTCGATTGTCCTCTTAATTTCTTCTCCAAGAAGACCAGTCCCAGCTTTTCCAATCTATCCACGTAACTGGCGTTCCTCATTCCTGGAACCATTCTCATGAATCTTTTCTGCACCCTCTCCAATGCCTTAACATCCTTCCGAAAGTGTGGTGCACAGAACTGGACACAATACCCCAGGTGAGGCCAAACCAGCGTTTAATAAAGGATTATCATAACTTCCTTGTTTTTGTATTCTATGCTCCTACTTATAAAGCCCAAGATCTCGTATGCTTTATGAATCACTTTCTCAACTTGCCCTGCCACCTTCAATGATTTGTGCACATATACTCCCAGGTCCCTGCGCTCCTACACCCTGTTTAAAATTGTACCCTTTATTTTATATTGGCTCTCCTCATTCTTCCTACCAAAATGAATCACTTCACACTTCTCTGCATTAAATTTCATCTGCCACTTGTCTGCCCATTCCATCAGCCTGTCTATGTCCTTTGAAGTTGATCACTACCCTCCTTACAGTTCACAATGCTTCCAAGTTTTGTGTATCTGCAAATTTTGAAATTGTGCCCTGTACAGTAACGTCTAGGTCATTAATATATGGGGTCCTAACACTTACCCTTGGGGGACCCCACTATATACCTTCCTCCAGTCCGAAAAACCAGTGATCACTGCTATGCTAATAATAATAAAAACAGAAAGTGCTGGAAAAACTCAGCAGTTCTGATGAAGGGTCACTGACCTGAAATGTTAACTCTGCTCTCTCCACAGACGCTGCCAGACCTGCTGAGCTTTTCCAGCACTTTCTGTTTTTATTTCAGATTTCCAGCACCTGCAGTATTTTGCTTTTATTTTACTCTAATATTAATGGCTGGAGCAGAGGGAAGGCTATTAATATAAAGCTAACTAAATAAATGGGAATGGAGTGAGTAGAAGAATTAGAGAAGGAACCAAAGGGTGGACGCTAAGAAAAACATTCAATCTAAAAGAAAACTTACTGGCATCTGGCCAATTGACATATACCATAGGCGATTTTGCCTTACCAAGCAGACTAACTAGACAAAATTGAAGACAGATATCAATGGTGAGCTCATTACTAGTTTGGCCTTGCTAGTGGTAATTAAAGTGATGCTGCATTCAGTTTAAGAACACAAGAACATAAGAAATAGAAGCAGGAGTAGGCCATACAGTCCTTAAGCCTGTTTCATCATTCAATAAGATAATAGCTGATATTCTACCTGAACTCCACTTTACTGTACTATCAACATATTCCTTAATTTTCTTACTGTTCAAAAATCTATCAATCTCAGTCTTGAATATTGTTACGATTGAGGTGAGAGGCATGCACATCTTTCTAGTTCCACTTCTCCACAGGTCATATATTTAAATGTTTACCCAGTTTTCGGGACAGTCAATCATAGACTCTACTCTATCCCAGAATAAAATACAGCAACCAGGTTTCTTTAAGAAACCAAAAATATTATCACTTTATTATAAAACAGGACATAACCAGTAACAAAGTAAAGCATTAACACACAGAGTGAAATATGAAAGTTCCCTTTTACCTTAGCCACACACACACACAGGTTAACCGAAACAAGAGATTTTCTCTTTAGAGCTCTGTTACAAAAAAAAAAGACAAAAAAGAATACTTTGGCCAAAAACTTGCTAATTCTTGAAGAAAAATGAGAAGGTATGGAAAGATGCCAGTTGTCCCTTTTGGGTTTGAACATAAGAACATAAGAAATAGGAGCAGGAGTAGGCCATTTAGCCCTTCAAGCTTGCCCCGCCATTCAATAAGTTCATGGCTGATCTGTCTCCGGCCTCAACTCCTCTTTCGGGCTTGCTCCACATACCCCTCAACTCTCTGAGATTTCAAAAATCTATCTACCTCCTCCTTAAATACATTTAGTGACTTAGCCTCCACAACTCTCTAAGGTAGAGAATTCCAGAGATTCACCACTCTCTGAGAGAGGAAATTCCTTCGCATCTCAGTTTTAAATGCGTGCCCCCTTATTCTGTAACTATGTCCCCTAGTTCGAGATTCCCCCATCAGTGGAAACATATTCTCAACATTACCCTATCAAGCCCCCTTAAAATCTTATATGTTTCAATAAGATCACCTCTCATTCTTCTAAACTCCAATGAATAAAGGCCTAACCTATTTAGCTGTTCTTGACTCGACAACCCCTTCATCCCAGGAATCAGCCTAGTGAACCTTTTCTGAACTGCCTCCAATGCTAGTATATCCTTCCTTCAATACGGGGACCAAAACTGTACGCAGTACTCCAGGTGTAGCCTCACCAACACCCTGTACAGTTGTAACAAAACTTCCCTATTTTTAAACTCTAACCCCCTCGCAATAAAGGCCAAAATTCCATTTGCCTTCCTAATTACTTGCTGCACCTGCATGCTAACGTTTTGTGTTTCATGTACAAGAACACATAGCTCTCTCTGTACTGCAGTATTTTATAGTCTTTCTCCATCTAAATAATAATATGCCTTTTTATTCTTCCTACCAAAGTGGATGACCCCGCACTTTCCCTCATTGAACTCCATCTGCCAAGCTTTTGCCCACTCACTTAACCTATCTATATTCCTTCGCAGATTCTTTGTATCCTCATCACAATATGCCTTCCCACCTATTTTTGTATCATCATCAAATTTGGATACACTACACTCTGTCCCTTCCTCCAAATCATTAATATAGATAGTAAATAGTTGAGGCCCTAGGACCGATCCTTGTGGCACCCCAGTCGTTACGGCTTTCCAACCTGAATAAGACCCACTGATCCTGACTCTCTGCCTTCTGTGTGTTAGCCAAACCTCAATCCATGCCAACACATTACCCCCAATACCCTGAGCTCTTATTTTGTGCAATAACTTTTGATGTGGCACCTTATCGAACACCTTCTGAAAATCCAAATACACTACATCTACCGGTTTCCCTCTTTCTACTCTGCTTGTTATATCCTCAAAGAACTCTAACAAATTTGTCAAAGATGATTTCCCTTTCATAAAACCATGTTGACTCTGTTAGATTGCATTATGTTTTTCTAAATGTCCTGCTATTTCTTCCTTAATAATGGACTCTAGCATTTTTCCAATGACAGATGTTAAGCTAACTGGTCTGTAGTTTCCTGCTTTCTGTCTCCCTCCTTTCCTGAATAGGGGCGTCACATTAGCAGTTTTCCAATCCACTGGTACCCGACTGGAATCCAGTGAGTTTTGGTATATTATGACCAATGCCTCCACTATCTCTGCAGCCACTTTTTTAAAAACCCTTGGATGCAGGTCATCAGGTCCTGGTGACTTGTCTGCCTTTAGTCCCATCAGTTTGTCCAGCACCTTCTCGCTCGTGATAGAGATTGTTATAAATTCCTCCCTCCCGTTTATACCTTGCTCATCTATTATTGTCGGGATGTTTATAGTGTCCTCCACCATGAAGACCAATGCAAAATATTGGTTTAAATTATCTGCTATTTCCCTGTTCCCTGTTATTAATTCCCCAGTCTCATCCTCTAAGGGTCCCACACTTACTTTAGCTACTCTATTCCTTTTTATATACCCGTAGAAGCTCTTACTGTTTGTTTTTATATTTCTTGCCAATTTACTCTCATAATCAATTTTCTCCCTCTTTATTAGTTTTTTAGTCATCCACTGCTGGTTTCTAAAAACCCAAATATGCGTATATGCTGTCACTGGGATTTTTCAAGAACAGTTCTTTTCAGGCGACGTTGAAGATCAGTTTGGCAGGCCTTCCAGGAGAAATACGGCAACAGGGGTTTCTGGCAGGCCTTTCAGGAGGAAAGCAGCATCAATTTCTTTATTTCTTACACTCGCTTCTAAGAGCTTCCCAAAGAGATGGAAGAGGGTGCTCATGGTGACTGCACTCTTGGCTGGTTTTCTTCAACTGTCTTGTAACTATTTCACACCCCAACACACTGTCCAAAGCGAAACCAAAAGCAATATCTCAAGAGTCAAACCTCCTGACCCTTATAAATCTTGACCAGTCACTTCTCTGTAAACATCTTCTCCAAGTCAAAAAGCTCCTGCTGGGTATTTATCTGAAGACAGGTGACTTTCAGTAAGGAATGTTTACAAACCAAGTGCTCAATGTCTTTTCAATAACTCCAGTGGAAAAAAACATCCATGGAATCTTTTTCGGTTTTCCCAAATAAAACAATGTCCATAATTCTAAAATACGATTCCTTAGAAAAACTTGATAAAAAATTTAGAAGGACCGTCATAATAATATACTCAGCAACTGAGCATCCACAGCCCTCTGCGGTAGAGAATTCCACACATTCCTAACCATCTGATTGAAGAAATTTCTCCTCATCTCAGTCTTAAATGGCCAACCCTTAATCCTGAGACCATGATCCCTAGACTCTTCAGCGAGGGAAACAACCTCATCATCTACCCTGTCAAGTCCTCTGTGAATTTTATACATTTCACCTCTCTTTCTTCTAAACTCCAGAGAATATAGGCACCATCTACACAATCTCTCCTCATACATGCACACACACCCAACCCTCAAAACAGCACCTAGTACTCTTGGTCGCAACAAAGCCCTATATAATTACAGCATGATTTCCTTACTCTTACACTCCAAGCCCCTTGCAATGAAGGCCAACACCATTTTCTTCCTAATTGCTTCCTGCACCTACATGTATACTGTTGGCTAGTTCCAGTCATCAGCTGGAAATTTTGCAGACTAACTCATTTGCCAAGAGTAATTTCATCAACCAGTTGCATTAACCAATTGAGTATACTGTAATCATTTTTAAAGACCCTTAATTAACAGCAAATTTAACAGTTCTCTTGATAAACCTTGGTAAAGTCACTGCCCAGTCTGGAAACCTTCCTGGCCAAGTCTGTCCAACTGCTGTATTCCTGCCTGCTGATTACAAGCAGCTTTATATTGCTCCAATGATCTTGTGGAAAATGATTTGAATGTTTTGTCCATCCATCCAATATCACGCTAATCATTTTCAAAGCCATCTGTGTTGATGAGCAGCAACTTTCAGGACAAGAGAGGTTTCACTTAGATTCTATGTGTTAATTCTGTCCTGCTTTTCCTCTGGGGCTGTAACACATCTAATATAGATTGAACATGCAGATATGTTGTATGGACTGCACATGGACTTAAAACAGGTTTTGGAGTGTAATGTACAGTTCATGCACTGCTAATATATGTGAAAATTATTACTTGATGAATTTTTAATGGCACTCATAACTTTCAGAACTTGATTGGCATTGTGTAAGCATTAATTAGCTGTCAGTATTACACTTCATCTTTCAGTCCTGCTCTTTGCTTAAGGAAAATGATTATTGGCATTGTTTTCTCCCTAGTTAAACAGCAACAACTGTGAAACAAGAGGGGGTCATAGCTGTGGCTCTGTGAAAACCTTATGCAGTAGTAGTTATTGGCAGTACAAAGTGAAAAGCAACTTCTGTTTATTGATTCTTGGTTGCTAAGTTCTCAAGATGGTAGCGAAGAGTATTTGGTTGTTGCCATGCATCAGAATCTGTTTTGTTTTCAAAATGGAGAGAACATCTGTATTTCACACCTGGGCCCGAATTTTACCAGGCCATTAAGAGCAGGATCATCGGCATCGGGGGACATAAAATGTGGTTGGGATGCATTCGCCCTGAAGCCGTGATGTCGCTTCCGTATTTTATGTGCAGCAGGAACCATGGAGGGCAGACTTCTCACCACAATGTGGCGGGAGATCAATTAAGTAGTGAAGTGGCAATGAACTCAAAATTTACAGTGCTTTTAGAGTATGATGAACAGCGCATGGGAGCCACGGGACTTCAGAGCCCCATCTGTTTAAAGGAGGCAGCAAGGAGGCGAGAGTTCAGTACTGCCTCTGCCAGCCAGCCTTTCGGAGAGTCAATGTGCAGTGGAAGGGAAAGTAGGGAATGGAGGCCATTGCAGGATGGTGGCAGAAGTGGGGTAAACGTGGCAGCACTGATGGAGGGGCTATGTGAATGTGGCAGCACTAACACAGGAGACATGCGAAGGTGGCAGCACCAACACAGGGGACATGCTGCAAGGGTGACAGAGAGGCAATGGCACTTGCTCCCAAGGGACTCGCCAGGAAAAGGTGTTGGGGGAGGTGGCCTGAAAAGAACGTGCAGGACAAGGAGACAGACCACCTGCCATGGGCCCAATCCACTCAGTCTTCATGGCTTCCTCCAAGGAGGAAGAGCAGTGTAGAGGGAGGGAGGTCCAGTTCCTGCTGAGGCACAGCAGGAACATCAGGAGCAGCAGGAGGGCCAGCCTACAGGTGGGGATGCCAGGAAAGGGTGCAAAGAGGTGCACCTACAGCCTCACGCATGAAGATGGGCCTATCCCCAGGACAGAGTCTACCGTACATGGTTCAACTATCTCCAGATGTCTGAATGGCAGTGTCAGCGCAGACTGAGGCTCTCCAGGGAAATCATCACTGACTCATGCACCATGTTTCAGGATGAGCTGAAATCCATTTTGTTTGGTGCACGCCCAGTGCCAGTGGTGCTGAAGATCACTGTGGCTCTCAACTGCTACGTCTGTAGGTCTTTCCAGGGATCCACTGTGGACATGTGTGGGATCTCATAGACTGCGGCCCATTCGTGCATCAAGGAGGTGACCAATGTCATGCTCAAGAGGGCCTGTGACGATACCGAATTGACCTGGACTGTGAAGCGGAGAGGTCCATTGGCTTCCAGACCATTGCTGGATTCCCCCAGGTGCAGGCTGTGATCGACTGCATGCATTTGGCCATCAAGACTCTCATGGACCAGCCAGCAGCCTTCATTAACAGGAAAGGCTTCCATTCCATCAATTTACAACCAGTCTGCGATCACTGAAAGCCAATCCTTCAGGTGTGTGCACGGTTCCCGAAAAGCAGCCATGACACCTACATACTTTGGCTGTCCCAGGAGCCAAAGCTGTTCCAACCCCCTGTGTGCCTTCAGGGCTGGATTCTCAGGGACAAGGGCCACCTGTTGAAGACATGGCTACTCACGTCAGTGAGGAACCCACCCACTACAGCAGAAGAAAGTTACAATATCTGCCACAGGTCCACACAAGCCAACCATTGGCAGGCTATTAGTCTCCTGAAGGTCTGATTCAGGTGCCTGGATTGATCTGGCCGGGCCCTTCGGTATGCCCCAGTGAGGGTCTCGCACATTGTGGTGGGCTGCTGTGTTCTGCACACCTAACACTGCAGAGGGGGAGGCCTTAAATAACGTCGACATCATTGATCTCCACTCCTCATCCAACAAGGGGGTTTTGGAGGTGCATGACCCTCTTCTGTCATCGCAGTGACTGGAGGCGCTGGGGTCACTGGCAGAGGGGCTGAGGAGTCGCTGTGCACACCAGGAGCACCCTGAGAGCAGCCTCCAGATGCATAAGGCAGCTGCTTCTCCTCCCTTGCAATGCACACATTTGCCTCCCGCTGACATGAGAAAGCCAAGCACTTGGTGGAGATTCCAGGCACCTTGTCCCCCACTTGCCTTGCCACTGCTGCCTCGGGCTCATGAACAAGGCAATGGCATGCAGGTCTGCACGCATCTCCGGCATCCACTGAGTGGTTTGCTGGAACTGGCTGTCCAGGAGGGTCACCAATCTCTCGATGAAGGAAGCCATGCGCACACATGCCTGAGACATGGCAGCTCTCATGGCCTAGATGGACACCATCATTGTCAGCGCCTGGGTGTGCATAGCCCCTGGCAGCTCCACCAGATACTCTCTCACCTCTCATTGTACCTCCAGCAGGTGCTGCATTGCCAATAACCCCAGAGGCATGTCAACAGCCTGGGGCTCAGCAGGAGCTTGACCTCCCACAGCCCACTGACTGTCAGTGGTCTCGGCTGTCACAGCCTCCATCAGCTGCTCGGGTGTGTCAGTGCTGTGCTCACCAGCTTGTGACCCAGAGTCTAATTGCAAGCGCAAAACCACCAATGTGAGAGTATCTGCGCTGGTGGAAGGTATGGGGGAATGATGCGATGGTACACCTTCTGAGGATCCCTCCTCCTTCTCAGAGGTGGCCGGCTGGCAGCCGCTCTCTCCAGCTGCATGTCCTTTGGGATTATGAAGAACACAAACATTGAGGGATTAAGGGCTTCCCATTTCCTCACCCCAACTCTACCTGATGTGGAGCTCCATGTGTCCAGTGTTGTACACATCAGCACAGTGCCTCATGTGTGGGCCAGATGCACCCTGCACTTGTTCACTCACTCTCCTGTGATGACACTCCTATTTTGCCATCAGCAATTGCTCGGCCGCTCTGAGACCCAGCCAGTTCCAGGGTCTCCTCCTCTGTGGGGGTCAGGTTATGCAGGTCTGGGAGGCCTCCACAATGTGCCCATTTCTCCTGCAAGCAGAAGGGGGATCCTGTTAGTATCCCTATGATGACTAGCACAACACTTAGGCTGGTGGCAGCCCTTTGGTCCATGATTGGGGCTCATAAATGCCTCCTGTATACATCTGCTCTTGAGAGACCTTGTGGGGGTCAGCAGAGACAGACAGCCACCTATTTCCGAGATGCAGGATCTACTGCTGCCTGACCCCCTTGCCACCAGCTTGGTCATCAGTTCCTCCCCACTCAGCACACCTTCTTGTGTTGCTACATGCAAGCCCCAAAGAGGAAAACAGTATGGAGAACTCACCCTAGCGGAGTGAAAGAGGTCATTGACACCATGGCTGCTGATCTCCTCTGTAATATCTGTAAAGGCCTGCTTGGTCAGGTGGGGCAGTCTCTTGCAGCCTAGACAATGGGCAGGGAGGCATTGCTAACCATGGTGGCCACCCAGGATCTTCCTTCTGGCATGGTTGCAGGCTCCGATTTGTTCCTTCAGGGTCTTGCGCAATGCTGGTCAGGTGGAGGGCTTTTCTGGAATGCTGATCAGGCAAGCACTTCAAACAAGGCAGCAGCGCATGTAAGGCTGGCAGCCCTTTAAATATGGTGCCAGCACCTGCCTTTGAATCAGCTGATGCAGCGTCCCCTCAGTTAATTGGTCGGCTGCCATGTGATCACAGGAAGCTGGCTGCATGGCACACGTGTGCAAGTGTCACCCACTTCCGGTGCCACCATTGTGATCTGTGGCCTCCAGATAAACTTCTGGCCCTGGATTCAGATTGTGCTCTTTGTTGCGAGAGTTTTCCTACTTCTTGCTTTTCATTTCCTCGGCTCTCTTTTCACTGGAATCTTTGGAAGTCATTTGTCACACCCAGTTTATGTTTATATTGGAAATATCCGCAACATACAAGCCAGTCATTGAAGTGAGAAGAATGCCATTCCCAAGTGGCTAATAGCTGACTCCTCCCCAATAACTTTATCTTCGACATCATATCACCTCTTCCTATAGATTTGGAAATCTCCCCTTAACAAGAAGATGACATTGATTTCTGAATAATTGATTCTAACAGTTTTTTCCTCTCCATTTTCCTCCTTACTCTTCATACAAGTTACGAAGGAGGGTCCACAAGTGGTGCCCATCCTCTGCTATCACTGCAGGGAACATTCTAGGAGCATTGGGAATGAGTGTCTCCCTCCATGCTCTAAGTTCCTTCACCATGACATTAAGGGAGGCATCAGAAAACCAAGGAGTAGCATTCTGACTCATTCTGGTAATGTAGAGGGTCACCACACACCCTACCTGGCTGCTGAATTTATTTTTAAGTTAAAGATTTTAAAAAGGTCAAGAAAGGGCGCCTTCATCTTGAAACGCCCTCTCTCTTACTTAGCTTCCATTACAGCCTGCTGCTCCGCTCAAGCTGGATGGCCTCTGATTGGACTGGCTGTTGAAGCTGGAGGGTCAATGTCCTTAATTGGATGGAGAGCCTGTCTTCAGGAACATTAAGGGGACGCCACTGTGAAACTCCCAATTAGTGACTGTTTTCCCCTGGGGACAGGTTTGGCAATCGGAAACAGGCCTGACCTCTTTTTCCCATCTCCGGAGGGAAAATCCAGCCTAGATTTAATGTTTCAGCTTGACGACCTTTCGTCAGAACTGGGACAGAACTGAAACCAGTTTCAACAGGTTTTAAGAGGCTTTAATAAGTAACTTCCTCTCCTGACCCCTGTCAGTCTGTTTGGCCCTGATCTACTTGAAGTTACTTTGCTTTTTAGAAAATGTATGCATGGATGTTTGGCTCCAGCAGTGCTGAGTTCAAAATTATATTAATCTTAATCATGGGGCTGAAATTTATGGTCCCCCTGCTGAAATTGATGGCGGGCAAAAACAATGGCGGTCCGCCCGTGTGGGCCGGACATCACAGAGTTGCCACAATATTAAACATGGTGGCTCATTTAAATAGCCGGGGTGGACTGCTCACCTCACCCCGATGATGTGGAGGGGGTGGGCTGTCTGTGCCCGGCAATGGCTTTGAGCCCTACATTTCAATTTAAATATTTAAAGAAAGAGGTAATAAAAAAATTAAATACATTTAATTTGCCCCTCTCCCATCTCCCAATAACCATAGAACGAATTACTTGCCCTCTCCCCCGCAAAAGCACTTACCTTGTCCACCTGACCAGCCCCCCCAGGTGCATAAACTTCACACTACAATCCTTCCCACCATCCCCGACACCAATGATATTAGTTTGACCCCACTCTCCCTGCCCCACCACACTGAGAAACTTATCTGCTACGCCTTTCCCTCCAGTGTTACTCCTCGGTTCCTCGGTCAGGGATCCGAAGGCATGGGAGTACCAGCTACCAGCACAAATATGCACTGGGACAGACGTTGGGAACATAAAGGTAATCAATCCATTAACTTACATTTATTTCAATAAGTTAATGGCGGTCCCCTCGCTGAGCGGCGGAGGGGGTGGGGGGCAATGTCACAAGGCCTCGCCGCCGCTTGCAATATCGGGCTGGGCTCTCACGGCGTCACGTCCATTGTGGGCCTCTCCCGGAGGCATTTTCTGGCCCCTTCCCCACCACGACTCCTGACATCAGGGAGTCTGTAAAATTCAGCCCATGGACTCTGAAACTACATGGAACACAATTCAATCCAGTGTCCTCCAGCACTGACTCCCACTGGAATTTGTAGGGTCAATATAGCATACCAACCCGTCCCTGCCTCCCCCCCCCCCTCCCCCCACCCCCACCAGGGACCCCATACAGTCCCCCCAAATCCTGAAATAAGGGATCAAAGTATAAGATTTTTTTTTTATTTTCCTGATCTTCAGGCATGGAACCCTCGGTGGTGAAAAATGGGCATCCCAATCCTTTTGAAGCAGTTAGGTCTGCCAGACTCCTATCGGAGTTATGGCAGGAGTCCAAGAAACTGCTGAGGAAATTCAGCCCTGTGTGTAGTTATCATAACCCAGGGGCACCATTCCTTCTACTATCTTTATACTATGCCTTGCCAAGAAAGTTGAGACTTCCTCTTGTGCCTTTCCTGATATACTACATCATGAAGCAATCCTGCAGTATAATTATCACTTCTGGCTCTTTAAGTCTGTTGGGCAACTCCTATTTATATTTGGCTGGCGAATTTTTCCATTAATATGATTTACCTGTTTTCATTTGTTCTCTTTATGTATTTAAAGTGTTACTCTGAGCTGTTGATATGTAACAACTCTTTGGGCAGGGTTTTTCACCCTCACCGGGGCTGGGAACAGAAGCGGACGGGAGCTAAAATTAGCCCCGCCAGCCAGCATGCCAGTTCCCTGGCTCCATCCCTCCTCCAGGCCAAATTTGTGGAGGCGGGAAGGGGAGGCAGGGGTGCAACAAGGCTACCCATCACATATGGCAGGTAGCTGACACAGCTCGTTAAGAACCTATTGAGGCCAATTAAAGGAAGCTGACTGGGATTTTCCTGTAGGGCTCTAGGTCCCCGCAAGTGCAGGGTGCCAATTTAGATGCCAGGAGGTAGCCTCCCGGTAGCAGACCGGGGGCGAGGGAAGGGTGGGGGGCAGCGGTCCAGGCAGGCCAGAGGCTCTCCCTGCCTGCCTAGGTGCAGAAGCAGCAACAGGCTCTCCTGTAGAGGGTAGTTCCCACCCGCCCCACCATCTTGAAGCTCCCTCTCCCTTACTTACCCTCTACTGCAGCCTACTGCATTTTTCAAGCTGGAAGGCCTCTGATTGGTCCTCCAGCTTTTAGAGCCCAGCAACATCCTTAATTGGATGGTATGTGTGTCTCCAGGCCAATTAAGGGGACGCTCCCATGAAAATTGGGGCCAGTGACTGCTTCCCCTCCAGGGGTGGGTTCAGTACCCAGAAACAGTCCCAACCTCTACTTCCTGCTCTGGAGGGAAAATCCAATCCATTGTGTCACCAATGTAGCAAAGAAGGATCCATCTGAACACACCGTAAATTTCATCAACAGGAAGAGTTTTCATTCTGAATAATGCCAGTCATATCATTCTGCAAGGGAATATTTACTATTCTGTAAACAGCCACAATTCATGTGTTCGCCAACAATCAGAAATTCTCATGCTATCCATGAGAACTGTGTGCTGGGATGGTTACTTTGAAATCTGTGTGAACTCACATCGGCAATGCCTGACAATACAACTCTGACATCTGAGGTTGCATACTGGCAGCGGGTTCAATTAAGCCTTGTATGTTATACACATCATTATTAAACAGACCATCAGAACGCTGAAGTCCACAGGATAGATCGGTGGGAGCCCTACAGTAGAGAGCATCAAGAGAATCAAGTGTTCTCGTGGCATACTATATCATTTTGCAGCTAGGAACAGATTAAATCTTGCATCCACAGAAGATGAAGGGGAAAAAGACAGAGGCCACCAATCTCCTGATTGTGATAAAGGCACCCAAGAGACAGGAGATGGTTGTACAGGACAACTGATGGCCAGCAGCACATGAGAATGAGCAAGCAGTAATGAACAACTCTTTCCAGTAGAAATTATGCCACTCATTTCCAGAAACCACAATGAATGTTGATCAGACTTTGCAACACTCACTGATAACCAAAATAGGATTACGTTTCCCATTCTTTCAGGAAAAGGACACTCAAAACTTTCTATCACTAAATAAAGAGAAATGGAGGTTGATATAAAAACTATAAACCCAAAGATTTTCCAAAGATTTCTACATCTACTGATTGATTCTTCCAAATGTCCACTTACTATTTTGCATTACCCTTGTGTGTAAAATTCTTTTTACATGTGAACCTAACTTTTTACTTATATGTTGCATCACCTCAGTGTCAGGGGTTTGAGAGGTTCTTTCCTATGACTGCACGAATGTGCATTTAAGGAAAGGGGTAGCACTCATCATAGCGATGCTGATATCCTTGCAGGGTCTGCTTCTGGTGTCACATCACTTGCACATCCAATATTCACTGGGCCTAGGCTAAATGTTTCATCATTGGCATCATTGATGCGGTCATATTGTCATTATTAAGAGAAGCAGTGACATCTGAGGTCACTCTGTGAAGCTGACGTGATCTGGAAAGGGACTTGGTTGGGCTAATAATCTCCAATTCTTTTAAATATTCATACTTGGGATGTGGGCATCGCAGGCAAGGCTGGCATTTATTGCCCATCCCTCATTCCTCTGAGAAAATGGTGGTGGCCTTTCTTCTTGAATCGCTGCTGATTCATGCAGTGACAGTCTTCTTATTCTTTGCAGCACTTTGATATAACTGAGCCGTTTGCTAGGTCACTTCAGAGAGCCTGCGCCCATTCATATCAAGGTGAACTCACATCATCCTGCAGTGGGTCTGTGCTGGGGCCTTGACTTTTTACAATTTATATCAATGAGGGGAGCAATGGCATAGTAGCTAAATTTGCAGATGACACAAAGATAGGTAGGAAAGTATGTTGTGAAGAGGACGTAAGGAGGTTGCAGACTGATATAGATAGGTTGAGTGAGTGGGCAAAAATCTGGCAGATGGAGTATAGTGTGGGAAAATGTGAAGTTGTTCACTTTGGCAGGAAGAATAAAAATGCAGAGTATTACTAAAACAGAGAATGACTGCAGAATTCCGAGGTGCAGAGGGATCTAAGTGTTTTAGTGCATGAGCCACAAAAGTTAGTATGCAGCTACAGCAAGTAATGAAGAAGGCAAATGGAAAGCTATCCTTGATTACGAGAGGAATTGAAAATAAAAGTAAGGATGTCATGTTTCAGTTATACAGGGCATTGTGAGACCACATCTCGAATACTGTGTGCAGTTTTGGTTTCCTTATTTAAGAAGGATGTAAATGCATTGGAGGCGGTTCAGAGGAAGTTTACTAGATCTTATAAGGAAAGGTTGGACAGACTGGGCTTGTTTTCACTGGAGTTTAGAAGAGTGAGGGGAGACTTGATTGAAGTATATAAGATCCTGAACTGTCTGGACAAGGTGGATGTGGAAAGGATATTTCCTGTTGTGGGTGAGTCCAGACTAGGGGGCACTATTTTAAAATTACGGGTCACCCTTTTAGGACAGAGCGGAGGAGAATTTTTTTTTCAGAGGGTTGTGTGACTTTGGAGCTCTGCCTCAAAAGTTTTTGGAGGCGGGGTCATTGAATATTTTTAAGACGGAGGTAGATAGATTCTTGTTAGGCAAGGGAATCAAGGGTTAACGGGGGTAGATGGGGGTGTGGAATTCGAAACACAAACAGATCAACCATGATCTTATTGAATGGCTGAGCAGGCTCAAGGGGTTGAATGGCCTACCTCTGCTCCTAATTCGTATGTTTGTATCTGAATGATTTTGGCACTAGCTGGTGTGCCTCCAGGACTGCTGACTACTCCATAACACTGCTGGTAATTGCTGCACCCAGCAGGAGGCCCTGGCAATGCTGTTTGCCAATCACGTGGCTGCCTGTCTTGAGTGCCAAAAAGCCTGTTTCTCCTTGTGGTTCTATCTACCAACATTGTCTCCACAGCAGGATCTTGAGCTGGTAATAACAGATGCTCTCGATGCTGTTCCTTCTTCTGCTGTTTGAATCCTATACTTATTCTCTCAGTCTCTCTCCTTCTTACAAAATTTTCTGTGCTGTGAGCCTGAAAGTTGCCACAGCCCTTTGACTCCTACAGCTCGACTGCATTTCTTTCCCTCCTGGTGGTGGATCACCATTCAGGAGTGTGATTCCGGCTATGAAACCTACCCTGAAATATGAGCTTATATCCAGCTCCGCTGTGTTTCTGGCAGGCCTAGGAAAATTCAAGCCCAAGAACGAATTTTCCATATTTCGTTTGTTTTGCTTTGAGAACTTATGCTGTTGCAGATGGCCTAAGGTATGCCCCTTCTTTTTGCTTTCCTTCGCCACATCAGGAAACAATAAATTAGCTGATTATAGTGCTTGTGCTTCCAATACCTCATCCTCTAATTCTCCATCGCACTAGGACAAACAAAACACTAAACAATTTTTAGGAAGTGCTGGTGTGTCTGCCATTCAACATCTGCCACAGCTGGCATGAATAGAGGAAAATGTTACATTTGCCACTGAACAATTGCACAGCTGGCATAATAAAACGTGACCAGTCAATTGCCAGAAAATGCTTTCGTTCTTAAGTGATCAAAAAAACAACTGTTCTTTATCTGAAGGAGACTAAAATGGAACTCTGTAATATGCACAAGATACTGAAGGTACTTGTAGTTCAAATAAAGCATTCCACTATAAAGTGATAATTTAACAAAGAAAGGTTAATGATAGCAGTGCAGTTAAGTTCATTGTCCCTTAGTGCATGTAAGTATAAACTGAAGAACAAATCCAGGCAGTGATAACAGAAGAATGTTAAACAATATCATAAAATTTGACATCAGGAATTGAAGATACGATGGTGGGGGTCTACTGCCTTAGTTTTTAAATGAGGGGCAGGACCATTTCTGAGTCCCGACCCTGTTGGTTTATAAGGTCTGTCCACCTAAGCAATCTTACCAGAGGCAACCAATTAACAGGCCTCCTCTGGGAGCTGCGTCCAATTAAGGAAGGAGGGCAGGAAGGAGGGCCAATGGGAGCACTTGACCTGAGGCTCTAGGCAGCCAGCAGCCCCATTGGGAGAGGTGGGCACTGCTGATGTAGGAAGGAGACTGTGAGGGTGCTTTAAGATGGAGGCACCCTCTGAAGACTTCAAGAAAAGGTTAAGTAAACTGTGGCCACAGCTGCCAGGCCATCACTGTGAAGGCAGAACCCCTTCCCAGGATGGTCTACAACTACAGCTGTGGTCCTCTGGCATCAGAGGCTCTGGTAGGGGCAGAATTAAAGGAGACCTCGCTGGCTCCCTGTCCTGTTGCTGGGAGGCCTCCTCCAGGCACTACTAGGCTTTGACCTCAGATGGGGGGGCCTATCTATAGTCACTAAGATCCCGGTGGCGTCACCAATTTTTCCCTCAGTGGGCACTTAATTGCTTATAATTAGCTACCCGCCGCTGCTGTGTGGATAGCTGATGCTAGTATCACCCCTTCTCCAGCGTAATTGCTCTGAGGCGGCAGCATGTTGGGTAGAAGACCTAATGCTCACAGTTTAAAAATACCCTGCTCTCCAGCCGCCAAAGCTGCCTTTGCGTGGCTGATAAGATTCCACCTAAAATGAGCAAAATATCAAGAGTGGGTGACAGTGAATGAGGGCTGCAGCTAATTGTCAGAACCTGAAAGAAGACAGGAAACCCAAATGATAACTCAAACGATAACTCAAATGAGCATGTTAACCATTAAGAGATGTCAATGTTCTATATGTGTAAAGTCATAGGTGTTCAGGAAATTGCTACTTGTGATCTTATTTGGGATGACAAAAGCTCTCTAACCTATTGGCACAGTCATCATCAGAAGACCTGCTTTGCATTCCAGCCTTGGTACACACTCTTAGCTTGTGTTTGTCTGCAGTTGCACGATTTTAAGAACAATAAATTAAGACAGGATGATAGATGTCATTCTGCCCTGATTATGAGCACTGCTGATTCATGTAACTGCATGAATTTTGCGTTTCTTTTTGTTTGTTTCTACGATGGACAACTGAGATTAGGAAGCCTTGCCTCCAGTGGCCCCATGGACCTTGCCCTTTTGTGAACGGTTAGAAGTTAGTAAAATGCTTCTATTAAATAAAACAAACACTGCTTAGGGCTGCATCAGCTGACTTTCTGATCGCTATTGATTTTAACTTAGTGTCACAAGCTATAAAATTTTAAATCTGGTACGTACATTAAGTCTTTCAGCACTGAATATTCATTCCAAATTTTTGCTTCTAATGATTGGCAAACCTTGAATATTATACTTTCAAACTAGAACCAGTGTTGAATCACAAACTTTGCACTGACATCATCTTCTAAATGAACTCAAAATGTTGCTGTACATTTTGCTGGCACAGCCTCAGATGGATTAAACTTCTGGCTTCCATGATAAAGCAGCCATTGCTTGATGCTCAAATTATGGGAAAAATACACAACAAATTCTCAACAAATCAAAATATTCCAAGATTTTTACTGGTTTCTGTTAACTAATTCAGAAAATAAAGCCCAAATTTTAATGCAGGGCACGTATTGGAAAGACTGGGGGCCGTGTCAGCAACAAGATATTGTCAGTGCAAGGCTGAGGCAATTTTAACTTCAAGCTCTCTTTTAAATATGATTGATGGGCTGCCCACCCAATTGCATTGGGCAATGGGGAGCCCACCTATTTTCTCTACTAATTTTACGTCAGACTATTCTAGGTCTATTTAAAGCAGAAATTTACTTCTTAAAGCAAGGTTGCATTCTTTACGTTCTGACGTTCTGTACATTATACTTCCACAAGGAGGGGAATTGCTAAAAAGAATCGTACTGTTGCGTCAGGTTTTCTGATGTTTCTCTTGAAGCTCTGGTGAAAGAAAGAACTTCCATTCATAGAGCGCCTTTCATGATTTCAGGGCATCCTACACTAAACAGCAAAATGTATTTTTGAAATGTTGTAATGTAGAAAATGTGACAGCTACAGCAAAGTCTCACAAAGAGCAATGAAATAAATGACCGGATCTCCTGTTTTTGGTGTTATTGCAGAGGTAAATATAGGGCAGGTCAATTGTTCTGCTCTTCTAATAAAGCCATAGAATCTTTTACATCGATCTGAGAGGACAGATGAGGCCTTGGTCTAATGGCTCATCCAAAAGATGTCACCTCCGACCATGCAACACTCGCTCAGAACTGTGCTGAAGTGCCAACTAGATAAACAGCCAGAGCTTACTGATGGTAAGCAACGCAAAAAAAAAAACCCAGAAAGAAGCAATCCTCAAGCTGGAAATTCTCCTGGGTAATCCTGTGATCCGATTACCTGAAGATGAGTGCCTTTTTAAATAAAGCTGCATCGGCTCTGAGAGAGAGACAAATACCGTTAGTTTTTAATGACGGATTCGGGGTTCAGTGGGACTTTCATGATTCACATTAAAATCATGTTAGAGTCTTAATAACACCATAGGACCCCAGTTTGCATGTCTTCATGATGATCCCACTAGCCTCTGGTGAGCATCTCAGCTGACTAAAAAAACCTGCTTAGTTAAAATGGCGGCTGGCAGAATGCAACAGTAAGCACTTAACAGTAATTTTAACTACCACCCCACACCTGCTTCTGCAGTATGGCAGGATTAAAATTTCCCTTTAAATGCCAGAAATTTTCCATCAGGTATCTATTTTCTAAACTTATATCTGCTTAATGGTAACATAAAATGTTACCGAATATTATAAAACAGGCTGAGGTTAGGATAATGATAGAGTACAACATTACACACTATAAGACGATGCAACATTCGGATAATAATAATGTAGAATGTTAATATAAGTTGAAAGTAAGTTGAAAAGTAGGACCTCAAAGGTAGTGATCTCAGGATTACTACCAGTGCCATGTGCTAGTCAGAGTAGAAATAGCAGGATATATCGGATGAATATGTGGCTAAAGAGATGGTGTGAGGGGGAGGGTTTTAGATTCCTGGGACATTGGGACCGGTTCTGGGGGAGGTGGCACCAGTACAAACTGGACGGGTTACACCAGGGCAGGACCGGGACTGATGTCCTAGGGGGAGTATTTGCTAGAGTGGTTGTGGAGGGTTTAAACTAAAATGGCAGGGGGATGGGAACCTTTGCAAGGAGTCAGAGGAGGGGGGGATCAAAGACAAGAACAAAAGACAGTAAGGGGAATAAGAAATGTGATAGGCAGAGAAATCAAGGGCCAGAATGAAACAGGGCCACAGTGAAAAATAGTGGGAAGGGGACAAGTGATGTTAAAAAGACAAGCCATAAGGCTTTGTGCCTTAAAACGCGGAGCATTCGCAATAAAGTGGACGAATTAATCGCGCAAATAGATGCAAATGGGTATGATATAGTCAGGATTACGGAGACATGGCTGCAGGGTGACCAGGGATGAGAAATGAACATCCAGGGGTATTCAGTATTTAGGAAGGACAGACAAAAAGTAAAAGGCAGAGGAGTTGCATTGCTGGTTAAAGAGGAAATTAACGCAATAGTGAGGAAGGATATTAGCTCTGATGATGTGGAATCTGTATGGGTAGAGCTGAGAAACACTAAGGGGCAAAAAACATTAGTGGGGGTTGTATATAGACCCCCCAAACTGTAGTGGTGATGTTGGGAATGGCATTTAACGGCAAATTAGAGACGCATGCGATAAAGGAACATCTGTAATTATGGGTGACTTTAATCTGCATGTAGATTGGGCAAATCAAATTAGTCACAATACTGTAGAGACAGAATTCATGAAGTGTATACGGGATAGTTTTCTGGACCAATACGTTGAGGAACCAACTAGAGAACAGGCCATCCTAGACTGGGTATTGTATAATGAGAGAGGAATAATTGACAATCTCGTTGTGCGAGATCCCTTGAGGATGAGAGACCATAGTATGATAGAATTCTTCATCAAGATGGAGAGTGACGTAGTTAACTCTGAGACTAGGGTCCTGAATCTTAGTAAAGGAAACTACGAAGGTATGAGGCGCGAGTTGGCTATGATGGATTGGGAAACCTTAATTAAAGGGATGACGATGGATAGGCAATGGCAAACATTTAAAGAGCGCATGGATGAACTGCAACAATTGTTTATTCCTGCCTGGCACAAAAGTAAAACGGGAAAGGTAGCCAAACCCGGGCTTACAAGGGAAATTAGAGATAGCATTAGATCCAAGGAAGATGCATACAAATTTGCCAGAAAAAACAACAGACCGGAGAATTGGGAGCAGTTTAGAATTCAGCAAAGGACGACCAAGGGATTGATTAAGAAGGGGAAAATAGAGTACGAGAGTATATTTACAGGGAACATAAAAACTGACTGTAAAAGTTTCTATAGGTATGTGAAGAGAAAAAGATTGGTGAAGACAAATGTAGGTCCCTTAGAGTCAGAAACAGGGGAATTTATTATGGGGAACTAAGAAATGGCTGACCAACTAAACGCATACGTCGGTTCTGTCTTCACAAAGGAGGACACAAACATCATACCAGAAATGTTGGGGAACACAGTGTTTAGTAAGAGAGAGGAACTGAAAGAAATTAGTATTAGTAGAGAAATGGTTTTGGGGAAATTGATGGGATTGATGGCCGATAAATCCCCAGGGCCTGATGGTATGCATCCCAGAGTACTTAAGGAAGTGGCACTAGAAATAGTGGATGTATTGGTGGTCATCTTCCAAGATTCTATAGACTCTGGAACAGTTCCTACAGATTGGAGGGTAGCTAATGTAACCCCACTATTTAAAAAGGGAGGTAGAGAGAAAACAGGGAATTATAGACCAGTCAGCCTGATGTCGGTAGTGGGGAAAATTCTAGAGTCCATTATCAAAGATTTTATAGCAGAGCACTTGGAGAACAGTGGTAGAATTGGACAGAGTCAGCATGGATTTACGAAAGGGAAATCATGCTTGACAAATCTAATAGAATTCTTCGAGGATGTAACTAGTAGAGTTGATGAGGGACAGCCAGTGGATGTGGTTTATTTGGGCTTTCAGAAGGCTTTCGACAAAGTCCCACATAAGAGATTAGCACGTAAAATTAAAGCGCATGGGATTGGGGGTAGTGCATTACGATGGATAAGAAATTGGTTGGCAGACAGGAAACAAAGAGTAGGAATAAACGGATCTTTTTCCGAATGGCCGGCGGTGACTAGTGGGGTACCGCAGTGATTGGCACTAGGACCCCAGCTATTCACGATGTATATTAATGATTTAGATGAGGGGACTAAATGTAATATCTCCAAATTTGCAGATGACACAAAACTGGGTGGGAGGGTGAGTTGTGAGGAGGATGCAGAGAGGCTTCAGGGTGATTTGGACAAGTTGAGTGAGTGGGCAAATGCATGGCAGATGCAGTATAATGTGGATAAATGCGAGGTTATCCACTTTGGTAGCAAAAACAGGAAGGCAGATTATTATCTGAATGGCTATAAATTGAGAGAGGGGAATATGCAATGAGACTTGGGCATTCTCGTACGCCAGTCGCTGAAGGTAAGCCTGCAGGTGCAACAGGAAGTAAAAAAGGCAAATGGTATGTTGGCCTTCATAGCGAGAGGATTCCAGTACAGGAGCAGGGATGTCTTGCTGTAATTATACAGGGCCTTGGTGAGGCCACACCTGGAATACTGTGTGCAGTTTTGGTCTCCTTATCTGAGGAAAGATGTTCTTGCTATAGAAGGAGTGCAGTAAAGGTTTACCAGACTGATTCCTGGGATGGCAGGACTGACGTATGAGGAGAGATTGAGTTGGTTAGGATTATATTCGCTGGACTTCAGAAGAGTGAGGGGGGGGGGGGATCTCATAGAAACCTATAAAATTCTAACAGGACTTGATAGGGTAGATGCAGGAAGGATGTTCCCGATGGTGGGGGAGTCCAGAAGTAGGGGTCATAGCCTAAGGATACAGGGTAAACCTTTCAGGACTGAGATGAGGAGAAATTACTTCACGCAGAGAGTGATGAGCTGTGGAATTTGTTACCACAGAAAGTAATTGAGGCCAAAACATTGTATGTTTTCAAGAAGGAGTTAGATATAGCTCTTGGGGTGGAAGGGATCAAAGGATATGGGGGGAAAGCGGGAACAGGCTCCTGAGTTGGATGATCAGCCATGATCATAATGAATGACGGAGCAGCCTACTCCTGCTCCTATGTTCCATTTTCTATGTAATGGAAGCATAGATCGTTACACAATACAGCATGGGCTCAGGTTAGGGTAACAATAACTTAGAATTTTACACGCCATAATAAGACCTTAGATGACGGAGGTGAATCTGTTGTGTTGCAGAATGGAAGAGCTCTTAAATCAGTAATATTGCAATCTCAGATCTGAAAGTATTGGATAGAGTTTGTCTCCCAGGAAATAGTAAGATATGGTAGCTTGTGAAAGCACTTCATATCCAACACATACTAGGGCAAGTGAGTTATAAGAATTATTTACAATATATTATAGCTGTATTTCACTTCCCCTGAAATAAGATGCATCTTATAGCACATTTATATCCTGGTGCATGCCATATTGTAACACAAGTTGATTCGAGGAACATATATTAACGATAATGTCTTGAACGACATCTCCCAAGCAAAAATTCATAATGCGTTTCTGGAAAATAATTAGTAAGAACTGTTTTAATATAGGTTTAATATATAAATAAAATTTTCCGCACATCTTCTGGGAACATTATACCTAAAGGTTAGTAAAATAATATTCCTGACTGGCTGGTGTGAATTCCTTAACCTACATACCAGGGACATGCTATTTCCACACATGTAAATGATCATTTTTGATTTTTTTGCTCCTAGAGAGTTTCAGACATGTGGGCGGTTAGTGAAATTACCAATCACACCCACAGGAAAATATCTAGAGGAAGAGCAAATAGCTTTTTAAGCGACTGCAGATATTCGTTTAATACCCCACTCTTTGAACACTGAATCTCCTCGACAGCTTTGGAAGCTGATGTGTATTCTATTGTTGTACAGCTGCAAAAGTCTGAAAGCATATTTTATGAAAATTATAAAGTAGATTTTGAGAAATTTGTAGGAGCTGCAAAATATTTACAGTTAAACAAGACCTGAATAAACTGCAGCAAAATCTGGATGTTGCAATATCTCCATTAGACCAGATAAGCTGTTGCAGTCTGCGGGGGTTAATGTGGGTGCAATTGATCTTCATCAGAAATGACAAACTGGCAATAATGATTTGACAGTCCGTTTTACACCCTGTCTAATTTTCTTTTCCATTGACACTGGTGTGTTGTAAAGCAGGCTGCCAAGTCGCGGTAGCTCAATTTGTGCTACAGTTGAGGACCAATTTCACCCTGGTGGTTCTGTCTTTTGCTTTGATAAGGAGACCCACCTGTCTTAAAGTCTCTGCAAAATTTGTTGAAAATATGCTTTGTATAGAAAAGCCTCATAACAACCTATATTCAAATAAACTGCACGTCATGTGTCCTACTGCAAGGTTATTTATGTGAACTACATTCTACTTGTACAGTCAGTTAAAAATCTATATAATTGACACATGATTCATTAACAGATTAATGCTCTGCTTTTACTACTGGGTATTTATAAAGCTGGATGTGAAACAAATTGATTCATTCACCTGTATATTTTGCGACTCATTTTTTCTATCACAGATATAATTTTCAGAGATTAATGTCGTTTGGAATCGCATGATACGAATGGTATTTTCTACACTACACTTTTATTAACTGTATTAGGGGTGAATGCAATAGATTGCTGCTGGAACCAATTAAGCCAGCTGTTTCCTCGTAAATAAAGTAAACATTTTCCCTCTATGTGCATAAAAAGCAGCTGATCAGACGGAAATGTCTGCTACAGATGTACTGTGAATGCACAAATATACTCTGCCAAGAATCTGTAAGGTCCTTGAATCACAGGCAGCTTGGGGCAGCTTAAACACAACCGATCCACTTAGTAACTTTCCCCACCTCACATAGCTCATTTACCAATTAGCTGTGTAAGGTACCAATCATAGAATTCTGAAGTGTTTTAGATGGCAATCTATGCTCCGCCTCTGCTTCTTGGAAACACCCAGCCTGCAGCTTTCACATTGGGTGCAAACAGAGTACAGTGACTAATCCAGGCGTGTTTCAACAGATGGTTAGAGCTGGCCTAATTCAGTCATTGCAGTTGAATGAGGTTGAGAGGAGAAGCCATTGAGAGTCCTTTTCGGAGCTGTGTGGTCTCAGAGCTTGCTGGCATTGTTAAGGGGACCCTTTTTGAGAAGTCCCGTGTCCCAGAAATGAGAGAAGACTGACTGATAAAGGTAGTGTGAACTGCTGCAGTTTCATGCTTTACTTTGTGAGCCTGTGCTCTGTATCAATGCTGTGTACCAGGCTGGTTACAGTTACAGTAGGCTTATACTGTACTGAAAGTAAGGTGTCATTTTATGAAAATAATCATTTTTTAATGAATGTTTTAGTTAGCTTGTAGTAAACCCTACTCAGAGCCATTGCTGTCTGTGTTTCTTTTCTCTTTTACAATGTTTTCACCAGTGCTACTTTACCTCATCATGAGCTTAATATAGTTGTATGGAACCCCAGTCTGATATAACAGTAACCAAATGAATGAATTGAATTTGTAAAGCTTATAATTTACTGTTCCTGTATATTACACTTCCACATAAATAGTATATTTATCTCCCTTGGCAGTGAATTGTTAATTATAGATTGCTATTCTGTGTGGTTATCTGGTTGTAGTTAAAGAACAGTTCAAGAAATAGGTCTGGATAGCAAGAGAGCTTGACTTGCTTTGGTTTTTTATTCATTTTGTAAGCTTTTTACATTTAATTTTTTATAAAAACCAAATTAATGAGAAGTTCAATTGATCAGCTCGGTGACATTAAGCAACAATGTTAACCTTTCCAAATCCCTCCGAACCCATCATTCTCTCAGCCTGTTGTTGTATGGAAATATGTTTTTGGACTGTGTAATATCTATACAAACCCAATTTATGCAATTTGCCTTTTCCTGTTGTATTCGCTTCATTTGCTTCCTTGTATGGATCTTTGTGTTTCAAAACCTTGTTTAAATTTAACCATAGTAACTGAGTATTTTTCATTTTCAGATTCAATTTTTAAGTAACCTTTCCAAATGTTGAGTATTCTAGCAAAGGTGAAATGTTTGTATTTTTAGACTGAATTGCTAAGATGATTATCATACAATCTGCTTCTGAATACAAATCACTTTTTTAGGCGATTCAGTTTGGGCAAATAATACACAAATGATAGACACAGTTTTATAAGAGGAAGTAGGGTTCAGTGAGGACATGGCATGACCAACATGCATTAGTATAGTAAGGTACAACAATTACTTTGTCTTAGTACGACAGGCAATTATATCATCAGATTCTATAGGTGCATTAGACAGTCAAACAATTCTTAACCTAAATAATCAGAATTGTGCATGTACAAAGAAACAAAGGATACCACATTAGGGGTATTTATAGTATTTAAAAAAAACATGCAAAGGAAAAGATTTAGAGTTGGTTTAGTCCCTTTTCTGGTTATTTCTTGTTAGTAGAATATTGAGCAAGAAATGTTACCATTCTGAAATAAATTGTAAGCGCCATTGATTAGAACTTGGTTGTAAAGCAGAAATAATCTTTTGAACTCTTACTTCCAGCATATGAAAAATTGGAATGCACAAGGTCTGACTTCTGCCTTGAACACTTATGTCCCAAGGTACAGATCACATCTCACAGAATGCCTCTGATTGTGCTGGGATTTGGTCTGGTTTTGTTTAATAACTAAGCTGGCATTGATCTATAGACTGAATCCAATCTGAATACAGTTCCAGAAACACTGAACGGCTTTTTCATTAATGCACTAAGATCTGCATACATAACTGTATTTGAAAAATGCATTTTATTTTTGCCATTATATTTATCCGTGGGTACAAACAAAATTTGTTCTGATACTTACACCCGCAATGCGCCTACATCGACTGGGAAGCGCTTGGGACCTACTTGAATAATGAAATGAGACGAGATTTCCCCAGCATATACACAAAGACGTATTGGATGTGCAGATTAGATCCAGGTGAACCTCAATTTGAGCTCATTGTGGATGTAAAGAATCTTAATTTATTTAAAAATAGTTTTTTGGGAAAATTGAGACTGAGTATAGCCACTGACCCTCCTGTAGATTGGATCATTCAAAATATTTATCCATGTCATCTGTTGGAAGATGGACCCATACCTGCTGGGGGAGCCCCTACATCTTCTGTGCATGTCACATCAATGGCTCCAAAAGTAGTCAGGTTGCACACGGAATTGATTTAAATATTAACGAGGCAATTTGAATCATGCATGATTTGCACAAAGCCAAAATTAGAATTCTGAGCACATTGGGGATTGACTGCTACATCCCCAAATGTGTGTCTCTGAATAAAAAGGAGTTAAGCCATTGAGTTAATAGAAAGGAAAGAAAGTACAGTGCGATACTGATGCTGCATTCTGATTTTTCTTTTATTTACATATTGGAATAGACAGGCAAAATTTCTCGTGTGTGTCCTTTATCAGGAATAATTTCTATCCTTTTTCTGTATGTGAATTTTCTGGAACTTGACTGGGCCACTAGAGGGAGCCATTTGTTACATTGCGCTGTAGAGGGAAGATGAAGTTAGCCTGCAGAAGTGCAGCTCCTGTTGACCAATCATAGTGACACTGTCAGCCATGGTACAGGCTGTAGAGTAAATTTCCTGATATGGGTGCAGTTTACTCCACAAAAGGATAAATTTTAACCCTTGATCCTGCTCCACTTGCTCCCGACAAAAATACATTTAAGCTTACCTTTTTGGGGTCTCTTCTGCTGGATTGATGTACTATCTTAAAAATGACAATCTGATTTCTATGCACGTCATAGCACCCCGATTCACATATTAATAGGGGTCGCTTCAGCTGTACAGTTGGGCCTGCAAAAATGGCCGCAGCCAGATTGACCTAGTTAATTGACTGGTAAGTCCTCTGACCCCATTTTGAGGCCGGCACTACTGTGTTAATGGCGATTTTTGGTGAGTTAACCTAGGCTGAAATGGTTCAAAACAGGTGTAAAGTGCACAAAAAGTGAAGTGAGGTGTGCTTTTTCCACATGTTCCTGGAGTCAGTAAATTAGCATAATTATAATTATGTTCACCAGACTTGTTCCCAGGATGGCGGGACTGTACTATGAAGAGAGATTGGGGAAACTGGGCCTGTATTCTCTAGAGTTTTGAAGAATGAGAGGTGATCTCATTGAAACCTGCAAAATACTTAAAGGGATAGAAAGGATAGATGCAGGTAAGATGTTTCCCCTGGTTGGGAGTCTAGAACCAGGGGACACAATTACAAAATAAGGGGGAAGCCACTTAGGACAGAGGTGAAGAGAAATTTCTTTACTCAGAGGGTTGTGAATCTTTGGAATTCTCTACCCCAGAGGGCTGTGGAAGCTCAGTCATTGAGTATGTTTAAAGCAGAGATTGACAGATTTCTAAATACCAATGACATGAGGGGATATGAGGATAGTGTGGGAAAAAGGCATTGAAGTGGATGATCAGCCATGATCGTATTGAATGGTGGAGCAGGCTCAATGGGCTGAATGGCCTACTCCTGCTCCTATGTTCCTATGCATATTTGCAGGTTTGGATGTGGGAACAGAACATCACCAGTGAAGATAAAATTGGAAGAGCTGCTGATAAATAAGGGAAGTGTTAGAATAGTAGGAAAAAAATCCTTCCCACCTTAGGAAAAGCTCAGTGGACATTTCATTTGTATTGCCATCCTTAGTCAAGGGTGAAGGGGAGAGGGCTGAGAAGTGTTACGACCTAGTGAAAAAGAGGTCTAGGGTTCCCTTTCAGCCTTCACCTGGTCTAACTGTAACAGGGTTTAATTTTAAACACACTGTGTGTTTTAGCTCCCCCTTGGTGAATCCTTGTTCACTGCTTTCTGATTACAAGGCAAAGAAATGAGCACAAACAGGCTTTCTTGGGTTTAAAGAAGAAAGGTGAAATTTTTTATTAAACTTAAAATCTAATTCAGTTAATGCATAGGGATACATGACATGCCTATGCTAGCATGCATATGCTTTGCACACATGCAGATAGGGACAGAAAGAGCAGACGAAAAATAATGTGAAAAAGTTTGAGACAATCTCTGAAGAGGGTTTTTCTGTTACTGTGCTTCGAGCTCGCTGTAGTTCTTGATTGTAGATAGATCTTGCTTTTTCTTGGGGCCCAGTATTCTTTTTAAACCTTGTTCACTGTGGAAGACATTTCTCTCTTGGTGTTCATGTATCTTCAGGGAGTTTCAGTTCCGTGAGAAGGAGATGGGAGTAGACAGGAGGTCTTCTTCAGTCCAGGAGCAAAGAGCTTTCCTGCCAGTTCAAACACTGTCTCTACAATTTAAAACTCCCCAGGGTGGTCAGCAGGATAGTCACGTGACTGGTATAACCACTTCTGGCTTGGGCAGCCCATTGCCTCCCTGCCACCAAGCGATTTTGTCGAGGGTGGGATTGACTGACAATGGCCTTTCTGCCCAGCAGCCAATTGAGGCCCTTAAGCCGCCTGTTAGCCATATAAGGGTCTCCTCTTCTTTGCCAATGGGATTTAACCAGCAGCGGGGTGTTTCCACCATGCAGGGAGGTCACCCAGTAAATCGAGGCACCCTTCCTGTGGGCTTGGGGGGGCTCCCTCATCCACGGGCAATCTGTGGCCCATGGAGGCTCCCCACTGGGAAAAACGCCACCTTTCTGGACCCTCCTCCCCCTTCAAAACACCCACCCTCCCACCCCACTCCCTCGCTGGGGCCTTCCGGACTGGCCCCGACGACCCCGCCTCACTTACCTCAAGTCCAGGTCTCCAGTGCTGGGCCTAGGGCCAAGGTCTCTGCAGTACTGGCTGTGGCCATCGCTCCCGGTGGTGCTGCTGTTACTGCTGAGCTGCTGGCCCTGTGATTGGCCGGCTGCTCTTGGAGGCGGGATTCCCATCTTTAAAGGGATGGGATGCCGTTCCGGCCACTTAAGTGCCTAAACAACGTAGGATTGCGCTGCGGGGACTGTGGGGAGTGGGGTGCAGTGGTGGGTGTTGCCAGGAGCCCTGCCAGCACCATAAAATCCAGCCCAAATAGTCAATTGTGTAGCAATGACCAGGTTGCTTGATTTGGATCTTGAGATGCAGAGCCAAAGATCTAGAGCACAAATTCCAAGAGTCTGTTTAAGGCACTGCTATGGTCACTGCTGAGGTGCTGTGTACAATTCTGGTCATTCCTCTATAGTAAAGATATCCAATCATTTGACGCAGTTCAAAAAAGGGTAACCAAGCTGAAACCTAGCTTAAGACATCTGAACTATGAGCTTGGGAATGTTTACCCTAGAGAAAAGAAGAGTCAGGAGAGATATTATTTAAAACTGTTACAGGAATATGTAAACCAAGCCCCAATGATATGCCTGAAATTACCATAAATTCCAGAACAGGGATTAGACTCAAGTTTAGAAGAGGAAAGATGCACACAGGTTTTAGAGTTAACTACTGAATGTGGTTGTTGTCCTTAAACAATAGGGGAGACTTCTTCTGGTGTTCACTGAAATTATGCTGGAAGTTCTGGAAGACAATCTATAGATCTCCATATAAACAGCCATTTAAGCCAATTCTCCAGAGGTTCTACTGATCATCTGCCAAAGTTACGACAGGATGTGGGGAAAGTCCTTCCGGCAGTTGCAGATAAATTTTTGTTTTAAGAAAAAATGTCATTGACCTCCATGGGCTGAATTTTATTCTCCCCCTGCTGGGAGCAGCGGTGGGTGGAAAAAATGGCGGCCCACATGCACGGGCCGCACACAGTCATGCCGCCGCGATTTAATGTGTGGCGGTTCATTTCAAAAAGCAGGGAAGTCTGCCCCCCCAAAATCACGTGTTGGGGCGGACTCTGCGACGCCGGCAACGGGGTCAGCCGCCTCTGCGCAGGCGCTGGTGCTATTTTTAAAGGGCTGTCAGACTTGAAGAGTGAGTACAAAGCTCAACCTTCCCCCCACTACACTATACATAAATGTGTGACCTCCCCCCACCCCCCAATACACAGAAAATAAATGGTAGCTCCATTTCCCACCCCCACCAAAACACTTGTATAGAGTATTACTTAAATGGAGAACAACTGCAGAATTCTGAGGGATCTGGGTGTTCCAGTGCATGAGTCACAAAAAGTTAGTATACAGGTACAGCAAGTAATAAAGAAGGCTAATGAAATGCTATCCTTTATTACGAGAGGAATTGAAAATAAAAGTAAAAATGTTATGCTTCAATTATACAGAGACTTGGTGAGACCACATCTCGAATACTGTGTGCAGTTTTGGTCTCCTTATTTAAGGAAGGATGTAAATGTGTTGGAGGCAGTTCAGAGAAGGTTTACTAGCTTGATACCTGGAATGAGTGGGTTGTCTTATGAGGAAAGGTTAGACAGACTGGGCTTGTTTTCACTGGAGTTTAGAAGAGTGAGGGGAGACTTGATTGAAGTATATAAGATCCTGAACTGTCTTGACAAGGTGGATGTGGAAAGGATGTTTCCTCTTGTGGGTGAGTCCAGAACTAGGGGACACTGTTTTAAAATTAGAGGTCACCTTTTTAGGACAGAGTGGAGGAGAAATGTTTTTCTCTGAGGGTTGTGCGACTTTGAAATTCTCTGCCTCAGAAGGTGGTGGAGGCAGGGTCATTGAATATTTTTAAGGCAGAGATAGATAGATTCTTGTTGGGCAAGAGAAGCAAAGGTTGTCGGGGGTAGATGGGAGTGTGGAATTCGAGACACAAACAGATCAGCCATGATCTTATTGAATGGCGGAGCAGGCTCGAGGGGCTGAATGGCCTACTTCTGCTCCTAATTCGTATGTTCGTATGAATAGTTGATCTCTCCCATCGACCTCCACCCCTCCACCCCGCAACTGCACAAAGTACAGAGGTCCCCCGCCACACTAGAAATGCAGAGTTGACCCCATTTCCCCTCCTCCTCCCCCCCCCCCCAGTACACTAAAAATCCTAAGTTCCCACCCTTCCTCACCTCGGTGCCAGCTTTCCCTGGATGGGAAAGTGAAGGTGCATAAGTGCCAGCCGTTGCGCGGAAGATCGCAGACAGCTGGTAAGATCGCGGGGAATGGTATGTTAATTTATTCACGTCCTTTATCTCAATATTTAAAGTTGGGTCCCATCAATGAATGGCGGGGGTGTGGGGCCATCTCAGAGCCTCGCCGCCGCTGGGAAGATCAGGCCCGGTAATCCCTGTGTCCGGCTCCGTGACGGGCCACTGCCGGTGTGATCTTCCGGCATCCCTCCTCCCGCACCCCCTGCCACAAAGCCCGGTGTTCGGAGCTCAGTAAAATTCAGCCCAGTGTGTGCAGTCTGGCCATTGTGGCTGTGATTTCCACTGTACCTTTTCCATGGCTTTGATATTCTTCAAATATTAGCCAGCAATCCAGACAATACTCAACTGTTTATCAGCATGAAATCAGATAGTCTCCTCCTTCATGTTTACTTACTGCACTTACACCTTATGTGAATTTGAAAGAAATAAACAGTTTGTTTATATAGTCAAGAGTTGATAAGATCAGCTCTAATATGAGCAGCAAATGTCTTTGAAAACAGGAAATCTTGCTATCAGACTGATTGTTATTTAACCTTTGACAAATATGGGTTTGCTTTATACTGCATTCCACGGTGCTAACCTTAAGCAACCTCAGTTCAACGAGTCACTCCCTGATGCACACCTGTTTACTTGGCATGTCACTGCTTTATAGTTTTCTCCTCTGGGCTTATTGAAGTTATGCGATGATTGTACACAGTATTCACGTATACGTACACTGAGAAGGTGTCAAAATGCATTTCACCTCTCTTGAAATATTGACTAACTTTTAAGGCAAGTGGCGATGTAATGTCTCAGAATTGTTGATCCAGGAAGGTTTAATTCTGTTAATTTGTGCATGTGAGATTCGCAGCAAAATAAAGTAGGCAATAAACAGGTACACTAAGAATTTTGTACTTTTTAAAGAGATCTCTGGGATTTGAAAAAGGCTTATATTAAAACAAGAAATGCTGGAACCACTCAGCAGGTCTGGCAGCATCTGTGGAAAGAGAAGCAGAGTTAACGTTTCGGGTCAGTGACCCTTCTTCGGAACAGTTCCGAAGTTCCAAAGAAGGGTCACTGACCCGAAACGTTAACTCTGCTTCTCTTTCCACAGATGTTGCCAGACCTACTGAGTGGTTCCAGCATTTCTTGTTTTTATTTCAGATTTCTAGCATCGCAGTATTTTGCTTTTATTTGAAAAAGGCTTCCTGTTCAAAGCAGGTGCTTTTCCACTACATAGACTTATGTAGAATATACAGCACAAAAACAGGCCATTTGGCCCAACCAGTCTGTGCTGGCATTTATGCTCCATGTGAGCCTCCTCCTATATTTCCTCATCTAACTCTATCAGCATAACCCTCAATTCCCTTCTCCCTCATAGGCTTATCTAGCCTCCCCTTAAATGCATCTGTACTATCCACCTCAAATACTCCCTTGGTAGTGTGTTCCATATTTTCATCTGGTAATGAAGTTCCTACTGAGTTCCCTATTTTATTTCTCGGTGACTATCATACATCTAGTTTTGCTTGTTCCCACAAGTGGAAACTCTGTTGCTATGTCTTCTCTATCAAAACCTTTCATAATTTTAAAGGTCACTCTCATAGAGTGATACAGCACTGAAACAGGCCCTTCGGCCCACCAAGTCTGTACCGACCATCAACCACCCATTTATACTAATCCTACATTAATCCCATATCCCCTACCATATCCCCACCTTCCTGCACTAGGGGCAATTTCCAATGGCCAATTTACCTATCAACCTGCAAGTCTTTGGCTGTGGGAGGAAACCGGAGCACCAGCGGAAACCCATGCGGTCACAGGGAGAACTTGCAAACTCCGCACAGACAGTACCCAGCACTGAACCCAGGTCGCTGGAGCTGTGAGGCTGCGGTGCTAACCCCTACACCACTGTGCCGCCCCTAAATTCAAGAGAAAAGAGAACTAGCCTATTCATCCTCTCTTCATGGTTATAACCTTGCAGTTCTCATCCTTGTAAGTCGTTTTTGCACCCTCTCCAGTGCCTCTATATCCTTTTTATAAAATGGTAATCAGAACTGCATGCATGGGCGGCGCAGTGGTTAGCACTGCAGCCTCACAGCTCCAGCGACCCGGGTTCAATTCTGGGTACTGCCTGTGCAGAGTTTGCAAGTCGTCACTGTGACTGTGTGGGTTTCCACCGGGTACTCCGGTTTCCTCCCACAGCCAAAGACTTGAAGGTTGATAGGTAAATTGGCCATTGTAAATTGCCCCTAATGTAGGTAGGTTGTAGGAGAATTGAGGGAAAGTGGGGATATGGAATTAATGTAGGATTAGTATAAATGGGTGGTTGATGGTCGGCACAGACTCGGTGGGCCGAAGGGCATGTTTCAGTGCTGTATCTCTCTATGACTTTATGACTCTACTCTAAGTGTGGTCTAACCAAGGTTTGATACAAGTTTAGTAGAGTTCTCTACTTTTCAATTCTATCCCTCTAGAAATAAGCCCTAGTGCCTGTATTTTTTTTTAAATGGCCATGTTAGCCTGCATCACTACTTTGTGATTTGTGCATTTGTACTCGATCCCATTGCTCCTCTACTACATTTAGATTCCTATTTTCTAAGTAATATGTCACCTTATCATTCTTACCAAAATGTAATACCTCACACTTATCCATTTTGAAATTTATTTGTCAATTATATGCCCATTCTGGAAGTGTATTAATGTACTCGTCGGTTGTTGCAGCCATTGAATGCATCCCTTTGGAATGGGTATTGTTAAAACAAGGCCCATCTGCCCTCAGGTAGGTGTAAAAGCTCTCATTGCATTATTCCAAAGAAGGCCAGTGGAGTTCTCCCTGTATCCTGGTCAATATTTATCCCTCAATCAACACCACTAAGAACAGATTATCCGTACATTATCACATTGCTGTTTGTTAGCCAATTTGTGTACAACAAGATCCATCACATTTGCTACATTACAACAGTGAGTACATTTCAAAAAAAATTTCATTAGCTTTAAAGTGCTTTGGGACATCCTGAAGCCATGGAAGGTGCTATATAGCTGCAAGTCTTTCGTTTCTTGGTACAGTCCATTCCCTCATTTCTTATTTCACTCTTCAGATGGGAGGCTCTTATTAAACAGTCTAGTAACCTTACATTATGGGGTGATCTTATGAATTTAAGTTTCCAGTTCAGAGTTTCACTTGTATATTAGTGTTGAGCATCAAATAGAAATGCAAACCTGTAGTTCAGGTTCATTTAAAAAATGCCGATAACGTACTGGGATTTATTTCTTGGGGCATAGAATTCAAAAACAATGAAGGTATGTTAAACTTTAATCGGACCCTGGTCAGGCCACTTTTAGGGCTGAATTTTCCTGGCCCGTTGGGGACCGACTGGGAGGTGGGAGGGCTAATAATATGGCGGGGGAAGGCATCAGGAGGGGAGCCCGACAGCTCGGCCATCCACTGGGCGGCCAATTCAGCCACTTAAATGGCCAATTAATGGCCACTTCCCACAACTGTAGGCATTTTGCATGCATCAGGAGGGCTCGCTGTCACATGGGGAGACTGCCGGGTAAACCCTGGCGGCCTCACAGCAGGTTCCTGGGGGGGTGGGGGGTGGGGGCTCCTTTATGGCCACTCCATGATTCACAGTGAGGTCACCCGGTGGAGAAGGCCATCTCCGCCCTTCCCCTTCCCCAGCAACAGCGCCACCAGTGCACCGCGATCTCCACTGCCCCCTCAACCCTCCCCCCACACAACCCCCAACAATCACCAGGGCCTGCGTGCCTAACTGTCCTCCCTACAAAAACCCACATTCTTTCTGAGGGTGCCCTGCCATTGAGGCACCCTCTCCCTGGTGATGCAATCTCAGCAGTGGCCATGGTTAACAGTGGCGCTGCTAAGGCTGCTGAGTTGCTTGCCCTCTGATTGGGCTGGCAGCTCTTGGGGGCAGGCTTGGTCGGCAGCCCTGATAATGGCCTGTTAGTTGGCTGCTGCCAGCAAAATGCCATCCCAGGTTTCCACTGCCCACCGAAGCGGGATTGGCTCCCGTTTTCAGCCCTGGTGGTTGGGACTTCACTGTGCCCGGAAAAATTCAGTCCTCTGAGTACTGAGCACAAATCTAGTCTCCATACTATAAAAAGGACATAGAACTGGAGAAAGTACAAAAAAGATTTACAAGGATTATACCAGAACTGCAAAATTACAGCTAACAGAAAAGACTTCACAGATTTGTGCTCCTTTTTTAGGAAAGTGAAGACTTCCAGAAGACCTGATTAAAGCCTTTAAAATTCAGAATGGGTTGGACAACATAGATATGAAGAGGAGGTGTATATTTGTGGGAGAATACAAAACTTGGGGCCAATAATACAAAAGAGTTACTAATAAGTACTGCAGGGAAATGAGGAGAAATGTCTTTACTCAGAAACTGGTTAGAATGTGAAAGTTGCTACCACTGAAAGTGTTTGAAGCAACTAACATACTTTCACTGGAAACTAGATGAGGACAGGAGAGAAAAGGGAATAGAAAGATATGCTGATAGGTTGAGATAAATTTGGAATGGGAGGAGACTCGTGAAGCATAAACACGAGCACAGACTATTTGGGCTGAATTTTGTGTTTCTGTGCTGTATTTTCTATCTAATTTGGTGAATACTGAATTTAGTCCAGTTTAAAAAATTTTGTTCCCATTCCATAGGCAGTCCAAAAAGACTTGGGCCGGAATTTTACACAACCTGCCAAAGAGCGGGCTGGTGGTGGGTGGGTGATGGGTGTGTAAAATGGAGTGGGAGGCTCTGGGGCCCTTCCTGACCCTCTCCCGCCTCCACCGTCATTTTACGCGGGGTGACGGGGGTGGGAACTGGCCCGCCTGCCCGAGGCCAATCAAGGCCACTTAAGGGCCTCCACCCGCCGCCACAGGGATTTTACTGTTGGCAGGCGGGCAGCCCAGGCCTGAGAAAAGCCGTCTGACAAAAGTAGGTGGCTTTCTGACGGCCTTGGGAGGGAGGGCCCTCCTGATCAGGTACCCTGTGCCCAACGGAGGGCCACCTCCGATGGCCCCAACCACTCCAATGCCTGGCATGCCCCCCCCCCCCGCCCCCCCCAGTTGACACCTCTGCCCCCTTGCCTTGCCAGAGCCTTCCCAATCACCCCTGATGAGTCCCCAAAACCTACCTTTTTCCGGGGCCGTCCTTCCTCTTGTGGAAGTTGGGTTGCAGTCCCAACAGTGGCCACAACTCACGGTGGCGCTGTTGGGGCTAAAAGCTGCCAGCCTGCTAATTGGCTGGCAGCTCCATTAGGCGGGACTTCCTGCTTCAATGAGGTGTAAGTCCCGCCTGAAACTAATTAACGGCCTGGTGACCATAAAATCCAGACCGCAAGTGGCGGGTAACCAATTGAGCCTGTTAGTAGTTACTTAAGGCCAGTTGTTGGTGGCTGACTGTGACTTTCCAGTCAGCCTCCAGGTTTCTGCAGGTGATGGAGATGGGTTAGCTGCCTGGAGGTGTCCCTCTCCCCCTCTCCCCCTCCCCACCCTCCCAACCCCTCCACTCCCCCAGTGGTGGCCAGGCTGCTGAATCTATTCTTTTACTTTAACTTTGAAAAAGTTGGAGACGGTCTCTCCCTCGCTTACCTGCCATGACATGCTGCTGATTGGCCCTCCAGCTCAAGAGCTCAAATTGGATGGTGAGCCCGTCCTCTGGCCATTAATTGTCCAACCTGGGAAAAATCATAGGTGAGTGACTGTCTCCCACACTGGGTGGACTTCGGACCCCCATTTGAGCCTGATAGCCGGGTTCAGAACCTCATAGGAAAATCCTGCTCATTGTATGCCATATGTGATGTACCACATACTGATATTGATATCAGTTGACAGAGAATATTTGCAATATTGCATGTCTGGACCTGCCTGTGCATTTACGCTGCACAAATACATCAGTGCATGTACAGTGCACCACATACAGTATATATTTCCATAAGCAATACACTGTGTATGCCATACCATGTATTTAAATACTGCTGGTTTCTTTTGTTTCTTTTGGGCCTCCTTATCTCGAGAGACAATGGATACGCGCCTGGAGGTGGTCAGTGGTTTGTGAAGCAGCGCCTGGAGTGGCTATAAAGGCCAATTCTGGAGTGACAGGCTCTTCCACAGGTGCTGCAGAGAAATTTGTTTGTTGGGGCTGTTGCACAGTTGGCTCTCCCCTTGCGCCTCTGTCTTTTTTCCTGCCAACTACTAAGTCTCTTCGACTCGCCACAATTTAGCCCTGTCTTTATGGCTGCCCGCCAGCTCTGGTGAATGCTGGCAACTGACTCCCACGACTTGTGATCAATGTCACACGATTTCATGTCGCGTTTGCAGACGTCTTTATAACGGAGACATGGACGGCCGGTGGGTCTGATACCAGTGGCGAGCTCGCTGTACAATGTGTCTTTGGGGATCCTGCCATCTTCCATGCGGCTCACATGGCCAAGCCATCTCAAGCGCCGCTGACTCAGTAGTGTGTATAAGCTGGGGATGTTGGCCGCTTCAAGGACTTCTGTGTTGGAGATATAGTCCTGCCACCTGATGCCAAGTATTCTCCGAAGGCAGCGAAGATGGAATGAATTGAGACGTCGCTCTTGGCTGGCATACGTTGTCCAGGCCTCGCTGCCGTAGAGCAAGGTACTGAGGACACAGGCCTGATACACTCGGACTTTTGTGTTTAACTGCTGGTTATATATCTACATTGATGTGCCGTATGCTGCACAATGTGTATACACACTGGAAAGTTAAAGGCTCATTAAAAGTGACACTTCGACTTGGGGCCTGTCAGAACTCTGCTTACTGTAGGTCTGGTACAAGGCTGAAACAAGCAGATGCTTCATGATAGCTTGGTCAGGTTGGGTCACGTGTCCATGTCCCCAGTGGGCTGGCTGAGGGAAAGTGGAAATGCACCCAATATCCTGCTGTTTCCTTGTGTTTTTTTTGTATTTAAATAATTGCTGGTGGGATAGACTTTTTTTTTCTTGGTGGCTGTGTTCTTCCAGTGATCTTCCTGTTCCCACCTGGCTTTTGATTCAGAAGATCTCACTTTCCAAAACTTGGAATTTGAAGTGTTTGTGTGTATTTGCTAATGCTTTTCCTTGTTGGTACATAACAACAGGGCCTAGTTTGTACCAGACCTACAGTAAGCAGAGTTCCGACAGGCCTCAAGTAGAAGTGTCACTTGAAGATTTATGATCACACAGGAATACCTCTGCTCTGGTTATTTTCTTTATAAAACAGGTCAAAATAAACACAATCCCTTCAGATCCTGTTATTGAAGACTGGAAAATGCAGCACAACTCCAGTGACAGCAGTATGCAAAGAAACAGAACTGGGAATGAAGCTACTGAAATGTTTCTCATCCAGCAATAAACAGAAACTGAATTAAATTGTAAAGACTTCAATTCCTTGATTTTTTTTTTCACAGATGTTTTAAAAGTTACAAAAACCCTTCAATCACTTTTGAGTGTCAATATCGTGATTCCCTCATCAGAAATTTTGGATTTTAGGCGATGGGATATTTATATATTAACTACAAAGCCACTGTGTCCGTTTCACTCCTTCATTAATGATTCACTTTTTTGCTACGTGTAATGCATTATTAATGGTCAATTTGAAACTTCCAGCACTGCCAATCAGTATTCTAGTTATTAATGGGGCTAAATAAACCATGAGCATTCACTTCTGCAAAGCAGCCCCTTTTCAACAAGCCTCTACTGTAAGCAGTAAATGTGTCGCGTGAATGAATATTCATGATGAAATGAAGTAAGGGATTGTGTTAAATGCTGTCTACAACCTCAGTGGTGTTATGAATGTCTCCTTGGTTTTCAAAAAACCACAGAGAAGGAGCTAGACAGACAAGAAGCCTTTTTCGGAATTCCTTCTGGCTGCCCCAGCCTGTGTTCATTCACTGGCACTTCGCCCTAAGCTACTTTGTGGAATAGGATTCTGAACCTGAGCCAGTCATGTTGGTTAGTATTCCAGCAGGGTGTGCTGATATTGGCAATAGGCACATAATAAACTGACACACTTGTGGCATTGAAATCCCTTGTCACCCCTAGTGAGAGGGATGATGGGTGTATCTGATCCTGTGTTTGAAAGAGTCGGGTTAAAGCTGCAGTGACCTTTATTGAGATTCTGTTTATGACCTTGTTAACCTTTGGCAATTGTCTGACTACGGGTGTCCTGGGAACCAGAGGTTTGTTTTCTCAAAGGTGGCAAAGCTTTAGAATTGTGCAATCAGTGTTTATTGTGCTAGTTGCATGTTACTTAATAGAAATTAGCTAACGAGCCCTGGGGGCTTCTGACTGGGGCAAGATGTAAACTTCTCTCGTGTGTATATGTGTGTGTGTGTGTGTGTGAATATATATATATATATATATATATATATATATATATATATATGTACTGTTATCTTCTCACTGTCACACTTGATCTCACACACACATATTTGCTGAAGACACAAAAGTAGGCTGTTTGGCAAACAACATGTAGCATATCTAGAGGAACTCCTGCAGTAATGTCCTGGGTGAGGTGATTGGTCTGCAACAACCACAATTATCATCTTTTAGTGGCTGGATTCATACCCGGTGCAAACTTTTTTCCCCAGATCCCCATTAACTTTAGTTTTAACAGGACTGCCATACTTGTTTGAATGCTGCCTTGATTTCAAGGGCAGTCACTCTTGCCTCACTTCTGGAATTTCTGGAATTCAGCTCGTGTCCATGTTTGGTCCAAAACTGAGGTCCTGCTTTTTGTGGACAGGGCGTACCTGGGTAAATAATCCATGTTGTTGGGTAGATGCCATTGTTGTAGCTGTACTGGAACAGCTTGGCTACAGGTGTGGCTAGTTTTGGGAAACGGGTCTTCAGCACAACAACATCCAGGAGGTCAAGAAAGATCATCCACTCAGCTCTTCAGGCTGAAGATGGTTCCAAACTCTTCAGCCTGATCCTTTGCCCTCACATGCTGGACTTTTCCATCTTGAGGATGTGAATATTCATAGATCGTCTCCTGCTAGTTGCTTAATTGTCTGTGACACCCAGAACCCATGAGTCCTCACCTGAAAAGAAGGATGTTCCAAGAACATCTCCCCTACATCCAGGCTTTAAGATTAGTCACTGAGGGTGTGCTGCAAATGACAGTTTTGACAATTGCTGGGGCAGCAGCAGGAGCTCAGTTTCTTGTTGTGGCCGAGGAGGTGTACTCCTGTTCCTCCTGGGCTCACAAAAGGGATGCAAATTACTTTTGTGCAGGATCTGACTAGTTCTGACTGAAGTGGTCATTGGGGTTCCTGTTTATGCGTATTGCCTGAAATAAGCAGGTGGTTTGGACACCCAGTGATAGGCCCCTTTCAAAATGGAGCTAGCTTCATCACCATTGTTGATGGGGCAATAAGGCTACCAACCCCATTTTGAGGCCTTGCTACTACATTAATGCCAGGCAAGGACAGTGGAAAAAATATAGAGCTCCTATGGTTTATTTTTTAAGGTTATACCAGGTGTAGAGCCTTGCTTGACAGGAATTTAAATCAGTTCAGAGGTCAAAATGCCTTATTTATGTCATTCATATTGTTCTGGTAATTAAAATCAAACACCAGAAATTTGGGAGCACTGCAAATTGGCCTGATTCCTTGATCCACTGGGAGCCTTGCCTCAAGGAATTAGTACCTTCATGACGGACATCTGTTAGAAAAAAAGGATGTTTAGTGTCTTATAACTATGAAGGTCTTTCGCGTTTTGGAACCAGAAACTCCTCTGCCGATATACTTTTGCTCATGGTTTTTTGGAATGCATTCTTTGTACAATTAAATAATAAATGCATTCAGTGTGAAATATCTCAATTAATGTGTAATTAAAAAAACAAAACCCACTTTTCCTGCAGTTGTGAAAAAAATCAATATAATTTGCTGATTACATAGAATCAACCTTTTCATCAGGTAGGTAAGATTAAGTTAAAATGGCAGAATATCCTTCAGATAGAGCAAATTGTCAAAATTATTGTCATGTGCAATTAAATCATTTTCCATCAGTTATTCCTTTTAGTGCATTACAAATAGCATAGGTGGAAGTAAGGCAGCCATTGAGATTACCTATAACTCCTTTAGTGTGAAAACCTGTTAGCACATGTTACACTAATTGAATCTGACAGGGTGAGTGTGGGTTGTGTTATACAGCAGCAATGTTCTTCCAGAAATTCACTTTTCTGTGTCTGGTGCTTGTCAGAGAGCAGCAAAGTGGTGACTGCCAAGTCTAGAATCCAAGTCTAGAATCATCTGTTGGAAAACAGTTCATTGGAATGTATGGTTTTCTCTGTTCCTTTCCAAACTGTATGGGAAATTTTGTGATAGCTGTTCAAATTTCACCACACAAATTGATTTTATCTTGAGATAACATTGTCAAGATGAAACAGAATAACTGTTTGAGGCTGAAGTTACCGATGATAGTGAATGTGTACATGTCTCACTAAAATATATAACTATATCTGTTGTATGATCGCTTTAAGAGTGATGTCTCTTTAAGAACTTAGTATGCTAATGAGCTAAGCACCAGAATGTAGTCACATGACTAGAAGCCCTAGTCATTCTGCACTGTAACACCCTGGATAAAGGTTCTGTATATAGTTTGCTCTGTATTATGTGTATTAGTTTAGCTGTTAAACCTTCTAGAGATCTTCAAGGAACTGGAATCCACAGACTTCATTGTGTTGCTTAAGATAACACAAAGAAACTCATGATATAGTGGCAGCGGTGGTGAAAAGACAAGATATAAGCTTGAAGACCACAGGTAAAACAGCAAACAAGGTTTAACAGCAGTACAGAAAACAGAAAAGTTGAAGCAACAAGTGATGAAACTTTAAAACAAGTACTTAAAAGGGTGAAAGAAAGCTACATACCTTAGAAGGTTGAGAAACGCTCCATCGAACAGAAGCATGGCTGAAAAGCAAGCAATGGGGCGAATCATTGTGCCAATGATCGAGAAATCCTGGTTTTTAAAAAAAGCCTTTTGAAGTATTTAAAAAATGTCATTTTCTAAAGGGTCTGTGTAAGCAAGAGAAAAGAAGGGGGAAAAATCCTGAAAAGCGCATGAAGTTAAAAAGCAAAGTCCGATAGTAAAAAAAAGTGCGAGAACCCCCCAAACACAGCAGAGTCTCCATTAAAGCAGTCAAGCTGAAAAAATCATTAAACTAGTCAAGTGTGAAGAAAATAAATAAAGTCAATTAAAAAAATGCCTATCAAACAGCTGTGTACACGTAAAAGCAAAGTGCTGAAAAGGGAACAAAAAAACAGAGAACGCTGTTAAGTAAAGGCCGGCTTGGGTCTGCAAATGAAACCCGACCCAAGCCTGACAGAACCACATCCGACCCCGAGCCCGACCTGGCCCAAGTCCTTCCATTTTTTTTTTCCCGCACCCAACCCGACCATCAGTTAACCTACCTTCCTTTTTTCACTTTGTTGCTTATCTGTACAAGCATAAAATATCTAACAAAACCACCTTTCAAGCCCAAAAAGTAAATTAACATTGGAGTCACTTACCTGAGGTTGTGATAGAGTGTGAGCGACCCAGCCTGAACCCAACACGTCGTCTGATCCTGTCGGGTTCGGTTTAGGTAGCTGGCCTTTACTGTCAAGCACCTGTTACACTCGGTCAAAGCAGCTAGCCTGAAAAAAACTTCTTAAAAGCAGTACAGCGCAGTGTTAATTGAACAAATTTTAAGCCACAAATAGAAAAGTCATAATGCATACAGTGCTGAACATGGTTAAATATAGAGCAGAAAGCAAAAGAACAGCAGAAGGATGAATATAAAATTTCCCAGCATTAACTGAAAGGCCATTTACATCCTATCCGAGTTCAAACTTTTTAAACGAAGAATGCTGTTATGCTTCATAGACCAAGCAGTTGCAGAATCAGAGAAACAGGCTGTGAAAATACCGATAGCAATTGGAAATGTGGGGTTACACAGGAGCAATACCTCTGGCTTATTTGAAGGGGACCAGAATGATGCTACAAAGACATGGAAAGTGCTAGAAGATCAGCTTCAGGTAAGAGCTAATTTTAGAATTCACTGCCTGGAATTGATGTCCTACAAGCAACAGCCACAGGAATCAATAGATCAATTCATCAGTAGGTGCCGTGGTAAGGGCAACAAATGTGATTTTTCAGAAACTGAGCTGTCGGAGAGAATAATGGAGCTGGTCTTAACACCAATTGAAGCATTTCAAAAAGACCTCTTTGGTGGGGAAAAGGAAAGCTCACAGCATTGATGCACTGCTGGAAGATGGCAGGAAATATGAAACCATTGCAGCTGGACAACAGCATCTGCAAGCACGAGCTGCAGCTGACAGTATTGGCATGGTAACCAGGTCACAAAAAGCAAGCAAGCTGTGTGGTAAGTGTGGTTTGTCCCACTCATCGCAAAGTTGTCCTGCATTTCAAGAGCTGTTCAGGACGTGTGGTGCAAAAGCACATTGGGCTTGCCTATGCAAGAAACCTGGCTCCAAAGACGCAGCCAAAAGTCACAATAGGACACAAACAAACAGAAGACAGGTACATCATCATGGCAACAGCAGCAAGAGGAGCGCCAGAGACCTGTGTAAATGCATGCCGATACTTGAAGTTCACAGTGAAGCAGACCTGAGACGAGAGTCAGAGTGGAGTGATTCAGTCAGAGTGGAGTGATTCTGTCAGAAGGTGAGCAGGCGTTTCACATTGTGAACCTGACACATTGGGCTGGATAGGCATTTTCTGTGGCTGCAAAAGAGACTCCAGGATGGTGTGTTGCCTCCCTCTTGCTAGGGTCAAGGATGTCTCAGAGCGGTTACAGGAAATTCTGAAGGGGGAGGGTGAACAGCCAGTGGTCATGGTACACATTGGTACAAACAACGTAGGTAAAAAAAAAAAAGGATGAGGTCCTAAAAGCAGAGTATAGGGAGTTAGGAAGTAAGTTGAAAAGCAGGACCTCAAAGGTAGTGATCTCAGGATTACTACCAGTGCCACGTGCTAGTCAGAGTAGAAATAGCAGGATATATCGGATGAATATGTGGCTAAAGAGATGGGTGGGGGGAGCGGTGGGGGTTTAGATTCCTGGGGGAAGTGGGACCAGTACAAACTGGATGGGTTACAACTGGGCAGGACTGGGACTGATGTCCTAGGGGGTGTATTTGCTAGAGTGGTTGGGGAGGGTTTAAACTAAAATGGCAGGGGATGGGAACCTTTGCAAGGAGTCAGAGGAGGGGGAATCAAAGACAAGAACAAAAGACAGTAAGGGGTCTAAGAAAAGTGATAGGCAGAGAAATCAAGGGCTGGAATCAAACAGGGCCACAGTGAAAAATAGTGGGAAGGGGACAGTAATGTTAAAAAGACAAGCCTTAAGGCTTTGTGCCTTAACGCGCGGAGCATTTGCAATAAATTGGATGAATTAATCATGCAAATAGATGTAAATGGGTATGATATAGTCGGGATTACGGAGACATGGCTGCAGGGTGACCAGGGATGGGAAATGAACATCCAGGGGTACTCAGTATTTAGGAAGAACAGATAACAAGTAAAAAGTGGTGGAGTTGCATTGCTGGCTAAAGAGAAAATTAGCACAATAGTGAGGAAGGATATTGGCACTGACGATGTGGAATCTGTATGGGTAGAGCTGAGAAACACGAAGGGGCAAAAATGTTAGTGGGGGTTGTATATAGACCCCCAAACTGTAGTGGTAATGTTGGGAATGGCATTAAACAGGAAATTAGAGACGCATGCAATAAACGAACATCTGTAATTATGGGTGATTTTAATCTGCATATAGATTGGGCAAATCAAATTAGTCACAATACTGCAGAGGAGGAATTCATGGAGTGTATATGGGATGGTTTTCTGGACCAATACATTGAGGAACCAACTAGAGAACAAACCATCCTAGACTGGGTATTATGTAATGAGAGAGGAATAATTGACAATCTAGTTGTGCGAGACCCCCTGTGGATGAGCGACCATAATGTGATAGAATTCTTCATCAAGATGGAGAGTGACGTAGTTAATTCTGAGATTAGGGTCCTGAATCTTAATGAAGGAAACTACGAAGGTATGAGGCACGAGTTGTTTCTGATGGATTTGGAAACCTTAATTAAAGGGATGACGGTGGATAGACAATGGCAAACATGCAAAGAGCGCATGGATGAACTGCAACAATTGTTTATTCCTGTCTGGCGCAAAAGTAAAACGGGAAAGGTAGCCAAACCATGGTTTACAAGGGAACTTAGAGATAGCATTAGATCCAAGGAAGATGCATACAAATTTGCCAGAAAAAACAACAGACCTATGGATTGGGAGCAGTTTAGAATTCAGCAAAGGAAGACCAAGGGATTGATGAAGAAGGGGAAAATAAAGTACGAGAGTAAGCTTGCGGGGAATATAAAAACTGACTGTAAAAGTTTCTATAGGTATGTGAAGAGAAAAAGATTGAAGACAAATGTAGGTTCCTTACAGTCAGAAACAGGGGATTTTATTATGGGGAACAAAGAAATGGCTGACCAACTAAATGCTTACTTCGGTTCTGTCTTCACAAAGGAGGACACAAATATCATGCCAGAAATGTTGGGGAACACAGGTTTTAGTGAGAGGGAGGAACTGAAGGAAATCAGTATTAGTAGAGAACTGGTGTTGGGGAAATTGATGGGATTGAAGGCTGATAAATCCCCAGGGCCTGAAAATCTACATCCTGAGTGCTTAAGGAAGTGGCGCTAGATATAGTGGATGTATTGGTGGTCATCTTTCAAGATTCTATAGACTCTGGAACAGTTCCTACAGATTGGAGGGTAGCTAATGTAACCCCACTATTTAAAAAGGGAGGCAGAGAGAAAGCAAGGAATTATAGACCGGTCGGCCTGATGTAGGTAGTGGGGAAAATTCTAGAGTCCATTATCAAAGATTTTATAACAGAGCACTTGGAGAACAGTGGTAGAATCGGACAGAATCAGCATGGGTTTACGAAAAAATTCTTCGAGGATGTAACTAGTAGAGTTGAAGAGGGGGAGCCAAAGGATGTGGTTTGTTTGGACTTTCAGAAGGCTATCGACAAAGTCCCACATAAGAGATTAGCATATAAAATAAAGTGCATGGGAGTGGGGGTAGTGTATTGCAATGGATAGAAAATTGGTTGGTAGACAAGAAACAAAGATAGGAATAAATGGGTCTTTTTCTGAATGGCAGACAGTGACTAGTGGGGCACCGCAGGGATTGGTGCTAGGACCCCATCTATTCACAATATATATTAATGACTTAGATGAGGGAACTAAATGTAATATCTCCAAATTTGCAGATGACACAAAACTGGGTGGGAGGGTGAGTTGTGAGGAGGATGCAGAGAAGCTTCAGGATGATTTGGACAAGTTGAGTGAGTGGGCAAATGCATGGCAGGTGCAGTATAACGTGGATAAATGTGAGGTTATCCACTTTGGTAGTAAAAACAGGAAGGCAGATTATTATCTGAATGGCTACAAACTCAGAAAGGGGAATATGCAAGGAGACCTGGGTGTTCTCGTACACCAGTCGCTGAAGGTAAGCATGCAGGTCCAACAGGCGGTAAAAAAGGCAAATGGTATGTTGGCCTTCATAGCGAAAGGATTTGAGTTCAGGAGCAGGGATGGCTTGCTGCAATTATACAGGACCTTGGTGAGGCCACACCTGGAATACTGTATCTAGTTTTGGTCTACTTATCTGAGGAAGGATGTTCTTACTATAGAAGGAGTGCAGTAAAGGTTTACCAGACTGATTCCTGGGATGGCGAGACTGACGTATGAGGAGAGATTGAGTCGGTTAGGATTATATTCGCTGGAGTTCAGAAGAGTGAGGGGGGAATCTCATAGAAACCGATAAAATTCTAACAGGACTTGACAGGGTAGATGCAGGAAGGATGTTCCCGATGGTGGAGGAGTCCAGAACCAGGGGTCATAGTCTAAGAATATGGGATAAACCTTTCAGGACTGAGATGAGGAGAAATTTCTTCACCCAGAGAGTGGTGAGCCTGTGGAAAGCAGTTGAGGTCAAAACATTGTATGTTTTCAAGAAGGAGTTACATATAGCTCTTGGGGCGAAAGGGATCAAAGGGTATGGGGGGAAAGCGGGAACAGGTTACTGAGTTGGATGATTGGCCATGATCATAATGAATGGTGGAGCAGGCTCGAAGGGCCAAATGGCCTACTCGTGCTCCTATTTTCTATTTTTCTATGTTATCGAAAAAGATGATGTATGGCATTTTGGCTGTAATGTACTAAAAGCTCATCCTTCTGGATTCCAATGTGAAAATATTTACCCCCATGGGAACTTCTGGAAACATCAATTTTGTTCACCTTTGCCAGACTGCACTATGCAAACATTTCGAGAATAGTGTGCTGATCCAGCCAAAGAATGTTAGTGCTGGGAGAATGCTCATCTATTTTAGTTACCCAATGTTGAGGAGGCCAGGAATAGCATGGCTAGATGCAGAGGAAATCTTCCTCTACTGTGTCTTGCCCCTACCTCAGAGCACCTCTAATGCCCCAGTGTGATTAATTCTGTTTCCTATACTAGCCGTCCTGCAGTTTTTCTGTGAGAAATTGCAAATTTAGTACTGCGTTGTGCTTTTGAGCCCATTCCCAGTCGGAAATGGGTTGACAACTGTGAAAATCCGGTTTAATTAGATCCCTTTCAGCCAACTGGTTGGTGCTGAAGTAGATTTTTCATTAATGCATTGTGCACTTTACAGAAACCTGAGGTTGGATGCTTCACAGTAAGAGCACTGTGGCAGTTCACTACTTCAGTGCATTATTTATTAATTACACAAACATTTGGTATTAAGGTATTTTTTATTTTGCCAGCCGTGATTGCTCACTACACTGTTGTTTAGGTGGTTATTCTTTAAAGAAAATGCTCTGAAGTCCTAAAGCATCAGCTGTTGTAAAATGTGCCGATGATTATAAAAAAAAGGAAACCCCAGTTTCGCTATAATTAACAAGTAATTTTATTTGTTATAAGTTTAGGTGCTTCTGATCAGTTCAATAGCATTGAGGAATTGTATTCTCTCTTTATTTTCATTTTTGTTGGTGAACAATAATGTTGCTCTAACCAGAGACTGCAGCGCTAATGCACTATTGCCTGGTCAACAATAGCCTTACACAAAGGTGGAAGAGATGAACTCTGACATACCTGCATATTTGTCCAATTCATGAGACTGAATGAGCCATCAGGACATACAGGGATGGTTTATGATGCATTGATTCACATCCATTTCTGCCAGTCCCTGTATCATATTGTTTGACCAGTTTAATAGTCTACAATTATTTTTTGTTGCCTATACTTTATCACTGCAACATTAAATATTCCATTGAGGCCTTTTTAAGAAACATTCTAATAATGTAACCTGGGCATAGCTGTCAGGTACAAAATGAAAACAGCCTCAGTGTTAATTCAGCATGGTTTTTTAAAAATAAAATCCTTTACTTGCATTCGGTTAGTCCTGTTTGACTCCGAACTGAACTTCAAACCTCACATTCTATCCATTAACAAGACTGTTTACTTCCTCTACTGCCTTCGCCCAACTGTTGCTGAAACCCATATTGATGTTTTTCTCACGTCTAGACTCAATTTCTCCCTGCTGGCCTTCTATTTTCCATTCCCCACATTTTCCATTTAGTACAAAATGCAACTGTCTTTATCCTGTCTGCACGAAATCCTGCTCACCTTTCAACTTTGTCCTCACAAACTGACATTTAATTAATTGTTTCCCAATATGTTGAATTTGAAATCCTCATTCTTGTCTTCATAACTATCTATTGCCTGGCTCTCTGCAACCTCCTCCAGGTTTGCATTACCTTTCATATACTTCAGTCCTTTAAGTCTGGCTTTTTGTATATTTCCCCACCCACCCCTCTGCCCCACCATTTCCATGTTCTCAATCTTGGCGGAGCCTTCAGCTGCCTCAGCCGTACTCTCTGGAATTCACTTGATATAAACCCTTGCCGGTCTGCTTCTCTCTCCACTTTTTAAAAACCTTCCCTTTGATCAAACATCCAGCCACCTACTCTAATCCTCCCACCATGACTTGTCATGTGTTCTTTCATGTATATTTATTTTCTTTTTCCCCTTCTGTAAAGTACCATTGTGCATTATATCACTATATAAATGCAAGTTGTTGCAATCTGAAACATTGTGGGAATTTTATGCTCTCCCCTGCGGCAGGTTTGGAGGTGGGGAGAGCATATAATCGAGTGGGATCTGGCATGGGGGCACATTGCACTCAAAATTGTGCAAGCTTTCAGAAATGTTTTTTTTTGTTTTTGCTCAAGTTTCCATTCATCTATTTGCATATCGCTAAATGTAAAATCTTCCATGAACCTGTGTCATCAAGCAGTGTTTTAGAACTTTATTTTGCATTAAAAATATTCCTTGATACATTTGAGTGGTATTAATACAGTTGAAAATGGGTTTATCACAAAAATAAGCAGTTTTCATCAGTGTTTAGTCCACCACCTGCATGTCAACTAGTTTTAAATAACTGAAAATGATTAAGCAATTATACAGAATCATTTACTGTTTTCATTAATGTATAGTAGTCAGTTTCTTAATAAATTAAATATTTTTAAATATTTAAAAACTTTTAGAAGGTGCCAATAGTGCACTTGCACTAAAAACACAAAGCTTAACTTTAAGAGCTGCCTCAAAGACTCGCAAATAGGTACAAGTGGGAGAAACTCATGGCGGTGGTTACTTCAATCTGAGAGTTGCAAATTTTGTGGGTGGGGTCAGCTTCCAGCACAATATTTTTTAAAAAATTTGTGCAAAATATTGCGCAAACTCAATTTGCGCTGGATGTAATTGGCACTTGAAATTCCTTGATCTCTTGGGTTGGTTTGGCTAATTTCAGGTGACTTGCGCTGAAAAACAAAAGCACAACCTAACTATAACTCCATGTTCTGATCTTCAGCTTAGACTGGAAAACAGTAATAGATCACAGCTGATATGTGGTACAGATTGATATGCAAGTTTACGTTGTATTGATCATCAGTAAATTTATTAGGAGCCAGAACAGTTGTGAAGACAATTTTTCAACTTCTGGTTAGAACCTATATGCATTCTAGCATAATATACATAGTCAGTCGCCACAGCTTTGCATAAAGCAGCACTATTTTGCTGCATACATGAAACTGCAATGTAGAAATGTTAGAATGTATTATCAATTTAAAATGATGCTGTGCACTCAATGAAGCAATTATCAAGAATGAATGCAGTTTAAGGTGGACAGAGGTTACATTATGAAGCCAGTCTCAGTGTACAATCACCTTGTGGTTTGAAAAAGAGTTCTTTTACTTCGAGGTTAGTCTTAAAATTAATTAATTTTGTTCTGTTTATTTAAAATCAAATCCCTGCCATTTGTTTGAGTGTAAGTAAAAAGATCAATATGATGATGTAAAGACATCTCACTTAAGTAAAACAATGATGCTTTTTAAAGCAGATTGTATAATTGAATTTGTATCATTTATTCAAGATTTAAAAAAAACTTATGCAAAATAAATTTTAGGGAAATATTATGCCTCTTCAATTTGGTCCTTTTGTTGGCATGATGTACAGTAACCTGCGATCTGCTTGTGTGACAGTGCTGAGGTAACTGTTTTCTTTTGGAATGTGAGAGAAGCCCCAGCATTTATCTATTTTGGAATAGAGATGGAATAAACATATAATTAAAATTAGCTCAAATTCCAGATTAAAGCAAAATATTTTATGATTTCAGCTTGGCTTTGTTCAAAACCAATATAAGTTTTTGATGTTTCCTGTCTGTAAAAGAAAACACCTTCACTGGTTAAAATCTACTCCTGAGATTTTTGTGTTAATTCTATTTGTATTGTCCAACATTTAATGTGACAGTTGCAGCAATAACTAGCATTTTCTGTTCTCTACTGTTATGTCATCTAATTTTTCATCAGCCTGACAACTGGTTTGATCCACAGGTCATGGTTCTAGCTGAGAATATTACAGCTTCTATTACAATTATCCTGGATTTTTTTTCCCCTTAAGGTACACTGTCAAGATAAAGTATTAAATCTGCTGCAGCATAATCCAATTAGTCTCTCAAGACTTGGGTTGTGAAGTCAATACCGATTCTACAGCTGAAACTGGCAAACAGCTGTCAATGAACATTTCTGCCATTAGACATTGGTTACTATAAGTTGGAGCTTGTCATTTGTTTACTTTTTATCATACAGCCAAAATTTCCAAGATGTTTGGACCTGGCGCCCTTCCTTTTCCTTTCCCTCTAACTTTATAACCAGTAATTAATATCCTGTTTCGGTGTTGAAGTAATGCTGCCTTCAACAATGTGATTTGAATTTCATACACTCGAAGTGATCACTTTCTTGTTACTGAGATGTTCATAATTTTCTTATCAAACTATGCGCATGGCATTATTTCTCACTCTAAAATTATATTTTATGAACTATGTGTTTTCCACAACCACACTATGATGCACAGCAAATAAAACCAAAGTGAAACCATGATCTAAGACACCAATGAGCTATGTGGACTTATTTTAACATTGGATATTTCAGCTGATTATACAATTTAACTGTGAGTGCCAGCCCAATGGGATTAAGGAAGCAGCAGTAGAGGAATCCTGCCTAATCAGGGTTTGACTAAAACTTCTCTTTTCCCTGGAAATGATTAGATCCAGACCTTCAGAGGGTCTGTATCTTGGAAGATATTATTTATCTGCTCTATAGACTTGTCTTATGATTATCCTCGGCTTAACATTAATCAAAATATAAGAGAAAGTGAGTCATTCAGAAGAAGTGCTGAGCCAATGTGACTACCTGAAGTGACCTGTAATACATATTCTTGAATAGCTGAATTTGCTCCAGTTTGGATTATTAGTGGTTTAGATGCACTGCGGTAGCTTTTTGTTGTCCTGTTTCATATGTAGTGGAAAAAATGTAAGGCTGAATCTAGTTTCTTGTATCAAATGGGGTATGGTGGAAAACTTCATCAAGAACAGATTTTGGGCCTTTACAATATCAACATCCTTTCCTAATAACTTGTCACCAACCTGTTCTCCATTCCTTTTGGTGCAATTGTTATAAAGGGCTCAATGATAGAAGCCTAGTGCTAGTAAAACAGGACACAGTTCGCAATTATTGACTGATGGTGAAACTGTATTAAGGGCTGACTGCAGGTATGTAATGTTCGGTTTCAATCAGCCTGCCAGACCTCACCTGATGTTCCAGTGTTTGAAGCAGCAAATCAGCCATGTAGAGATTCTGTGGTGGAACTGTACTGTCAGTCATGTGTTGCTGACTTGGGCATGGTGCCAGTAAATTTGGCAAGTTATTTGTCTATCTCTAATTGAAATCATGTTAATTTTAAAATGTCTGCTAACTGATAAGAAAAAATGAATGTTAGGATAAGATTCTGTTCTCCATATCTGTAGGTCTGAAATAACCATTGGTTGGAGAGCAGCAATTGTAGAAGTGTAGTGCTAGGTTTGAATCGAGCTGCCTGTCCTCAGTTGGGAAATGACACCTATTATATAGCTAAGCATACTTGAACTTTAGATTTGCTGAATTACAAGCCTTTTCTTAAAATGTTTTTTGTGCTTTATTCATGAATAATTTATTATTTTATACTTCAATAACGCAGATGATTAAGTGCTCTACATGAGAGAATGTTATTTGTGTGCCATAGATCAAATAGTATTTTCCTCTAGCTTGCTAAATTATATGCGCTGAATAAGTGTAATTAGATTTGAATGTGCTTGTTATCCCTTAGATCAACAGATTCTGCTAATCAACTTGCAAATTACATATCCCAACTCGTAGCTTAATCCATCGGCCAAAAATACAAAACAATTTAAAACAGAGGAGAATTAAACGGGCCATCATGATCAGCTAAAGCTTTAAATGATTAAAGAAATAATAGAAATTAATTTCCTTAAATCAATTATACTGTATGTTTTGGAATTAAGATGGCTAAAATTACTTTCAATAAATGGTTTCTCCCACTTGATCCACTGTCTGGAAACAATGGTAAATGTGCTACTGATGCACTACATGTCTCTTAGTAGCTGACCTGTTAATGCATGAATGTAACACCATCTCGTAGATCATGGTTACCCGACCCGAACCCGAAGGGACCCGACGACATGTGTTGGGTTCAGGTCGGGTTGGGTCGTTCTTCCGGGTCCGGCATTTGGGCTCAGGCTCGGGTCGGACACAGTGGCAGTGCTGCCTTATGGTCAGGGAGGGAAAGGGGAGTAGGAGTCATTAATTTCCGGTGGTCGGGTCGGGTCGGGTCAGGCACGGGGAAAAAACCAAAGGACTCTGGCCCGGGTTTAAATTGTAAATCCGAGCAGGCTTTACCATCTAGTCCAAAACATGTATGTTCAGTTATGGAAAGGATCAGTTAGAAAGGATTCTGTTTTTTTTGTTTGCTGCAGGGGTGTTTCCACTAAAGGGCTTTTATTACCTTTTGTTGCTGATACCAGTGAAAATAACTAAAATCATATGAATGCAAATGGCACTGGTAACCCCCATGGCATGACTAGCCTCACTGATGTCACAAAAGCCTAGTGAAACCAACTGCAGAGCAGCCCCAGACTACCTGGCGGTGGGAATCACTAATGTTAGCATTATTACACTCACACACACAATTACAGTATAATTTTCTACTGGCTGGATTTTAAGAGCCTGCCGTTGATCTCGGCTCATTTAAATAGCCGGGGCAGGCTGTCCATCCCCGGCAATGACATCAGCTGCCTGTGCACAGGCGCTGGCGCCATGTTTAAAGGACAGCCAGCTCTGCTGGTCAATTTGAATTTTTAAAGCCATATCCCCCCTAAAAAATTTATTCAATAAATTTCTAATGCCCCTTTCCCACCCCCAAATAACAATTACATTAGCTATTTGCCTTTTCCTCCCCAAAATGCTTACCTTTTAAATTTGACCTTTCCCCAGCAAACTGCACAAAGTTTAAAGTTCACCCCTTCCCACCATCCCCTACACCCATTACATTTATTTGACCCCCTTTCCCCCCACCACCGCACTGAAAATCTTACTTCCTCCTCCCTCCCCACCAGTGTCATGCTAGCTTTCCCCAGATGGGGAATTGAAGGCATGGGAGTGATAGCTGCCATACTGAGGCAGGCCCGGAAGATGGAAGGTAAGTTTATTTAAATGTATTCATTTTATTTATTTAAATATTGAAATTCGGGTCCCATCGCCAGCGGCCCACTACGGAGCTTCGCCGCCACCAGAAGGATTGGGCTGGACCCTCCTGACGTTGGCCTCCGTGGCGGGTTGCTGCCAGACCCATATTCCAGCCCCTCCCTGCCACGGAGCCTGACGTCTTGGGCTTGATAAAATCCAACCCACTGTTTTAAATGTACTGTACAATTAAAATTGTTGCATTTTGGCTGTGTACTATTACCTTCATTTCATTTATGAAAGGATCTTGAACTTAGAATGAATGCAACTCCTGGTTAAATTTTCACTTGGGAACGGCCTCAATAGATTTGGTAAGGGAGTTGAAGATAAAAATGATATTAATACTGGTCAAGGCAAGGGCTGTTACTGAATCGTAGAAATGACAGCACAGGAAGAGTCCCCTCAGTCTGTGCTAAAAGTTCAACTGGTGCTGTTTACTCTCTGTGTTGGTGAATGGAACATTTTCCACTTTTAGCAGTATTTGACAGACTGCAGAGTCAAGATGCATGGTCCTCACTGCATCATTTTGTACTCATCCCAACATCTAAAGGTTATCTCTCTTCGGTGGTGCAGCTCTGATATTGTTTGTGTTTGTACGTGGGCAGTTTTGTTCTGTTATTAATCAACTAGGAACCAAGCTAAAACTGTCCCAAATTGTTTCATTTGAGGGACTAAAAGCCAGCAGAGATTTGAATCCCATCATTTTGTATCCAGCTCTCAGACTGTAAATCCACTATACCACTGAGAGTTCTTAATGTCACAATATTCATTTACTGGCACACATGCATAGAAAGGAAACCCCAACTGATTTGATTTTGTTTATTTTATACAGTAGGATAATACCCCTCCTGAAAACATATAAACATTTCCATTAAAAATGTGTTTATGATTTTACTTTGATTTATGAAAATGCCTTGAAAAAGAGCTTTGTGCAATTGGATGTGAGTAGACTATATCCAGATCTTCTTTGGCGTAAGCCCCTAGCACAAAACTGAACTTAATTTGCACTTATTGCACTAAATTGTCAATTTTGTTCAGAAAGTCCTCAAGTGACTGTTGTGGGAAACTGAAAAATATTGCACTGATGTAGTTGGTGGGGGAGGTGATGGAGCACCAACATCAATACGGTAACCATGGGAGTCCGGTGGGATGCTTGTAAACTCCACTGGGACCTGGATACACCCCAGTTCCTGAATTTACACTCTATTTTCTACTTGGTCTTGTAAGGGACAGAGCCTTTGCCCACCCCTTTAAAGACCAGTAGCACAAGGGAGGCCTGGTAGGGTGCAGGAATTCACTCAGTTGGGAGTCCTTGTGACCTTGGCCAAAGTAAAAGAGAAGAGGTGTACTTGGCTTCTTCTGTTGATTGTGGGAGACCAGCTTAGTTTGCAAGCTTGGGAAGCACCCGTGCTTCCGAAGATTTAAGTACATGAAATGTTTGTAAAAAGACCAGTGGGGGCTGCAAATGAGTGGTTTTAGGGCTAGAGCAAGGGCAGGGAGTTGTCAGAAATGTGTCCATAGTGTATCAGGTGCCTGCTTCCCCTATTTACGTAAGGTGATCTCTCGCTGACTCCAAATAATCCAGTAGTCAGATGTCACAATGGGCAGTTTTAATTGCCATGATCACAGCCCAAGCATTTTCAGTACTTCCATTTTTACCAATATGATCACAGTCAGAACAATCCCAGCAACAGCTTCACTTCCAGGAGCTGCACCATCGCCTCTGAACTTCCCAAGGATTTTTACTTGGTCAGCTCCTCTTCCTCATTTACACAATGCTTATTGATAACATCATTTGCAGATATGGGGCAAGATTTTCATGTACAGTGATCACCCATCTCTAACTCTTCACCACCTCTTCTGACCAATCCGCTACCTTGGTATTATCAGACTGTTTATCCAACATAGAGATCTGTATGAACTGCATTTAGTCCACCTAAATATTGAAAATGTCAGTCACAAACTCCACACCCTTGCCACTGACACTGTCCCCTTCCCAGTTTTTGTCCCAGTCTGAATCAGGCATTTTGCAACTGTGACGTACTATTTGACCCCGAGTGGAGTTTCTGACAGAATTTTAACTACCAAGAGGGGGCGGTTTGGGGGGGTGCGTGGGTGCAGGGGTGTGGGAGTGTGGTTAAAGCCCCAAAAAGTGCCAGAGGATCAGGAAGCCTGCATAATCTTGCCCACTTTCGGGTTTAAATGGGGTGTATTTGGTGATGAGCGGGAAAGTGGAGCTGTTGGGTGAGTAATTTCAGTATTTACATAGTCAATTAATTGTGAATTTAACCCAGTATTCTGGCTTTAACAGCGAGAACACAGTGGGGAGCCATTATTTAATGAAACTGAGTGAAACTACATAACTGCTGAGCAGCCGATGTGAAAGGCTTGTGCTCACTGCACTTGTTCAGAGAGCCAGATACCACTTCACAGGTAATTTCCAACTTTTTGGAAGTCATTTCACCTAACTTGGACTTTACTTACCTCAATCTGATCTTCCCTGCTGTCAACCTTCACTGCAGCATGGGAGCAACTTGAGCAACTTATACAGCTCCACCTTGGGCCTCTGATAAGGAACAAGACAAGCAGCAACACGAGCAGCAGCACCAGCTGCCTTCTCCTCAGCTATATGCTGCTCCACAGGACAGAGGGGATGGACACAAAGATTCAGCTTGAAGGAGGCGAAATCCCCAACACAAGTTGCACAGTTTCACTGTTTAAATGATTTCAAGCCTGTCAGTTTGCAAGGAGAGAATGCAGAGAGTTATGAGTATAAGAAATGGATTGTGCAAGAGGATGCAATGACAACATTTTTGGAGGGATGGGTGTGTCAATAAGATGAGGGAGAGTTTCAGTGTTGGCTGTTTAGATGGGGATGTGAGGGGTGCTTGGAGAGAGAGGAATGAATGGAGCTGTAATGTATAATTGTCTGAGGAGTGCAGTGCAGGAGAATGCTGAGGAAGTCAAGAGTGTGAGGGTTGGCACCTGAAAGTATTATGCCTCTGACCTTTCCTGTCCTTATTATGTCATTGACTTTATTGGGTACTGTATCCAGGTTCGAGGGACCACACTGCTGTTCCTCGCTTCCTCGGCCAATTCCATCCTGGCCTGCTTGGTTTGAGAGGCTGGCTTCTTCCTCCTGACTGTAGGAAACAGCAATAAAAACAAAAAATGCTGGAAATACTCAGCAGGTCTGACAGCATCTCTGGAGAGAGAAGCAGAGTTAACGTTTCAGGTCAGTGACCCTTCTTCAGAACTGGCAAATATTAGAAATGTAAAAGGTTATAAGCAAGTAAAGTGGGGTGGGGCAAGAGATAACAAAGGAGACGGTGTAGGTAGGACAAGGTCACAGAATAGCTGACCAGAAGGTCATGGAGCAAAGATATGTTAATGGTGTGTTGAAAGACAAAGCATTAGTACAGAAAGGGTGTTAACGGACTGAAAATTGACCAGCCACAAGTACAAACATGAAAAAAACAGTGGGTAAGCAAACTGAACAAACAAAGATGAAATAAAATATATTAAAAAAAGGAAAAAGAAAAAAATAACTAAAAATAAAAGTAAAATGGGTGGGGTGCCCGTCATGCTCTGAAATTATTGAACTCAATGTTCAGTCCGGCAGGCTGTAGTGTGCCTAATCGGTAAATGAGATGCTGTTCCTCGAGCTTGTGTTGATGTTCACTGGAACACTGCAGCAATCCCAGGACAGAGTTGTGAGCATGAGAGCAGGGGGGCGGTGTTGAAATGGCAAGCAAACGGAAGCTCAGGGTCCTGCTTGCAGACTGAGCGGAGGTGTTCCGCAAAGCGGTCACTCCAGCAGCACTGCCTCACCTTATCTCAAAGCTGTTCTACTCTGCAGTTTCATTTCATCCTTCGTCTCATCTAGAAACAGCTTCCAACCTCATAGTCCCGCAACCCTGGACAGCCTGCTTCTACCTCCTTCCAAAAATCCACGAACAGGACTGACCCGGCAGACCCATTGTGTCAGCCTGCTCCTGCCCCACTGAACTTATTTCTTCCTATCTAGACTCTATCTTTTCTCCGCTGGTCAAGTCTCTTCCCAACTACATCCGTGACTCTTCTGGCGCCCTATGTCTTTTCGACAATTTCCAGTTTCCTGCCCCAACCGCTCCTCTTCACTATGGACGTCCAATCTCTCTACTCCTCCATCCTCCACCAGAACGGTTTGAGGGGTCTCCGCTTCTTCCTTGAACAGAGGCCCAACCAGTCCCCATCCACCACCACCCTCCTCCGCCTGGCTGAACTTGTTCGCACATTGAACGACTTCTCCTTCAACTCCACTCATTTCCTTCAAGTAAAAGGTGTTGCTCTGGGTACCCGCATGAGTCCTAGTTATGCCTGTCTTTTTGTGGGATATGTCGAACATTCTTTGTTCCCATCCTACTTAGGACCCCTCCCCCAACTCTTTTTCCGGTACATTGATGACTGTATCGGTGCTGTTTCCTGCTCTCGCCCCGAACTGGAAAACTTTATCAACTTTGCTTCTAAATTCCACCCTTCTCTCACCCTTACATGGTCCATCTCCGACACTTCCCTTCCCTTCCTCGACTTCTCTGTCTCCATCTCTGGGGATAGGCTGTCTACTAATATCTATTATAAACCTACCGACTCCCACAGCTACCTCGACTACACTTCTTCACACCCTGCCTCCTGTTAGGACTCCATTCCATTCTCCCAGTTTCTCCGTCTCCGACGCATCTGCTCTGATGATGCTACCTTCCATGACAGCGCTTCTGATATGTCTTCCTTTTTCCTCAACCGAGGATTCTCCCCCACTGTGGTCGACAGGGCCCTCAACCGTGTCTGGCCCATTTCCCGCACCTCTACCCTCACCACTTCCCCTCCATCCCAGAACTGTGAAAGGGTTCCCCTTGTCCTCACTTTCCACCCCATCAGCCTCCATATCCAAAGGATCATCCTCCGCCATTTCCGCCATCTCCAGCGTGATGCCACTACCAAATGCATCTTCCCCTCCCTTCCCCTGTCAGCATTCCGAAGGGATCGTTCCCTCCGTGACATCCTGGTCCACTCCTCCATTACCCCCAGCACCTCATCCCCTTCCCACGGCACCTTCCCCTGCAATCGCAGGAGGTGAAATACCTGCCCATTTACCTCCTCTCTCCTCACTATCCCAAGCCCCAAACACTCCTTTCAATGTAGTATACTGTATTTGCTGCTCACATTGTGGTCTCCTCTACATTGGGGAGACCAAACGCGGACTGGGTGACTGCTTTGCGGAACACCTCCGCTCAGTCCGCAAGCAGGACCCCGATCTCCCGGTTGCTTAAAATATCATAAAATATACAGTATTAATATAAAAATTATAAAATGATCACAGTCAGGACTCTAGTCTACACACATACAGTACATAATATTTTCTGAGCCTTCAAGCAATTGCTGTGTTTATTTTAAGCAATGCAGATACTGGTACAGTGTGGCACAACCTGTCTGGGCACAACTCCATGGATTTCCGTTTAACTCATGACCAAACAATCAGTGACTTCGTGGCTTCAATCTTCATCTTTTTAAATAACCTTTCAAGTCCAATTAATACTGTGTGTCCCCGACCCGGACTCGACCTGACCCAACCCAAGCCCAAAAGCTGGACCCAGAAGAGCGACCCGAACCCGACACATGTTGTTGGGTCTCGTTGGGATCGGGTCGGGTAGCAGGCCTTTAGCTCAGGAAGCAATGTAGAATTCAGCCATTCTGAGCCTGCCAGCATCCCTTTAACTAGAGACCCTTCCTTTGACAGAGTGCGGATCATCATTATGGCCATTATGGATCATCATTATGGTTTGGAAAACCCGGAAGGAGGATGTTAATGCTGTGACTGAGTTAAAGAAAAATGTCAAAGCTTACTGATAAAAGAAATAGATTCCTGACCCACTTGCAGGCACCCTGCTGTGCACAGGTCTATTTTGCTAATATTCCACCCCGTATCTCTCAAAGACAGCCTGGGCCCACCTCAGTAACATCGCCTGCCTCCATCCTACCTCAACTCACCTGGCACTGAAATCCTCATCCATGCCTTTGTCACCTCCAGATTGTCCACATTCCAATGTCCTCTTGGCTGGCCTCCCCTTCACTGTTTGTAAACTTGTGTTTCAAAACTGTGTTACTGGTATGCTATTCTGCATCAATTTCCACTTACCTCTGTCCTTCCTGACTTATAGTGGCTTTTGGAATCCCAACAGAACTGATTTAAAATTTTCATGTTTGTAATTAAATCACTCCATCTCATCCTCATCTCTCCTTACTTCATTAACCTCCTCTGCCTCTCAAACCCCTCGCCTGGAACTTGCCATTCCAAGAACAATGGCCTCTTGTGCATTCACCCTTCCTTAATTCCATTATTGGTGGCCATGCCTTCAGTTGTCTAGGCTACACATTCTAGAATTCCCACACTAAATAGCTCCACCTCTCTCTAACTCCATCACCCTCTCCTCTTTTAGATACACCCTAAAATCCACCTCTTTAACTAAGCTTTTGGTCATGCCTCCTAATATCTCCTTTGGCTCCATAGTTTTCTATGTTAATGATGTTATAATAAGGGTCGGGATTTTATGCTGGCAACGGGGGTCTCGACGTGTGGAAAAAGCAATGCGGAGAACCCCGTGTCACCTCTTCTCCAGAAGGCCCACTGAATCTAGTGCCAATCAGGCACTCAAGTGGACAGCAGCAGGCCTTTCACAGGAATGCCGGAAATCCAGCCTTTGGAGATTGGCCGGCAGTTCTTCCACTGAGCAGCGCCACTGCGGGGGTGGTGGCTGCTGTCGGTGGAGCAACTACCTGAGGCCCAGGAGTGGCTGCTGGACCCAAGTCGGTCAGGGCGGGAGGGCTCTGTTAAGGGTGGGGGTCACAGGGGAGGGGGTTGTAGTGGGATCGCTGGCAAGGGCAGGGGGTTGGCTGCCAGCGGGCCCCCCCCCCCTTCTCGATGTTGGGTCCCTCATTCAGACACTGTGCCTTTTAATGAAGACTGCCCCCGCCCCCCCAACTTCTCCACCCCCACACACCCGGAGCCAGGAAGCAGCCCGCACGGTTTTTTGTGCCGTGCTTCCCATGCAGTATCGCAGTGAAGCCCTTAATTGGAGGTTAATTGCCCAGTTAAGGCCCTCAATTGGTGACGAGCAGGAAGGCCATTGACAGGTCTTTCCACCTTGGACTAAATTTTGGTGGTGGTGGGAACTCCCCCGCCACCATCCTATCCAATTTTATGCTCTCCCTGTCTTCAAATCTTCCACAGAGGAGAGCATAAAATTCACCCGCCCACCCCCCTCCCCCCAGCGTTTTTGTTGTTGATGTGGCTATAGTAGTAGTATCAATCTATGACTACTGCTAATAAGTTACTATCTAACCCATGTTGACCTGATCGCGGAGTGTTCAATCAGGTAGTGTAAACCAAGCTGTACTCTGAACCTAACAGGTCTTATATCTGATATATAATTTCATCAAATACTATTATATTGTACATGAACCTGCCCAATCCTCCAATCTCATCCCCATAACTGGCCTGGAGTGCTTGATGCTGACAGTGAAGTCCTGATTTTAATCGGGAGTCAGAATCAGGTGGGTGGGTAATGGAGTTTTTCCCTTTCCACTAGTCCCTTCTGAGCACCTCAACCCTGCAGATGAAGACCCCTCAGAGGGGACAATCCTCCTGAGGATGCACAGTCACTCCCAAGCACCAGCACAGAGACTGGCACCCTCTGAGTTTGACAGTGAGCTAGAGGAGTCTGTATGTAGTTAAACACCCAGCACGGGTAATCAATAACAGGCACTAGTGATGGGGAGATCCTAGGAGAGAGCTCGCCAAAGGGCAAGGTCTTTTCCCAGATTTGCTGAGCAGAACAGAGATGAGAACTTCAGCAATACAACAATGAAAAGCTTTAGTTAAAAGTATGGTCATGCAGGCCCCCACCTGCCAAGAATGAGGCACATTAATTTCACCACATGGACATTAAATTTCAAATTGTTGCTGGGAAGAGAAGGGCTGTGACAAGGGGTTGCCAGGCCCCTGGCTGGAAAGACATTTTATCATTTAACAGACTGTGGTTGGAACACAGGAGCTATTCCTTGCTCCAGTACAATCCGCAAACAGACATGGTCAAACCAGTTAGTCACATGACTAACCTGCTTGGCAGTCTGGTTTTTTTTTCTGAATTGTAGAGTTTGAACTGAAAGCCTATAGAAAGCTGTTTGCTCCTGGATTGAAAAGACCTCTCCTAGCTGGCTCGCCACAGCCTCTCCTGTCTGCTCCCATCTCTTTCTCACCGAACTCCAAAACCCACTGAAGACACATGAACCCCAAGAGAGAAAAGTCTCCTACAGTGAACAAGGTTTAAGAAGAATACTGGGGAGTCCCAACGAAAAGCAAGATCTACCTACAATCAAGGACTCTACAGCGAGCTCGAAGCACAGTAACGAAAAAAACCCTCTTCAGAGATTGCCTCAAACATTTCCACACTATTTTTCTTCTCTTTCTGTCCCTATCTGCATGTGTGTATTGCCTATGCATGCTAGCATGGGCGTGTCGTGTATCCGTAGGCGTTAACCAAATTAGAGTTTAAGGTTAAGTTTAATAAATTTCACTTTTCTTCCTTAAACCTGAGAGAACCTGCTGTGCTGGTTTTTTGCCTTATAATTGGAAAGCGGTGAACAAGGATTCACCAAGGGGGAGCTAAAAACATGGTGTGTTTAAAATTAAACCCTGTCACAATAAGACCAGGTGAAAGTGGAAAGGAAACCATAGACCTCTTTCTCACCTGGTCGTAACAGTATAGAGGATGAGTTATTTCCAGCTTGTGTGGCATTGACTTGCTTTCTGCAGTTTGTCCTGAAGAATGCTGTCTCCTCCAGGGATGTTCCAACAGGGCCAATATTGCCAGTTTTTACAGCTTTAGCGAAAGTTCAAATGGCTGCTGTGCAGATTCTGGGCTCCACCATGGAGATATGGGAGTTCACTGTGGATAGATTAATGGAACAAATAGATAGGGTGAATGGAAATGATGAGCCACAGCACCATGGGAGTGCCAGTGGTGCTATGGGAGCAGTATCTGTTGCCCCCTCTCAAGATCACAGCACATTTGCATCTTCACTACCCTGTCAACCAGTACCCACTATAGTGCCAACAGATCAGTTAGGCCAGACTGGCCTGGCAGCAGTCTGCCACCAGGCTTTCACAGACCTGAGCACACACTATTTACCGGCCAAAAGCATTTGAAGAGACCTAGCATCAGCAGCCTTCCACCAGCATTGCTGAGGCCTGTAGGGTAGCATCCCATAAGAGTAGTAGACTTCGAAAAGCTTCTTTTAAGAAAGGTACAATGGGTTGACACTTGGATGAGAAATTAATTCAAAGCAATTATTCTGTTTGGAATTAAATTAATTGCCTTTATCACATTTGGTATTTTGATCTAGTGTGGTTTTACATTAGCTTGAGTCTGTTTTGTCAGTATGTTATTGCTATAGAAGTTGGCAGAATGATTTGTGCTGCAGGATTAAGGGAGTGATAAAGGATGTAGCAAGGACTGTTACTGCCAGGGGGATTTGTGCATGTTTTCAGGGCAGGGGAATGAACAGGTCACTGCAATTACTGTGCAATTAACTCATCCCTGCCACCTCTGGTTGCAAGGCACTGAGGTGACCCCCCTCCTGCTACCTCACCTTCACTTTGGTCTTCCTTGTTTGATGAAGGCTACTGCTGCTGTGCCTGCAGGCATCCCTGTGTGATGAGGTTCTGCAGGCCGCCACACACCATTATGATGCAGGGTGCCTGTTGTAGTCCCAACTCCACTTTCCTGTCAGTGCCAGGTGTAAAATGAACACTTCAGTTCATTTGCACTGAGAAAAGCTTTCATGAAATGCAGTGTATTTTTGCAGTGAAATACCGTGTGCCTTTGTATTGTATGGATAACAACATTCTTTTATCCATATTTCACTTGGCAGACTGCAGGATGGAGATGGTTTCAAATGTGTGCCACAAGAGTGGGATTTAAACCTTATTAATTTATTTTCAGAAACAAAAACCTTTGAACAGTTGTTAATGAAACTTGTCTGTGTGCATTATGGATTAAATAGATTATCTTCATTAAAAAATCCCCTCTCACTCATTAAAATATCTGCTAAAGAACACAAGAGCTGGTCGCTCAGTCAATTCGATTTAAATTTATCAAATTGGCAAGTAGAAAGCAGACACCAGTCACGGAACTTGACGGGAATCTGATGTTAGAAACTGTGCTTTGTTTTCTTTCAAGGAGGTTGGCTGCACATCAGTAACGTAAGGAGATTTTTTAAAAAAAAGATAGTAAATAAATGGTCATTGTTGGCTATTCTCTGAGGTATTCAGGATTTTGAAATACCCCAAAAGGAACCCAACGAATGAGATCAGTTGGACATTCTGTATCCTATACATTACTGATTAAAATCTACTTTGGTATCAATGCAAATGCTACACATAATCCTTGTTCATAAAACAAAATTTTGTTGGTTTTACAATTAGAGCAAAATAAAAGTTAGATTTACACCTTGGATGCATCACAGACAGACTTGATTACTAGAGGCTGTCTTCTTATTTGAATAGCATTTGTAGTCCTACCATCAGATAGAGAAAAGTAATTGGTATCAAAAATCAATGAATAAAGAAATTCAATTTTTCATACATATCAGTATGGTAACTAAACTTTAATATTTTGACATCCTAGTTCCAAGAGTTGGTGGGGAAAATATAAAATGAGTCTGGATGTGTGGAAACATGTTACGACCAAGTGAGAAGGGGTCTAGCAGTTCCCTCTCAGCCTTTGCCTGGTTTAATCGTAACAGTGTTTAATTTTAGAAACACTGTTTTTCGCTCACCCTCAATGAATCCTTGTTCACTGCTCCAATTCTAAGGCAAGGAAATCAAACAGGTTGCCTTAGATTTAAACAAGAAAGGTAAAAGTTTATTCAACTTTAAACTCTAATGCAGTTAACGACTACGAATATGCGATGCAACCACGCTAGCATGCATATGTGATAAACACACACACACAGACAGAAAAAGTAGAAGGAATAAAGGGGAGAAGTTTGAGGCAATGTCTGGTAGTTACAGTCCTTTGAGTCCAATGTGGAGTCTTTGGTTGCTGGTAAGTCTTGCAATTTGTTGGGGCCCGGTTCACACTTCAACTTGTTCCGATGTAGGAGTCTTCTCTCTCTTGAGGTCTACGTGTCTTCCGTGGGTCTGGTGGCTTGGGAGAACATTAGAGAGAGAGAGAGAGAGAGGCTTCCTTGTTCCAGCTTCAGTTGCACACTCTTCTGAGTCTTTCTCTGTGCTACTATTCAAAAAAAAAACCCAGATTGCCTAGCAGGTTAGTCATGTGACTAGCTGGTTTGACCACTTCTGTTTGTGGATTCTGCCATCTTAGTAGTCATCCTGGAATGTGAGCTTCCTCACCTTCAATATCTGGTAATCACAGTCCATTTTGGGTGAAGTGGACCAGGGAATAGTCCTTTGTCTTTCCAAGTACTGTCTGTTAGTATGCAAATATTTTTCCAGCCAAGTATCTGGTGATTCTTTTTTTTAACAAGGCCTTACTTCACTCCAGCAACAATTTAAAAATCAATGTTCATGTGACATTAATATGCCTCATTCTTGGCAGGTGGGGGTCTGCATGACAATGTTTACAATACGTGATGTAAATCAAGCATCAATAAATGGTATAATATATCACCTGTCACCGCCCCTGCTTTTGTCTATCAGCTGCTGAAACTCATATCCATACTTTTGTTACTTCCAAACTCAACTATTCTAATGCGCTTCTGGCTGGTCTCACATCTTCCATCCTCCACAAATATAAGGTCATCCAAAACTCTGCTGCACTAAGATCTGTTCACCCGACACCCCTGTTCTGTCTGACCTACATTGGATCCCAGTTCCAAAAGCCTCACATCTTAAAATTCTCATCCTTGTGTTCAAATCCCTCCATAGCCTTAATTCTTCCTATCTCTGTAAGCTCCTCCAGCCGTCCCACCCTCCAAGAACTCTTTTCCTCCAACTCTGGCCTCTTGTCCATCCTTCAACTTCCTTCGCTGTACCATTAATTTGCTATCGAGGCTTTGCAAATGGTAAGCACATTAATGGAGTGATACAAGCATATTTTAGGGAAAGGTCAGCTTTCCACTTGCCATCCCCATCCCTCACTCCCCCCCAACCGTACAAACAAGCTACATGTTGATGGCATTAATTCTGTCCACCTCTCTGCAATTTGAGTATTTGATTGGAGATCTAGAATAAGATGCATGAGTTAAAGAATAGTCTATTCTAGGACTATTTACTGTAAGATTGAAGAATAGTTAAAAATAGACTAAAGGAGACGTGGTTTCAAATATACTGTACTGAAACATTTTAATAAAGTAGAAAGAAAGCAATTAAAAGTGAGATTAACTCAATTATGCAAGTTACATTATAAATGGGATAGAGAATATCATAGAGGAAGGAATTTCCATGGGTCAAATCACCATTTCTCAAACTTCACTGCTCTTGCATTTAAAGGCATAGTTGTCACATAATAGGAGAGCAAAGTTCACAACAGGTGGTTTATCTCAAAGAACTCATTGCATATATTTTTTTCCAGGAGAGAGAGTTTAGAAGGTATTATAACTATGGAGATTAGAAAAGCAGGGAGAACAAGTGGTAAATACAATATTAAGTAGAAACTCTATGATTTTCATACATCACTTTAGTATGTATAATGACAATGAAATATCCAAATAAATGTTTGAATAAAGGTGTTACATTTGCTATTTTCCAATCTGCTGGGACCTTTCCAGAATCTAAGGAATTTTGGAAGATTATAACCAAAGCCTCTACTATCTCTGCAGTCATTTCTTTGACGACCCTAGGATGCAGGCCATCTGGTCCTGGGGACTTGTCAGCCTTTAGGTCTAATGGTTTTCCCAGCACCTTTTCCCTGGTGATGGTGATTGTTTTAAGTTCCTCCCGCCCTTTCACCTCTTGATTTTTAAGTATCTTTGGCAGATTTTCTAAGTCTTCTACAGTGAAAACAAACAGAAAGTACCTATTCAATGCCTCTCCCATTTCCTTGTTTTCCACTATCAATTCCCCAGACTCACTCACCAGTAGCTTTGATTACTCTTTTTCTAACTAAATACTTGTAGAAACTCTTACTATCTGTTTTTATATTACTAACTAGTTTTCTCCCATACTCTACTTTCTCCCTCTTAATTATTTTTAAATTTTTTGCTGTCCAATCTTTTGACCTGCCACTAATCTTTGCAGATTTGTACAGTGTTTCTTTTAATTTGATACTATCCTCAATTTCCTTATTTAGCCGCAGATGATGCATCCTTCTCGATTAATATTTCTTTCTCACTGGGATAAATTTTGCTGAGAGTTATTAAATATCTCAAAGTCTGCCACTGCATCGCTACTGTCCTACCATTTAACCTAGTTTCCCAGTTCACTTTAGCTAGATCTGCATTCATACCCTTGTAATTACCTATATTTAAGTTTAAAATACTAGTCTTAGAACAAACTTCTCCCTTTCAAACTGTATGTGAAATTCATCATGTTATGATCGCTGTCACCTAGAGGCTTCTTTACCATGAGGTTATTGATTAAACCTGTCTCATTGCACATTACCAGGTCGAGAAAGCCTGCTCCCAAGTTGGCTGTAGAATGTACTGCTCTAAGAAATTGTCCCAAATACACTCTATGAACGCATTTTCCAGGGTACCTTTGCCAATCTGATTTATCCAATCTACATGTAGATTAAAGAGTCCCATGGTTATTACGGTACCTTTCTTACACGCCCCATTTATTTCTTCCTGTATACTCTGTCCTACAGTGTAACAGCTGTTAGGAGGCCTATAAACTGCTCCCACAAGTGCCCTTTTACCTTTCCTATTTATCTCTACCCAAACTGATTTTACATCTTGCTCTTCCGAGCAAAGGGTCTTCTCTCATTAGTACAACAATGACATCCTTTAATTAACAAAACTACCTCACCATCTTTTCCTAGCTTCCTGTCTTTTTGAAATGTCAAATACCCTTCAATATTCATGTTCCAGCCTTGGTCATGTTGCAACCATGTCTCTGTAATGGCTATCAGGTCATAATATTTATTTCTATCTGTGCTAACAATTCATCCATTTTGTTACGAACGCTGCGCACATTCAGATACAGAGTCTTTAAATCTGGCTGGAACTTTACTTTCATCATACAAGAGCCATCCACTGACTGAAAAGTTGGTGGGGATCTGGAGTGTATTTTAAGGTCCCTGGGCCCTTAATTGGTCTGAGGCAGGACTTCCACCTCATTGAGACAGGAAGTTTTGCCTAATGGAGCTGCCAGCCAATCAGCGGGCCAGCAGCTCTTAGACCCAGCAGTGTCACCAGGAGCGGTGGCCACTGCTGAGACTGCAGCCCAGCATCAACAAGAAGAGGAAGGACGCCCTGGGAGAGGGATGGATTCTGTAGCTAGGGAATGGAGTTTAGAGTGGGGACTGAAAACAATGGCTTCAGTCTTCCAAATGTTTAATTGGAGGAAATGTCTCTCATCCAGTACTGGATGTTGAATAAGCAGTCTGATAATTTGGCAACAGTGGAGGAATGGAGAAAAGTGGTGGTGAGGTAGAGCTGAGTGTCATAGAGTCATAGTCGTACAGCATAGAAACAGGCCCTTCAGCCCACCATGTCCATGCCGACCATAATGCCTATCTATACTAATCCCATCTGCCTGCATTAATTCCATATCCCTCTATGCCTTGCTCATTCAAGTACCTGTCCAGATGCCTCTTAAATGTTGCTACTGTTCCTGCCTCCACCACCTCCTCAGGCAGCTCATTCCAGATACCCACTATTCTTTGTATGAAAAATTTACCCCTTTGATCCCCTTTAAACCTCCTCCCTCTCACCTTAAATCTATGCCCTCTAGTTTTAGTCACCCCTACCATGGGAAACAGGCTCTGGCTATCTACCCTATCTATGCCTCTCATAATTTTATATACCTCTATCATGTCCCCTCTCAGCCTCCTTCGCTCCAGGGAAAACAGACCCAACCTGTCCAATCGCTCTTTATAACTCAAAGTGTCATCAACAGACATGTGAAAACTAACACTATGCTTTTGGATGATGTCACCAAGGGACAGCATGTAAATGAGAAATAGGAGAAGGCCAAGGATAGATCCTTGGGGGACACCAGAGGTAATGGTGTGGGAGCAGGAAGAGAAGCCATTGCAAGTGATGCTTTGGCTACAGTATGAAAGAGCTTCCATTTTAAAATTTTATTTGAGGACTTGTGTTTAAAATTGTGGAAATGGATTAATTTGAAAGACTGAAGAGATTCCATGGTGGCTGGCCTTTGTTTCTTTTTAAAAAGGTCACTGGAAGGGCTTAAGATTTTGTTTCAAAACAACCCTTACTAGATGTCACATGCTGTAAGTTAAATAAACTGCAGCAGCCTTGGTGACTAGGGGAAGTTGTTTACGGAGAAGTGACATGTCAAGATTTATGGTGGTCAGGAGTTAGTTTTGTTTTGGATATTGTTTTGAGTCAGTTGGGTGTAAGCCTGCTAAGAGAGAAGCAACCAGCTCATCCTTTTTCTAACTCTTTGAGAAACCCTGAGAATCCAGTGTATGATAGCTGAAACCCCTGATGCTGCATTTCTCCTGGAAAGCCTGCCAGACTAATCCTTGAAGTCGCCTAAAGAGAATTGCTCCAAAAAGATCCCAATGATTGCTATCTGTGCGTATTTGGCACGCCAGAATAAAGGGGAAACTGATATCATTCCATATTTTCTCCTTTTCCTTCAAGAATTAACAAGAATATGGCCAAAGTACTTTTTTTATCCTTTGGTTTAAAGAGATCTTGGCAGAAAAAAACTTTTTTGTTTTTTCTTTAACCGGTGTGTGTGTATTGGGTCAATTTAGAAGGAAACTTTCCTATTTCAATCTGTGTGTTAATGCTATGCATCTTTACTGAATAAGTCTTGTTTTATAATTTAATAATTTTGTTCATTAAAGAAACCTGGTTGGTGGATTTTATACTGAAGCTAAAATAAAGTATATAATTGGCCGTATCGGTAACTAGGTAAAACATTTAAATGTACATTGTGACCCGTAGAGAAATGGGACTAGGGAAAAACAGTGCTCCCCTCCAGCCGCGGTCGTAACACTTTGATTCGATAAATAAGAATGGAAGCTGGTTAGAACAGTCCCACCCAGCTGGGGGACAATGGAGAGGCATTTGGCAAGAAGTAGAAAATCACTGTAAATAAAATGACCCTATGATTGTGATACATTCAAATAGATCAAAAAATCAATTTTTAACTGTGTGTGATCTCATTAATAAAAGTTTTGTCATTAGAAATTTATAGCACATAAGTGGGCCAATTGACCCATTGGGAGGAATTCTATGCTCTCCCGTGCGGCGGGTTTGGAGGCGGGGAGAGCATAAAATTGGGTGGGATGGTGGTGATGGGGGGGGACCCCGCCACCATCCTGCTTCTGCTGAAATTTAGTCCAGGATGGAAAGGCTCGTGCACGGCCTTCCCGCCTGCTGCCACTTGAGGCCCTTAACTGGGTAATTAATCCCTAATTAAGGTAGTTTTCCCACTGCAGGGGCAATTACCATGCAGAGGGGGTCCCTGTCACCGTATGGGAAGCATGGCATGAAAATCTGCCCTGCCCTTACTACCGACTACCCCTCCCACCCTGACCTACCTTAAGCCTGGTTCCAGCGTTGCTCCTCGGTATCTGGTCGCTCGGATTGGCTGGCAGCTCTGCAAAGCTGGGCCTTCCTGCGACAGGGTCCTAAATCCAAAGGAAGGCTGATTGGCACTAAATTTAGCAGGCCTTCTGTATAAGAAGCGATGCAGGGATCTCGGCATAGGTTTCCCCTGACATCAAGACCCACTCCGTCAGCATAAAATTCCACCCATTGTATCTGTTTGCTGGAGCAATGCAAAACTAATTCCACTATCTTACCCTCTCCATATAGCCCTCTATTGTACCCTGTTTCAAATTTTGATTTGCTTGCCCCTTAAAAGGGCTCCACCTCAACTACTCCCTGTGCAAAGAAACTTCATCCTAACGTCACTGCCTTCGTCACAGTTTTAGGTTGATGACTTAGTTTCTAACCTCCCAGCGTGAGAAAATAGTCTTTCCCTAATTGCCCTACCTTACCCCTTCCTCATTTTAAATCTCCTCTTCTCTGTTCCAGTGTAAATTGTTCCAGTATATCAAGTTCCTCTTCAATACTATAATTTCTCACCCCTGATATAATAATATCCCCGTATTGATTATGCGGTGTAGATTTTGTACCATAGGTTATGCATGATAGATTTTATGTAATAGGCTATTGATAGATTATGTATGATAAATTATGTTTGATAAATTCTACATACTATTTAATCATCTTTGGTATTGCACGTGGAGAGTACAGTCCATGTGTAGTTTTTAGGTGAAGGAATTGAGGGGAAGAAATAGTTGGACAAAGACTTGTGGCTGTAAGTCAGTTCCCAGTTTAAAGTCATGTATTCTGTCATAGCTTTTATATTTTTACTGAAACTATTATGGAAACTGTAATTGAACCCTTCCTACAGTGGTGTATCTGCGCTACTTTTACTTACTGTGAATTATTTTTGTGGATTGTAAGCATTGCTGGCAAGGCCAGCATTTATTGCCCATCTCTAATTGCCCTTGAGAAGGTGGTGGTGAGCTTCCTTCTTGAACCGCTCCAGTCCTTGGGGTGTAGGTACACCTACAGTGCTATTAGGAAGGGAGTTCCTGGATTTTAACCCAGCAACAGTGAAGGAATGGCAATATATTTCCAAGTCAGGATGGTTTGTGGCTTGGAGGGGAACTTGCAGTTGGTGGTCTTCCCATGCAGCAGCTGCCCTTGTCCTGCAAGGTAGAAGTTGTGGGTTTGGAAGAGGCTTGGTGAGTTGCTTCAGTGCATCTTGCAAATGGTTCACACTGCTGCCACTGTGTGCTGGACGTGGAGGGAATGAATGCTTAAGGTAGTGTATAGGCTGTCAATCAAGTGGGTTGCTTTGTCCTGGATGGTGTCGAGCTTCTTGAATGTTGTTGGAGTTGCACTCATTCAGGTAAGTGAGGAGTATTCCATCACACTCCTGACTTATACCTTGTAGGTGGTGGACAGGGTTTTCGAGTCGGGGCGAGTTACTCACTGCTTTTGTAGCCACAGTATTTATATGGCTGGTCCAGTTAAGTTTCTGGTCATTGGTAACCCCCAGGATGTTGATGGTGAGGGCTTCAGCAATGGTAATACTATTGAGCATCAAGGGGAGATGGTTAGATTCTCTTGTTGGTCATTGTCTGGCACATTGACTAGCGTGAATGTTACTTGCCACTTATCAGCCTAAGCCTGAATGCTGTCCAGGTCTTGCTGCATGCAGGCACGGACTGCATCAGTGCCCGAGGAGTTGTGAATGGTATTAACGTTTCAGTGTGAAGTCAAGCAGCACAGACCCTGGACGTGAGTGCAGATGTAAGATTTTTAATATGTTGCAATTAAATTATAGGGGTCAAGCATTCCTGGAATGAAGCAGTAAACGTATATAGCGTAGGTCAAAAAATTGTAGGACTGCAGTCTTGATTCTTCATCCCTTAATTGAAGTGAATTTAAAGATAATTTCCTGAAGTAGATTTGATAACCCTGTTGCTCTCAACCATGAGATTGAAAGTTAATGATTATGGACATTATCAGAATTGGGAGTACAACATAAGGTTCTGGAAACAGTCTGTAAAAGAGTAAAGACAGATTACTGTTGGGAGTGGAGCGCCTTCAACAGAATGGTGGAGGCAACCATGAGAATTGTATCATAGGATTGGCCAAAAGAGAGAAGAGAAAATCTTTCTGCTTGAATTCTTTCTTGAGAATTATTTTCACAAACAAAATAATCTACTTAAACTTTTCTCAAAAGGCTAATGAATCTTTGGGACATTTCTCACTGTGATTTGAAGGTTACTCTGTTGTAAAAGAGCTATCACAGAATCACAAAATCATTACAGTGCAGAAGGAGGCCATTCTGCCCATCATGTCTGCACTGGCTCTCTGAAAGAGCAATTCCCTCAGTTCCATTCCCCCGCCTTCTCCCCATAATCCTGCACTTTTTTCCTTTTCATGTAACTGTCTAATTCCCTTTTGAATGCTTCAATTAAACCTGCCTGCAGCACATTCCAGACCTTAACCACTCACTACATGAAAGTTTTGCCTCATTTCACTTTTGCTTCTCTTACCCGATACTTTAAATCTGTGCCCTCTTGTATTCGATCCTTTCACGAGTGGGAACAGTTTCTCTATATCTACTCTGTCCAGACCCCTCATGATTTTTGAATACCTCTAGCAAATCACCTCTCAACCTTCTCTTTTCCAAGGAAAACAGTCATAACTTTCTGTATTCCCTCCAATGCCCTCACATATTTCCTAAAGTGCGGCGCCCAGAACTGGACGCAATATTCCAGCTCAGGCCGAACGAGTATCTTATACAAGTTCAACATAACTTCCTTGCTCTTGTACTCTATGCCCCTATTAATAAAGCCCAGGATACAGCGAGTGGTGGGAGCGGTTGATCACGACTGATAAAAGAAGTTAGAAAGAAACGTGTGCACTGTGAAAATACAGAGACAGTGAAGTGTTTTTGACCGGTTCCTTGGAAATTTGCATCAGTCAAGATTTTTTATTTTGCTGATCAATACACAATAGATGAAAGATATATAACACATCTTTTTCACCATTGCCCCCGGAATCTCCCAATGTTCCCTCCTATTTCTCATCTGCATGCTGCCCCTTGCACAATGTCAGGTTCCACATGTACGCTGATGATAACCTCACTTACCTCACTACCACCACCTCTCAACCTGTCAATTTGTCACACGGCTTGTCCGTCATCCAGTACTAGATGAACAGAAATCTCCTCAACTAAATATTGTTTTTGGGGTCAACCACAAACTCCGTTCTCTAGCCATTGACACCATCCCTCCCCTGGCAACTGTCTGAGGCTGATTTGGACTGTTTGAAACTTTGTGTCATATTTGACCACAAGATAAGCTATCAGCCACATATCTGCTCCATCACCAAGACTGCCTGCTTCCTCCTCTAGAACATCGCCCGCTCGCCCCTGCCTCAGCTCATCTGCTGCTGAAGCTTTTATCCATGTCTTTGTTATAGCTAGGCTTCATTTCCAATGCACTCTTGGCCAGTGTCTCATCTTCCACCCTCCATAAGCTTGAGCTCATTCAAAACTCTGCTGCCCATGTCCTAACTCACATCAAGTTCTGTTCATCCATCACCTCTGTGCTCGCTGATCTACATTAGCTCCTGGTCTGATAATGCCTCAGTTTTACAATTCTCATCCTTGTTTTCAAATCCCTCCATGGCCTTGCCTCTCCCTATCTCTGTAACCTCCTCCAGCCTTACCTGTTCCTCCAATTCTGGTCTTTTCTCATCCCTGATTTTAATTGCTCCACCATCCTTGGCTATGCTAAAGCTACCTAGGCCCTAAGCTTTGGAATTCCCTTTATAAACCTCTCTGCCTCTCTATCTCTCTCTCCTTTTTAAGCCATTCCTTAAAACCTACCTCTTTCTTCTGTCCTCGTATCTCCTTATGTGGTTCATTGTCAGATTTTTTTAATGCTTTTGTGAAGCACCTTGGGATGCTTTACTACATTAAAAGTGCTATATAAATGCAAGTTGTCATCGTTATAGCAAATTTCCATGGATAAAATTTTAAGATACTACGTACGTAAATAGTGTTTTTGTCACTCCCCTCATAGATAAAGAAATAAATGTATTTCTCTCATATACAAGTTACAGAAGTAAATACATTTGTGCATGTACTGTATAAACAACCACTTGTATATAGTTAATTATATCAATTAGTTATGACAGATGGAATTCTAAGACTCATGCTTTACTTTGTTTTAACATTTTATACAAACAATGCAGTTATCTTTAAGATATTCACCCATCCTGATAGGCCTAAAGGCTCTGGAAACTATCATTCTTAAGGCCTTTTTCATCGCCAGCTAGAGGAATGAAGTTTACAAACAGCAAATCCTGATAGGTACTGCAAATTACCAGAATTAGGGTCAATTATAAAATTAATTCTGTGTTCTATACCTGCCTCCATTTTACTCTGGGAGTATTGTTCACAGAGTGACAGTGGCATATTCTGGGGAATTGTGGTTTGCTGCCTGGTTAAGCCTTTTCAGTTAGGGGGCAGAATTGTTTCCATTGTTACTTTTCATTGGTTATATTATCTACATGTTAGGCTATGATTTGGTGCTGTAAGATTCTGAAGTGTGAACCATTTGGGTGCATATGTGGCAAAGGTGACACTTGAAAGTTGATGGTGACATGTGTGCAAGACTTTACATAAACATAAAATGTGCAACATGTCTACTCTGCACATCAGGGCTGTTGGAGCATTAAAAAGTTGAAAAGATGGCAACATGGATGTTTGACATCAAACAGCACTATGAGCCCTCCTGACACCATTTAATTATTTATGAGCAGTGGATTGCTGTCCATTTGGAAAATTGAAAGTGAGGTGCCAGATGAAATCAAAAATTAGTCAGTTGATATCTTCAAACTTTGACTATAAAATTTGAGGTCCTGAAAATTATTCCGTGGGATAGCAAGCAATAAATGCTTAATGTAATCACCTCAAGTTCCTCTTCATTATTTTAGCAGATGTATTAACTTATTTGTTTTAGCAGAGATAGGAATTTCAGATGAATGTGTTAAACTGTCACGCATTGGTATTCCACTATATGATTTCAAGGTCTGAGTCATTTATAAACATTGCTTGATGATGCTGTATCCTTGAATTCATTGATTGCTTTGTGTTATGTAAGAGGCAGTCTGCAAGCTGAATGAGGTCTATCAGTTTCTTTGATCCTACCCACTTGGCTTCGGCCAAAACTCCTTTTTCCTTTGCAAATCCAACTGATAAAATTCCCAGACCGGAGGAGTGGAAAAGGCTGCATTCTGATTGGTGAATTTTCAATAACTAGGGAGCAGCCTTTATCAGTCCTCCAAGTCTGCCAATTTTGAAGAGCTGAAGGCTTCTTCTACTGCCTTACTGGCCTCAGCCAGATGAATCCACAGCCTGTGTTGTAAGCGCTGTACAATTAGACTCACTCCCTTGCTCTTTCTCCAAAGTCCTGCAAATGTATCTTATCCAATTCCCTTTTCAAAGTTAATGTATTTTCTTTCACCATTCTTTCAGGCCATGCATTCCAGATCACCATAACTCGCTGTGAAACAATTTTTTCCTCATGTCATCTCTGGTTTTGCAAATTACCATAAATCTGTGTCTTCTGTTTACTGACTCTTCTACCGCAGTAAACAGTTCTTCCCTTAACCTTCTCTACCCAGTATCTCTATGTAACTGAAGTCTTTCATCTCTGGTACTATTCCAGTAAATCTCCTTTGTACCATCTCTAAAGTGTAGTACCCATAATTTTTTTTTATTTGTTTTGTGGCCATCACTGGCTAGGCCAACATTTATTGCCCATCCCTAATTTGCCCTTGAACTGAATGGCTTGACGGGCCGTTTTAGAGGGCATTTTAAGAGTCAACCACCTGGAGTCACATGTAGGCCAGACCAGGTAAGGATGGCAGATTTCCTTCCCAAACAGACATTAGTGAACCAAATGGTTTTTTACAATAATCGACAATGGCTTTATGGTCATCATTAGAGTAGCTTTTCAATTCCAGATTTAGCAATTGAATTCAAATATTTCACCAGTGACATTACCACTATGCCAACACCTCCGCCTACTCAGTACTCTGGCTGAACCTTAACCAGTGTTTTATAAATGTTTAACACGACTTCCTTGCTTTTATATTCTATGCTTCTGTTTATAAAGCCAAAGATCCTGTAGGCTTTTCTCACAGCGTTCTCTACTTGTTCTGCCACCTTCAAAGGCTTGTATACATTCACCCTCAGTATCCCTGTTCCTGAACCCCCTTTTAAAATTACGCCACTTTGTTTAGATTGCTTCTTATCATTTCTTGCTACCAAAACTGAACACTTCACGCTTCCTTTGCATTAAATGTTATCTGTTATGAGTCTGCTCATTTCACCAGTCTGTGTCCTCCTAAAGTCTACTACTACCCTCCTCACTGTTTATTACATTGCCAAGTTTCATGTCATTGGCAAACTTTGAAATAATATATTTATATCCAAATTCAGGTCATTATTATATATGTGAAAAGCAGCAGTCCTGTCACCAACTCCTGGAGAACGCTACTGCACACTTCCCACTAACCTGAAAAACAACTGTTCACCCCTATTCTTTCTGCTTTCTGATGCTTAACCAATATTGAATCCATGCAGGCCTTTAGTCCCATGGGCTTTTATTTTGCTAACCAGTCTATTATGTGGTATTTTATCAAATGCCTTTTAAAAGTCCATATGAACATTATTGACACTACCCTCATCAACCCTTCCCATTACTTCATCAAAGAACTCAATCAGGTTTGGGGATGTGATGGTGTAACGGTACTGTCACTGGGCTAATAATCCAGATACCAGGCTTATCTCTGGGAGCATGGGTTTGAATCGCACCACAGCAGATGGTGAAATCTAAATTCAATTGATAAACCTGGAATTAAAAGCTAGTCTAATAGAGAGTCATAGAGTTATACAGCACAGAAACAGGCCCTTCGGCCCATAGTGTCTGTGCCAGCCATCAAGCACCTATCTATTCTAATCCCATTTTCCAGCACTTGGCCCGTAGCCTTGTATGCTATGGCGTTTCAAGTGCTCATCTAAATACTTCTTAAATGTTGTGAGGGTTCCTGCCTCTACCACCCCTTCAGGCGGTGTGTTCCAGATTCCAACCACCCTTTGGGTGAAAATTTTTTTCCTCAACTCCCCTCTAAACCTCCTGCCCCTTACCTTAAATCTATGCCCCCTGGCTACTGACCCCTCCACTAAGGGAAAAAGTTTCTTCCTATCTATCCTATCTATGCCCCTCATAATATTGTATACCTCAATCATATCTCCCCGCAGCCTTCTCTGCTCTGGGGAAAACAACCCCAACCTTTTCAATCTCTCTTCATAGCTAAAATGCTCCAGCCCAGGCAACATCCTGGTGAATCTCCTCTGCACCCTCTCTCGTGCAATCACATCCTTCCGATAGTGCGGTGACCAGAACCATGAAACCATTGTTGATTGTTGTAAAAGCTCATCTGGTTCACTAATATCTTTTAGGGAAGGAAATCTGCCATCCTTAGCTGGTCTGGCTTGCTTGTGGTTCCAGATCCACAGCAAGGTGGTTGACTCTTAAATGCCCTTTGAAATGGCCTAGCAAGCCATTCAGTTCACTCTCCACTTGCCTGGATGAGTGCAACTCCAATAACACTCGATAAACTTAACACCAGCCAGGGTAAATCAGCTCGCTTGATCGGCTCCCTGTCCACCACCTTAAATACTCACTGCATCCACCACTGGCGCACAGTGACAACAGTGAGTACCATCTGCAAGATGTATTGAAGCAACTTTCTAAGACTTCTTTGACAGCAACTACCAAACCTGCAACCTCTAAGAAAAAGAAAGACTAGATTAATATAGCAATTTTCATGACCACCAGATGTCTCAAAGTGCTTTACAGCCAATGAAGTATTTTTGTAGTGTAGTCATTATTGTGATGTAGGAAATGCAGCAGCCAATTTGTGCGCAGCAAACTCCTACAAATAGCAATGTGATAATGAGCAGATAATCTGTTTTTGTGATGTTGATTGAGGGATAAATATTGGCCAGGACACCAGGGATAACTTCCCTGTTCTTCAAAGCTGATAGAGCAGACAGGGTCTTGGTTTAATGTCTCTGCAAAAAGGCAGCACATCAAACCATACAGCATTCCCTCAGTACTGCACTGGAGTGTCAGCCTCAATTTTTGTGCTCAAGTCCTGGAGTGGGACTTGAACCTAGAACCTTGTAATTCAGAGGTACGAGTGCTACCAACTGAGAGACAGCTGCCACTAAGACCTAGAAGAAAAAGGGCAGCAGATGCATGGGAACATTACCACCTACAAGTTTCCCTTCAAGCTACATACCATCCTGACTTGGAAATATATTGCCATTCCTTCACTATTGCTGGGTCACAATCCTGGAACTCCCTCTTGAACAGAACAGTGGGTGTACCTACACCCTAGAGACTGCAGTGGTTGAAGTAGGTGGCTCCCCCCCATTCTTCTCAAGCATAATTAGGGATGTGTAATAAATGCTGGTCTCGTCACCGATGCTCACATCCCATGAATAATTTTTATAAAAATCCGCAGAATGAGTGCAGAATGTGATCCAGGTCTAACAGAGGGAGGAAAACCTGGATCACGTTATCTCTCTCTCCATCCAACTGCCACTGTTCTCTCTGTGTACCCAGCTCTCTTCCCTCAATCTCCTATCCTCCCCACCCAGATCTCATGCTCTCCAGCCCCTCCTCCAATCTCCTGTCCTTCCCGCTCCCCACCCCCCCCACCGCCTTCTGATTTTTTTGCCCTCCCCAACCTCTGCTATCCTGTCCTTTTCCAGCAAGCTGACGGAAAACAGCTGACAACAAGGAGAAAACATGTTCCCGGCCACAGGCTCCAGCTGTGACATTGTGTGTGCCTGTGCAACTCCAATGTGTGATGGGATGGTGTTTAGGCTCAGCTCCCTGACACGGGGCTGGATCTGCGGCGATCTCACATTCGGTGGCCCGCATGTGCATGACGCACGCCAAAGAGCCGCCACGATCTTAAGTGCGGCGACTCATTTAAATAGCCGGGGTGGCCTGCCTCACCACCGCCCCCGCAATCATGTGGAGGGGTCGGGCTGTCTGTCTCTGGCAATGGCGTCAGATGCCAATGTACAGGTGCTGACACCATTTTTAAAGGGCAGCCAGCCCTGCAGGATATTTAAATTTTTAAAGCTATATCCCCCCAGAATTCCATAAATAAAGTTCCAATGCCCCTTTCCCACACCCACTAACAATTACATTAACTATTTGCCCTTCTCCCCAAAACACTACCTTTAACATTGGACCTTCCCCCCGCCCCCACCAAACTGCACAACATTTAAACTTCAGCCCTTCCCACCATCCCCTACACCCACGATGTTTATTTGATCCCATTTCCACCCTCCCCCACCCTGCCGCCCCTACAAACTTACCTAAACTTACCTCCTCCCCCCTCCCCACCAGTGTTGCACATCCTTTTTCCCGGATGGGGATCTTAAGGCACAGAAGTGCTGGCTGCTGTGCCGAAGATCATGGGGCCCTCAAGATCATTGGTGAGTATATTTCAATTAATTAATTTATTGATTTAAATATTCAAATTGTGGTCCTGTCACCCAGCAGCAGGGGGACGCCACAGAGACTCACCGCCGCCGGGAGGACTGGGCCAGGTCCTGCTGGCGTTGAAGTCCGTTGAGTGCCTCATCTGGAGCCATTTTCAGCGCCCCCCCCACCCCCCACGGCCATGGATCACAACATCTAGGGCTTCTTAAAATCCAGCCCACTGTCAACAATCACTCTCAATTTGCCATAGTGAATTTGATGGACATTTCATGTGAAAATGCAGCAATTTCAAAAAACTCATGGGAAGATTAAGACCATGGTGCCATTTTTGTGAAGCTAACAGTGGAGTGGCATAAATCGTCCAGCCGCTTGTGGTGATTCATAATTCATGAGGTATCTCTTCCTCACCACAAGTTTCTGACCGATTTGTGCATTAATAATGGTGTGTGCTTTTTTTAAGCAAAGTCTGGATCATTACCTTTAAATGTGGATCAATTTGGAGCTATTCTACATTGCTTTAATGGATACCCTTTCCAATATTAGAATTTGAATTCAATAATATCACACACTTGATTTAAGAAGGCATTACAGTGTTCACATAATTTAATATTTCACACTATGAACTATACTTAACATTGATTGGAACCAGACAACTGCCTTCAATATACATTAAGAAAATAGGATCAGATGATAAGACCATTTCACAAGCAAAAGAATACTCAAGAACATGAAGTGTGGGAAGTTGGCCAACCTGGTAACATCATTTTTAAACTCTAAAGATGGTGGTTGCTTACTGTCATCATGCAAAAGAGTCTGGAAACAGAAGTGTTGAAATACATTTTTTAAAAACCCTGTTTAATAAAGAATATTTTTTTAAAAATCAATATTTTAAACTTGTTCTTGCAATGGATGGCAATTATCTTGAACCTGTTGTGAAAGTCAAGTACTGTGACAAAGTGAACATTAGATGGGTTTGCAGCTAAACTGCATAACCTATCCATGGACCCCAAACTAGTTCACGTTGATGCTGGTTGCGCCAGTGCACTGTATCTGGCCTCAGGAATTTTCACATGATCAGTCTTTGATAAAGTGCTACACCAGCCACAGTGGCACTTGAATCTATCCCTGGTAATTAATGTTGAGACTGGCCATCAAAAGAATTCAAGAAACATTGATTCTACAACATTGAACTACAAGGAGGAGAGAGCTGCTTGGAGTCAAAGATTGATTATATAATCATCCAATTTGTCCATCTCTAACATGCTAAGTCAAGGATATTCGTTGTTGTGCAGTTAACACAGAAAACTACACAGCATCCTGAGGCCCAGAGCATTCACTCTCCCACATACTGAAAAGTATAGATTGGAACAGGAGCATGTCCTTCTGCTCTGGCAGCTCGAGGAAAACAAACACCTTTTGATGTGGTTCTCTTTTACATGCAGCATGGTACCACGAGTGCCAATGGCACTGACTCATTTACCTTGTACTTCTGAATTAACAAAGGATAGTTGTTGAGACTCCTGTAAGGTACATTATGGTTTAACCTGCTGTTCTGTCTCCAATTGTCATGATGCAAACGTTATAATAAAATGTATAACATTGTTTTACTACAAAAGCCTGCAGGCATTTTGCAGATTCTTCAAAAAGGAAAACTGTTGTCCAGAATAAACAATGGAGTGAATTTTAACCTGCAATTGGAGGGGTGTGGGTGTCCGTGCGTGCAGGTGGGGGAGTGGGGCAGGGATTACAACAGCAAAAAAATACTGCTGTGTTCGGAAGCTGCTGACTTCTGTATTTCACTGGGGCACATTTCGAAGTGTGCAGGAAACCGCCCTGGTCTGCAATTTAAATATGCGAAGAGCCAACTGACTGAGGATTTAAACCTGGATTCTAGCTTTAACTGCTAGCATACGGGTTTCCTGGGCTGTCTGAAACTCGCCAGGGTCACCAAAGTGAGAGTGCAGTGGAGATTGATGGGGCTGTGAAATTGACAGGCTGGAAAGCCAATAAATACTGAACCAGGACAGCTGTTTCCTTGTCCAAGAGAATGTGCTTTCGCTGCTTTAGAGATTCTTTCCAACACTGAAGGTTATTTCTGCTACCTTGGACTTTTTTTGCCTTTGATCTGCACTTCCCTGCTTTCAGCCTTTACAGCAGCATGGGAACAGCTTATGCAACCTCTACCTTGGACCTCTGATGACGAACAAGAGGGGCAGCACAAGTAGCTTCCTTCTTCTCAGCCACCTGCTAGACAGAGGGGACGAACACAGAACTGCAGTTTGCAGGAGGCGATACACAGGGTATACAGGCAAGGAATGAGCTTTCTGGATATGACTAAGCATCGGTGCCTCAGGAGCCTTAGACTTTCACAGCAAGTTATTGCTGATGCCTGCAGCCTCCTGGAACAAGATCCCCTTCCAAGTGGGGCCACATTGCCAGCAGTTGTCAAGGTCACCACAGCTACTGAATGTCTTCGCTTCCGGCTCCTTCCAGGGATCTGCTGGTGATATCAGTAGGATTTCACAATCTGCTGTCCACAAGTGCTTCTCCCAGGTGACCAAGCTAAGTTTGCCAGGGCCTCCAATTACATTCACTTTGTTACTGATGAGACCAGTCAGAATGAGAGGACCCTCAGATTTGCTGCAATGGCTGGATTCCCACAGTTTCAGGGAGTCAGACTGTAGACATGTGGCAATCAACGAGTCCTCAGATTAACCAGACATATTCCTCAGTAGAAAAATATTCCACTCCATCAATGTTCAGCTGGTATGTAACCACTGGAAGATATTCATGCATGTCTGTGCAAAATATCCTGCCATGATGTCTTCGTTCTTGCCGGTCAAGTCTCCCAAAGGTATTTGCACCTCCAAGCAGAGTCAGTGAATGGCTGCTTGGAGATAAGGCTACCTACTAAGGGCATGATTGCAGACACCTGTGAGGAACCATACAACTGATCCATAGAAAGGAGCTATCTGAAGCAACTTGAACACGAGTGGGCATTGAGCAAGCCATTGGGTAGCTGAAGATGTGATTCAAATCTGGGGGCACTCTTTTGTATGCAACAGCAAAGGTGTCCAGAATGGGAGTGCAGCCATATGGCTGTGAGGGAAATCACACCTGCCAAATGGAAACATATTAATTTCATCATATGGGACACGACTGAAACTTTTTTTTACTGGTCATTGCACATCACTTTTTAAAAAAAAACAACGAGCTGACCAGCTGAAAACATGGTTGCACATTTGCATTCTGAGAGACAGTTGAATAGAGAGACAATGGGAGTGCTCACTGATTCAATGAACAAGAGTGGTATGGGCAATCAGGATAATCAACATTCTTTATCTGTGTAAAAGCCAGAACTCCACATGCCACCAAGTGTGTCTGGAGAGCTTTGAGAATCAACAACTCTCCCAGAAGCTGCTGTTTCACACAGAGATGGCCACATGACTTACCTGCTGGCCGGACTGGGGACTGTTTGAATTGTACCTCTCAGGAAGGTAAGAGACTACAATTTGAACAGAAAGGAGAAGGAAGGACTCCCTCTCTCTCTCTGTCTCTCTCCCTCGCTCGCTCTCTCTCTCACTCTCTCGCTCTCCAGCAAGGTCTCAGGAAAGCTGCAGTGGCAGATTCTACGCTTCAAGACTACAGAAGTATATCTTCAGCCTTCTGGTACCAGAGAAGCAAGCTTGAAATTGTGTACCAGGACTCAGCGAGAACTCCAAGATCTTAACTTCAGTTGAGGGCATTGTCACCCAGGAACTGAATTTCATTTATTGCAAACTATACTTCAACGCCCCCACCCCCCCCCCCCACCCCACCGCCCAGCAATTCTTCTCCCTCTCTGCATCTATCTGTGTGTGTGTTTATCTCGTATGCGTGCTAGCATGGTTGCGTTGCGTATTTTAGTAATTTTAATCGGGTTAGAGTGGTAAGGCTAATAAAACTTGCATCTTTCTTGTTTAAATCTAGGAAAACCTGTCTCGATCATTTGCATTTACAATTAGAGTGCAGTGAGCAAAGGCACACTGAGGTGGTGAACTATAATCACGGTCTTTTAAAAGATAAACACTGTTACGGCCAAACTAGGAAAGGGGCAAGAGGGGAGCCTGAGACCCCTTCCACACCTGGTTGTAACAGCTCACAATGCTGAACCCACTGCTCCCCTACAACACTAGATTCCCACAGTCAATAATCCTTTCATTTCACTGACACTCAGAGCTTGTATTCTACTCTCGTCATCACCATTTTCCTCAAGGCTGATGGCCACTGTGTAGGTGAGAGGCAACAATGGTGATGATTGGACAATGGCCACCTGTGCAAGGGCAGACTCAGCCATTGGGACAGGAGGCAGCATGTGGAGCTCCGACTGGGGTTTGGGGGCAAGGGATGAGAAGTGGGACCACCTTGAGCTGAGTCCCATTTCCTTGTGCCCTTTCTCCATCTTTCCTCTTTTGGCCCACGTACACTGCCCTATCAAGAACTACAGAACACTTTTCTGCACTTCAGTGAGGTGCTAAATGGCCAATGCAAGGCTTTCCTCCACCCTACTTAAAGTGGCTATCTGTTTGTGGCATGCTATTGGTGAGGGCCAGCATGTACTCTGTTGCCTGCTGCCTCTGCTGTTCCATGCAGATGGTCACTCTTTCCATTTGAGGTGGACATTAGTACAAAGGCCTGAGATATCATGGTGGTCATGTCTGAGATGGATTCCTCCAATCTCTAATGCTGTGCCGTTCCTCTGGAAATGCTAACAGAACCTCACACATTTCCTGCTGCTGCTTCAGAATTGTACTCTTTGTTGGTGATACCTGAGGCTCAGCATCTGTGTCCAGCTGAGCAGAGCTTGGAATGTCCTGCACCCTCTCACAGGCACTCTCCTCTGCTGTCCCTGTCTCCAACACCTGATCCTGCTCATTTGTAATGTGTGCTTCAGCATGTGACAACCATTACCTTTCCTGGCAGTCCCACTGAGGTGTATGTATCTGAGCTTGTGGAAGGTGCGCATGAGTCATGTGATGGTGCTTCCTCAGAGTGTACCACCTCCAGGCTACCTCGTGCACCAGATCCTACGTCATGCTTGTTGGACCCGTGGGATGAATTAGAACTGGCAAAGGGAAAGGGGTCAAAGTCGTCATTATCCAGATGATTATATTTCAGTTACTGACGACATCAGTTTAACATGAGTGGTTATGATGTTCCATGTGACTGTGTGATATCTAATTCTGTTACCAGAATTCTGTTTTATAAAAGCATGCACTACGTCACTCTGCTCAATGACCACCTCTGCAGCGATCAGGGTGGCTATTACTGGAACTGGAGGGCTACCCCAGGTCCCTGCCTCTTCTTGAAGTCCTGTGCTCTCTTCTCCTGCAAGAAAAGAAAGCAGAGACTTATGTGTGAGAAATGGGATGTTTTGAGAATATGGAATGACTACGTTTATGGAGGGTGACTGTAAGGGATGGGTGTGAGATGGCAAAAGATAATGGTGAGTATGTGTGTTGGCTGTTTAGATGGGGATATGCCAATGCGCCTCGAGGGCGAGGAATGGGTGGAGTTGCAAGGTGTGTTGGTCTGACAAGCGCTGTGCCAGAGAAGGCTGGGGAAATTAGAGTGAGGGGGTTGGTACTTGAAAGTGACATGTCACTCATCTTTCCTGCCTTGATTAGGTCATTAAAACTCTTTCATCACTGTATCCATGATCACAGGACCACAGTCCTGCTGCACACTTCCTCTGTGATTTCTAGCCGCGCCTGCTTGAGCTTAGAGGCTGGCCTCTTCCTCCTGTTTGCCGGGAATAATATTTCTCTGCAGGTCCTTACAGCCTGCAGAATTACCTCCAGGGATGCTTCTGAGGAGCTGGGCAGCAGCTTTCCTATGTTGAGACTCCATCGGTAGAGTTTCTGTCTCAGTCCTGCCAATGCAGAATGAATCCATTCTGACTCCTGCAGGCCTCTCATTTAAACATTGAAGCTTTAACAATCAGGTGAGGGTCGTGATCACACCCTCTTGCTCCGGTCGGGAAACCCGACAGCGAATGCTATTGCTGTGGGTAAGTTAGTCATCATAACATAGGGAAATACAATAGCTAATGTGCACACAACAGGAGCCCGCAAACAGCAACGAGATAAATGACCAGTTGATGTGTTTAGTGATGTTGGTTGACGGGCAAATACTGGCCAGGATACCTGGCAAAATCCCCTGCTTATCGTTGAATAGTGTCATGAGATTTTTGCATCCATCTGCTGTCGTAACCGATCTAAGCCCTTGATGATCGTTCCTCAAATTATTAATTTCTATAGTGAAAGAAGGTCACTTCTGTGAGTCTGTCTTGGGTGTGCTGTGATATTCATTTGAGCACTGTATAGAACTCTGTCATTCTTGTCACTCTTGTTGGGGCCCTCCCTAGTGCAAAAGTGTTGGTTTAATGATGGAACACTGCTGAAAGAGCACTGATGAAATATTGACTTGGACTCAGATCTGCCACTACGAGCAGTTAACCTTTTAATAGTAGGGTATTCATTCAGAGGATATTTAAGACGGTGGAAATATACACACATAAATTGACCATGAAAGCTAAATAAGACAAAATAGAATGGCTTGCAAGTAACTTAGCAGTGTGAGTGCAACAGCAATTGGCTGCCCGCTTGCAGGTTGCAGTCCCATGGCTGTCAGTTGCTACATCTTATGTTAGTAGAATGAGGTCTAGAGGTGGAACACAGTGTAAAAGCAAAAATTGCTCAGGGTAGAGGCATAATGGGAGGGGTGTAAATGAGGGCACTACCATTTGTTTTATATCCTAATACCTCTGTTAACTTATTGCATAATAGCATTGTTTGGAGTCAGAGTAATCTACAGAGCAACTCTCCTGTAGACAGGAAGTTAATGTGACGTGTGGAAGGAGAGAGAAACGGTTGTGGGAAAGGATGAAAGAAGAAACCTGCGGGAAACAAAGTGAAAGGTTTTAGGCATCTTACTGGAGTAGACTTAGTGTGGAAAATAATCAGTGTCAAAGAGCTAAGTTTTTTTTCTTTAATTCGTTCGCTAACCAGTTTGCCAGTTATGTTTCTTAACATGGTTCCTTTACATGCACAGCTGGAAAGTAAAAATGCCAGATGCTGAGCTGAAAAGGAAAATTAATTAAGCTGGACTGTTTTTAAATCCTTTTTCCCTTTCGAACCCTGGATTGGAGCACTACAGCAGCTTGAAGAAATCATTGATTATACATGCAGATTATTCTATTAAACCATTGAGTGAGACTTGGAGTGAAAACGTACCAGCTGTTTCAGGTCATTTACAGTATGAGCACCTCCTCCTTTCACATGATTTACCTCAGTAATCATCCCTTGGTGCTGCCAGAGGCTGCTGTGATTGTGGTGGATAAAAAGAGATACTAATTTGCTAGGGAACATTGTTGCAGTCAAAAAAAAGAATGGAATTAGTTCCTTTCATGGGACTGACATGTTGTTTCACCCAGACACTGCATTAAAAGATGATGGCACTTAGCCATGCATTCCTGATTAGGGATGGGAAGGAAGGATGAAAAGAGGGACTGAGAGGACAATGAATGGCAGAAGAAACAAGAAGCAAAGCTGCATGTGCGTGAGCAAAGGCCTGTTGTCTGTTTATAAGCACATAGATAGCAACTGAAACTAGGTTTGCATTGACACTGGTCAAGCATGCAGGTCTCTTTAAATTTTACTTCAGTTTAAAAAAAAATCCTGCCTTTTATATATCTGTTTGCTATTATTGTGCCTCCATACTGAATTGAGAGAAGTTAGAAAATATTATTCCTTCACACCTTCATGACTATTTTTACTTGCAAAGACTTGTGCTTTGAAACAATCAGACCTGGATGAGTGATGTAAATGCTGCTTCAATGTGCTGTCCAATTTAAAAGAGCAAAATTGAAAAAGACTTCTAGACCTGTGAACAGACTATGGTTCCTGTCGTCTTCAGATTTAGATAATTCAGTGCTTGCCATAGTCCACATTCTGAGCAGTAGAATTCTATTTGGCCATTATAATTGCTGCTTTGGGTTTGTTGAACACAGCGATCCTTTTCAGTACAAGATGGCCTTCCCCAGCATCATTACTTAATGTTTCCAGAGGTAAAATTTTCACTAGCTCAAGGCCAATTAGTGTTGGACGAATAATTGAAAAACAAAACCTATTAGGTATTGAAGAGTTCAAATGTCATATAAGCTTCAATTAAAGCTTGGATTGCCAACATGAGATCTCTGAGCCTTCAATTTAGCATCTGCTTACTTGTTTACAGTTAAATCCTTGACACTATTTTCCTCTTCCAAATAGTTGGAGAAAAGATGAACATTATACTAAGTTTTGTAAGGAAGAGACTATCCATGGAAGCCCTTCAAATGTAATAGTATTGGCAGAAAGGTCGAGAACCAGAAGACACCAATTTAAGGTGATTGGCAAAGGAAGCAATGGTGACATGAGGAAGATCATTTTTACGCAGCGTGTGGTTAGAATCTGGAATGCACTGTCTGAGAGTATGGTGGAGGGAGGGTCAATCATGGCTTTCAAAAGGGAATTAGATAACTATTTGAGGAGAAAAAATTTGCAAGGCCACGGGGAAAAGGCGGGGACTAGGAATATCTGAGTTGCTCTTAGAGAGCCAGAACGGACACGATGGGCTGAATATCCCCCTTCTGTGCTGTAACCACTCTATGATTCTGCAATAAGTTTTCTCCTTGTTTTGCATCTATTCCTTCAGGTGAAATGAAATCAGGCATACTATTCCAGTGGCACAGTCTGAGATTGTCCTCCTAAGCTCATAAAAGCATATGCAATCCTTTGTGTTCTGTTGCAATGTTATTGATAGTGAACAAAGGTTGTATTAATGAAATGAGAGCCTAGAAATTCAATGGTACTGTGGCTATTTTGCAGCTGTAAAAAGGGTGCCTAAGGGTTCAATGAGGCAGGTGGTGTCCGTGCACTCTTTCAGCGGTGAAAGTGCCTTACCTGCCATTTTGGTTAGGGCTGCTCAGTAGGTGCGCAGAGCGCCTGCCAGAAACTGCTGTTTAGCTCTTTATAATTTGGCAGATTGATCTGCAAATATTGCAGCATACTGTGATCCATTTCTTCAGGTGCTCAGCAGCCAAACTAGCAGTAGTTAAAGGGACCACTGGAGAATGCCATCCAAAAGGTAAGTTGAATGTTATTTTTACTTCCCTTATGGCGATGAGGAATAAAAGTTCTTCTTCCAGTTCCACATTAAAACTGCAGCAGCTGCCAGCCATCACTCACCCCCTCTTGATTGCTTTCTCCCCTCTCCCCTCCAGTCTCTCCTGAGGCCCTCTGTCAGTATCCATGCCAGCTGATCTCGCTGTTCCCTCGGTACTATATTAAGAGGTTGTTGGACCTATTTGCAATAGTTCTGTCACTGGCCTCATTAGTGTGTAGCATGCACTGTACTGGGATCGCACTCCGATTAGGACATGATCCAATTTCTCAGCCAAGAAATCCAAAACTCCCAGAAGAAACAACTTTCAATCTTTAAATATTGCTGGACAAATTCTCATGATTGGGAGGTAATTTTAGGAACAGAAATTAAACAATGGGATACCATTGTATAAATTGTAATCTGTCCATAACTCCTCTTCCAGCCATTTATTTTAAATGGAGTAACACCTTCACTAAATAGCAGAGGTGGAATTTTCAGATAAGCATGCTTGTAGTCTACAGTGTTAAAATTGATGCAGTGTTTCCGGTACCATCTGAAAATATGATCAATTTATTCCAGACATTTACACGCATTATTCATTAATTTAACAAGACATTTTGAGCCTTTTGACTTTTTCAGTCTCTGATTCTACCCTCCATAATTCTCTTCTAAAGCTTTGTTGCCGACTACTGTTCTCCCTGCCTTCAAAATCTTCCAAGAAACCTCCTCTTTAACAGTGCCTTTAGTCTTTCCCCTGCCCTTCTCTCATTGATAATGATCTTGTGTACTGTCCAATGTTTCCATCTCTTCCCCCTGTAGATGATCTGAGTCATTCATCAACATGTGGAGAAATTGTATCAATCAAAGCTGTTCGAAATAACACTTGGAATTGTTGGATGATATTTATTACAAGAATGACCTTTGGAAATCACCTATCAGAATCATCATCATCTTCTCAGACCGTCCTTCGGAAACGAGGATGAATTTCTTCCACCGGAGGGTTGTGGGTCCTTAGGTGATTGAGTAGTCCAATCCTGATACTTCAGATACCGAAGATTCATTTTGAGGGGGTGGAAGATGCCTGTACGTGTGTTCTTTTAACGTGGGGTGGCTGTTGCACACCAACCATAACATGGTCTGAGCGAAGCAAGGTTTTTGTCCAGGAGGGGAGGAAGAAGAGTGGAAGAGCAATAGTGTCGGGATCAGACAGGTGTTTCTGCGGCAGTAAATGTGACTCCAGGCTGGTGTGTTGCCTCCCTGGTGCCAGGGTCAAGGATGTCATGGAGCAGCTGCAGTACATCCTTCTGGGGGAGGGTAAACAGCCAGAGGTCGTGGTCCACATTGGTACCAATGACATAGTTAGGAAGAAGGATGAGGTCCTGAAAACAGACTTTAGGGAATTAGGAAGAAAATTAAAAAGCAGGGCCTCCAAAGCAGTAATAGAGTCATAGAGAGATACAGCACTGAAACAGGCCCTTCAGCCCACTGAGTCTGTGCTGACCAACAACCACCCATTTATACTAATCCTACATTAATCCCATATTCTCTATCACATCCCCACCATTCTCCTACCACCTACTTACACTAGGGGCAATTTACAATGAAAACTTACCTATCAACCTGCAAGTCTTTGGCCTAGGGAGGAAGCCAAAGCACCCGGCGGAAACCCACGCGGTCACAGAGAGAACTTGCAAACTCCACACAGGCAGTACCCAGAACTGAACCCGGGTCGCTGGAGCTGTGAAGCTATCCACTGTGCCACTGTGCCGCCCCTTAGGATTACCCCCGGTGCCATGTGTTAATGAGCATAGGAATAGGAGGGTTGATTGAACGCGTAGCTGGAGAATTGGTGTGGGAGGGAGGGCAACAGATTCCTGAGGCATTGGGACCGGTTCTGGGGCAGGTGGGATCTGTACAAGATGGACGGGCTACACCTTAACAGAACTGGAACTAACATCCTCGCAAGGATATTTGCTAGTGCTGTTGGGGAGGGTTTAAACTAGCTTGTCAGGGGGGTTGGAACCTGAGGGGCAGCTCAAATTGGAAGGAAGTAAAGCTGATAACAGGAGGTAGAAAAGTAGAAAGTGATATTAGAAGGCAGGTGAAACAAAGGCGAGCATCAACTAGGTTTAGAATGCAGAATGTCACGAAGACAAGGTTAAGTGCACTCTACCTGAATGCATGCAGCATTCGCAACTAGTCCCCGCACCTCTACCCTCACCCCTTCCCCTCCCTCCCAGAACCGTGACAGGGTTCCCCTTGTCCTCACTTTCCACCCCATCAGCCTCCATATCCAAAGGATCATCCTCCGCCATTTCCGCCACCTCCAGCGTGATGCCACTACCAGTCGCATCTTCCCCTCCCTTCCCCTGTCAGCATTCCGAAGGGATTGTTCCCTCCGCGAGACCCTGGTCCACTCCTCCATTACCCCCACCACCTCGTCCCCGTCCCATGGCACCTTCCCCTGCTATCGTAGGAGGTGTAATACCTGCCCATTTACCACCTTTCTCCTCACTATCCCAGGCCCCAAACACTCCTTTCAGGTGAAGCAGTGATTTACTTGTACTTCTTTCAATGTAGTATACTGTATTCGCTGCTCACAGTGTGGTCTCCTCTACATTGGGGAGACCAAGCGCAGACTGGGTGACCGCTTTGCGGAACATCTCCGCTCAGTCCGCAAGCAGGACCCTGAGCTTCCGGTTGCTTGCCACTTCAACACTCCCCCCTGCTCACATCTCTGTCCTGGGATTGCTGCAGTGTTCCAGTGAACATCAACGCAAGCTCGAGGAACAGCATCTCATCTATCGATTAGGCACACTACAGCCTGCCGGACTGAACATTGAGTTCAATAATTTCAGTGCATGACAGCTCCCCATTTTACTTTCATTTTTAGTTATTTTTTCTTCTGTTTTTTTACATTCTTTTTTACATTTTTTACAATCTTTTTTTGCATTTATTTCATTTCATCTTAGTTTGTTCAGTTTGCTTACCCAATGTTTTTTTTCAGGTTTGCACTTGCTGCTGTTCAATATTCAGTGCATTAACACCTAATCTGTACTAATGCTTTGTCTTTCAACTCACCATTAACGTATTGTTTGCCTTTGCTTCATGACCTTTTGGTCAGCTATGTGGCCTGGTCCAATCTACACCTTCTCCTTTGTTATCTCTCGCCCCACCCCCACCTCACTTGCTTATAACCTGTGACTTTTCTAATATTTGTCAGTTCTGAAGAAGGGTCACTGACCCGAAACGTTAACTCGGCTTCTCTTTTCACAGATGCTGCCAGACCTGCTGAGTGGTTCCAGCATTTCTTGTTTTTATTTCAGATTTCAGCATCCACAGTATTTTGCTTTTAAAATTTGGAATCTGTTTGGGTGGAGCTAAGAAACAACAAGGGGCAGCAAACATTGGTAGGAGTTGTTCATAGGCCACCAAACAGTAGTGGTAGTGTGGGGCATAGCATTAATTAGGAGATTAGAGAAGCATGTAGTATGGTAATACAGTAATCATGGGTGAATTAAATCTGCATATAGACTGGGTAAACCTAATGAGCACTAATGCTGTGGAGGACAAGTTTCTGGAGTGTGCTAGGGTTGGTTTTCTAGAGCAGTATGTTGAAGAACTGCCTAGAAAACAGGCAATTTTAGATCGAATATGTAATGAGAAAGGGCTAATTAATAATCTTGTTGTAAAAGAACCTTTCGGGATGAATGACCATAATATGATAGAATTCTACATTATGTTTGAAAGTGAGGTAGTTCAATATGAAACTAGGGTGTTAAATTTGAACAAAGGAAATTTATGGAGGTATGAGGGGCAAATTGGTTGAGGTAGATTGTGAAAATACATTAAAAGGTAAGACAGTACAGATGTAATGTATTGTCTTGAAAGAAATATTACATAGTTCACAGCAACTATACATTCCTGCGAGGCACAAAAACCCCAAAAGTAAAGGCAGTTAACTATGGATAACAAAGGAACTTAAGGATTGTATAAGATTAAAGAAAGCAACTATAAAGTTGCCAGAAATAGTAGTGAACCTGAGGATTGGGAGGATTTTAGAATACAGTAAAGGAGAACAAAGAAGCTGATAAAGGGAGAATAGAATATGAATGTAAGCTCACAGAAATATAAAAATGGACTATAAAAGTTTCTATAGGCACATAACAAGGAAATTTGGCTAAGACAAATGTGGTTCCATTACAGGCAGAGTCAGGATAATTTATAATGGGAAATAGAGAAATGGCAGAGAAGTTAAATGATTACTTTGTGTCTGTCTTCACTGAGGAAGATACAAGAAATCTTCCAGAATGAGAGATACAAAGGATTAGGGGGAATGAGGAATTGAAGGAAATTAGTATTAGTAGGAAGGTTTTGGAGAAATTAATGGGGCTGAAGGCTGCTAAGTCTCCAGGACCTGATATTCTACATCCCACAGTGTTGAAAGAGGTAGCTATAGAGATAGTGGCTGCAATGGTGATCATCTTCCAAAATTCTATAGATTCTGGAGCGGTTCCTGCAGATTGGAAGGTCGCAAATGTTACCCCACTATTTAAGAAGGGAGGAAGAGAGAAAACAGGGAATTACAGATCTGTTAGCCTCACATCAGTCGTTGGGAAAATGCGAGAATCTATTTTAAAGGATGTGATAAATGGGCACTTGGATAATAATGATCTGATTGGGCACAGCCAACATGGATTTATGAATGGGAAATCATGTTTGACAAACCTGTTGGAGTTTTTTTGAGGATGTTACTAACAGAATTGATAAAGGGGAGTCGGTGGATGTGGTATACTTGGATTTTCAGAAGGCCTTTGATAAATTCCCCCACAGGAGGTTGGTTAGCAAAAGTAAAGCACATGAGATAGGAGGTAATATACTGGCATGGAGTAAGGATTGATTAACTGACAGAAAGTAGGAATAAATGGGTCATTTTCACGTTGGTAGGCTGTGACTAGTGGGGTATCGCAAGGATCACTGACACGGAACACAAAAGTCCGAGTGTATCAGGCCTGTGTCCTCAGTACCTTGCTCTATGGCAGCGAGGACTGGACAACGTATGTCAGCCAAGAGCGACATCTCAATTCATTCCATCTTCGCTGCCTCCGGAGAATACTTGGCGTCAGGTGGCAGGACCGTATCTCCAACACAGAAGTCTTCGAGGCGGCCAACATCCCCAGCTTGTACACACTACTGAGTCAGCGGCGCTTGAGATGGCTTGGCCATGTGAGCCGCATGGAAGATGGCAGGATCCCCAAAGACACATTGTACAGCGAGCTCGCCACTGGTATCAGACCCACCGGCCGTCCATATCTCCGCTATAAAGACGTCTGCAAACGCGACATGAAATCCTGTGACATTGGTCACAAGTCGTGGGAGTCAGTTGCCAGCGTTCGCCAGAGCTGGCGGGCAGCCATAAAGACAGGGCTAAAATGTGGCGAGTCGAAGAGACTTAGTAGTTGGCAGGAAAAAAGACAGAGGCGCAAGGGGGGAGCCAACTGTGCAACAGCCCCGACAAACAAATTTCTCTGCAGCACCTGTGGAAAAGCCTGTCACTCCAGAATTGGCCTTTATAGCCACTCCAGGCGCTGCTTCACAAACCACTGACCACCTCCAGGCGCGTATCCATTGTCTCTCGAGATAAGGAGGCCCAAAAGAAGAAAGTGCTTGGGCCACAGCTGTCCTCAATATATATCAATGATTTGGATGTGGGGACCAAATGTAATATTTCCAAAGTTGCGGATGACACAAAACTAGGTGGGAAGGTGTGTTGTGAGGAAGATGCAAAGTGGCTTCAAGGGGATTTTGAAAGACTTAGTGAGTGGGCAAGAACGACTTGGGGAAGGAGAGGGAACCAGCAGGCAGTGCAGGGATCCTCTGTGACCGTTTCCCTCAACAACAGGTATACCGTTTTGGATACTGTTGGGGTGGACGACTTACCAGGAGTTAGCAATGGGGTACAGGTCTCTGGTGCAGAGTCTGTCCCTGTTGCTCAGAAGGGAAGGGGGAAGAGGAGCAGAGCATTAGTCATTGGGGACTCCATAGTTAGGGGAACAGATAGGAGGTTCTGTGGGAACGAGAGAGACTCACGGTTGGTGTGTTGCCTCCCAGGTGCCAGGGTTCGTGATGTCTCGGATAGTATTTTTGGGATCCTTAAGGGGGAGGGGGAGCAGCCCCAAGTCGTGGTCCACATAGGCACCAACGACATAGGTAGGAAGCGAGATGGGGATTTAAGGCAGAAATTCAGGGAGCTAGGGTGGAAGCTTAGAGCGAGAACAAACAGAGTTGTTATCTCTGGGTTGTTGCCCGTGTCACGTGCTAGCGAAGCGAGGAATAGGGAGAGAGAGGAGTTGAACACGTGGCTGCAGGGATGGTGTAGGAGGGAGGGTTTTGGTTTCCTGGATAATTGGGGCTCTTTCTGGGGTAGGTGGGACCTCTACAAACAGGATGGTCTTCACCTGAACCAGAGGGGTACCAATATCCTGGGGGGGGAGATTTTCTAGTGCTCTTCGGGGGGGTTTAAACTAATTCAGCAGGGGGATGGGAACCTAAATTGTAGTTCCAGTGTACAGGATGTTGAGAGTAGTGAGATCAGGGATAAGGTTACAAGGACGCAAGAGTGCACTGGCAAGCAAGAACTTGGTTGAAAGTGTGTCTACTTCAACACCAGGAGCATCCGGAATAAGGTGGGTGAGCTTGCAGCATGGGTTGGTACCTGGGATCTCGATGTTGTGGCCATTTCGGAGACATGGGTAGAGCAGGGACAGGGATGGATGTTGCAGGTTCCGGGATTTAGATGTTTCAGTAAGAACAGAGAAGATGGTAAAAGAGGGGGGGGGGGTGTGGCATTGTTAATCAAGGAGAGTATTACGGCGGCAGAAAGGACATTTGAGGACTCGTCTACTGAGGTAGTATGGGCCGAGGTTAGAAACAGGAGAGGAGAGGTCACCCTGTTGGGAGTTTTCTATAGACCTCCGAATAGTTCCAGAGATGTGGAGGAAAGGATAGCGAAGATGATTCTCGACAGGAGCGAGAGTAACAGGGTAGTTGTTATGGGGGACTTTAACTTTCCAAATATTGACTGGAAATACTATAGTTCGAGTACTTTAGATGGGTCAGTTTTTGTCCTGTGTGTGCAGGAGGGTTTTCTGACACAGTATGTAGACAGGCCAACCAGGGGCGATGCCACATTGGATTTGGTACTGGGTAATGAACCCGGCCAGGTGTTGGATTTAGATGTAGGTGAGCACTTTGGTGATAGTGATCACAATTCGGTTAGGTTTACCTTAGCGATGGGCAGGGACAGGTATATACCGCAGGGCAAGAATTATAGCTGGGGGAAAGGAAATTATGATGCGATTAGGCAAGATTTAGGATGCGTAGGATGGGTAAGGAAATTGCAGGGGATGGGCACAATCGAAATGTGGAGCTTATTCAAGGAGCAGCTACTGTGTGTCCTTGATAAGTATGCACCTGTCAGGCAGGGAGGAAGTTGTCGAGCGAGGGAGTCGTGGTTTACTCAAGAAGTTGAAGCGCTTGTCAAGAGGAAGAAGGCGGCTTATGTTAGGATGAGACGTGAAGGATCAGTTAGGGCGCTTGAGAGTTACAAGCTAGCCAGGAAGGATCTAAAGGGAGAGCTTAGAAGAGCGAGGAGAGGACACGAGAAGTCATTGGCGGATAGGATCAAGGAAAACCCTAAGGCTTTCTATAGGTATATCAGGAATAAAAGAATGACTAGAGTTAGATTAGGGCCAATCAAGGATAGTAGTGGGAAGTTGTGTGTGGAATCAGAGGAGATAGGGGAAGCGTTAAATGAATATTTTTCGTCAGTATTTACAGTAGGGAAAGAAAATGTTGTCGAGGAGAATACTGAGATACAGACTACTAGGCTAGATGGGATTGAGGTTCATAAGGAGGAGGTGTTAGCAATTTTGGAAAGTGTGAAAATAGATAAGTCCCCTGGGCCAGATGGGATTTATCCTAGGATTCTCTGGGAAGCCAGGGAGGAGATTGCAGAGCCTTTGTCCTTGATCTTTATGTCGTCATTGTCGACAGGAATATTGCCGGAAGACTGGAGGATAGCAAATGTCGTCCCCTTGTTCAAGAAGGGGAGTAGAGACATCCCTGGTAATTATAGACCTGTGAGCCTTACTTCGGTTGTGGGTAAAATGTTGGAAAAGGTTATAAGGGATAGGATTTATAATCATCTTGAACAGAATAAGTTCATTAGCGATAGTCAGCACGGTTTTGTGAAGGGTAGGTCGTGCCTTACAAACCTTATTGAGTTTTTTGAGAAGGTGACCAAACAGGTGGATGAGGGTAAAGCCGTGGATGTGGTGTATATGGATTTCAGTAAGGCGTTTGATAAGGTTCCCCACGGTAGGCTATTGCAGAAAATACGGAAGTATGGGATTGAAGGTGATTTAGAGCTTTGGTTCAGAAATTGGCTAGCTGAAAGAAGACAGAGGGTGGTGGTTGATGACAAATGTTCATCCTGGAGTTTAGTTACTAGTGGTGTACCGCAAGGATCTGTTTTGGGGCCACTGCTGTTTGTCATTTTTATAAATGACCTGGATGAGGGTGTAGAAGGGTGGGTTAGTAAATTTGCGGATGACACGAAGGTCAGTGGAGTTGTGGATAGTGCCAAAGGATGTTGTAGGTTACAGAGGGACATAGATAGGCTGCAGAGCTGGGCTGAGAGATGGCAAATGGAGTTTAATGCGGAAAAGTGTGAGGTGATTCACTTTGGAAGGAGTAACAGGAATGCAGAGTACTGGGCTAATGGGAAGATTCTTGGTAGTGTAGATGAGCAGAGAGATCTTGGTGTCCAGGTACATAAATCCCTGAAGGTTGCCACCCAGGTTAATAGGGCTGTTAAGAAGGCATATGGTGTGTTAGCTTTTATTAGTAGGGGGATCGAATTTCGGAGCCACGAGGTCATGCTGCAGCTGTACAAAACTCTGGTGCGGCCGCACCTGGAGTATTGCGTGCAGTTCTGGTCACCGCATTATAGGAAGGATGTGGAAGCTTTGGAAAGGGTGCAGAGGAGATTTACCTGGTATGGAGGGAAGGTCTTACGAGGAAAGGCTGAGGGACTTGAGGTTGTTTTCGTTGGAGAGAAGGAGGAGGAGAGGTGACTTAATAGAGACATATAAGATAATCAGAGGGTTAGATAGTGTGGATAGTGAGAGTCTTTTTCCTCGGATGGTGATGGCAAACACGAGGGGACATAGCTTTAAGTTGAGGGGTGATAGATGTAGGACAGATGTCAGAGGTAGTTTCTTTACTCAGAGAGTAGTAGGGGCGTGGAACGCCCTGCCGGCAACAGTAGTAGACTCGCCAACTTTAAGGGCATTTAAGTGGTCATTGGATAGACATATGGATGAAAATGGAATAGTTTAGGTCAGATGGTTTCACAGGTCGGCGCAACATCGAGGGCCGAAGGGCCTGTACTGCGCTGTAATGTTCTATGTGGCAGATGGAATATAATGTGGAAAAATGTACACTTTGGTAGGAGGAACAGATGTGCAGAGAATTTCATAAATGGTAAGAGATTAGAAAGTGTAGGGACCTCTCTGTCCTTGTCAGTAAGTCACTGAAAGCTAACATGCAGGTACAGCAAGCAATTAAGAAGGCTAATGGTATGTTAGCCTTTATTGCAAGAGGATTTGAGTACAGGAGTAGTGAAGTCTTGCTTCAATTGTATAGAACCTTGATTAGACTGCATTTTGGTCACCTTACTTTAGGAGGATATTATTGCCATAGAGGAAGTACAAAGAAGGTTCACCAGACTTGTTCCCAGGATGGTGGGACTGTCCTATTAAGAGAGATTGGGGAAACTGCGCCTTATTCTCTCTCGAGTTTCGAAGGTTTCAATCTCATTGAAACCTACAAAATACGTAAAGAGATAGACAAGGTAGATGCAGGTAAGATGTTTCCCCTGTTTGGGGGAGTCTTGAACAAGGGGACACAATTTCAAAATAAGGGGGAAGCCACTTAGGACAGAGATTAGGAATCATTTCTTTACTCAGGGTTGTGAATCTTTGGAATTCTCTACCCCAGAGGGCTGTGGAAGCTCAGTCATTGAGCATGTTTAAAGCAGGGATTGATAGATTTCTAAATACAAATGACATCAGGGGATAGGAGGATAGTGTGGGAAAAAGGCATTGAAGTGGATGATCAGCCATGATTGCATTAAATGGCGGAGCAGGCTCGATGGGCTGAATGGCGTACTTCTGCTCCAAGTTCCTTTGTTCCTAATGGCAGGGATGGCCGAGACGATTGGAGACCAGGCTCCACTACGTGGACGGAGACTTATGCATACACATGGCCAGCGTGTCCAGCTGGCGAGCTTGTGTGGATTTGTGTCTGGGTGTTCTTGAAGGGTTAGCCGAAAGCCTGCTCCAAGGGCTCCTGTGACAAGTCTCCCCAGGACCACTCAGAATAATGATCATAATGCAGTAAGGTATTGTGGAGTAGAAGACTGCTATTCTATTTGGAATGGCTATTTCTAATATAGCCTGTTGCTGTTACATATTAAATTCTGCTAGTTCTTCATAATCTCCTTGTCTCATTATTTACACCACAGTTTAATAAAACTTTGAGTCTCATTATTTCCTTTTGTTGATCGTGAATTCACATCTGCATAGCTCAATTTACCTTCTAAAGTGCCCAATACAATATTACATTACTTTCTGAAATTGGAAATCAAGTCCAGATACCACTGCTAAATTTGGAAAAATAGATTCTAGTAATTTAGACTAGTTGCATGGGCCATGGAACTGTTTTACCCTGTATCACTGCATGCATTAGACAGCAAAAACTGTTTTGAGCACAATTCTGAACAAAAGCTAGGTTGGAAATAGTTTCAGGGTAAGCCAACTGGAAACCAACAAAGAATGTTGATTTCCTTTGTTCCAGTTGTCAGAGTTTGTAGTGTTATAGTTTGTGAAGATCTTTATCAATTTCACAGCCATTTGGTTTCCCAATATGTAGTATAACCATGCTATAAAAATTGCATGAAAAATGTAATGTAGAGGATTCCAGAATCTATCTTCACTCAATGACTTTCCTTTTCCAAATCAACATTTTCTTTGGTAAGTTTATCTTTTTACAGTTTGTTCCGTTTAAGGGATTCTCCTCTATTCCAGGCCCTAGATGATAATGTAGTATCAGGGTCTGAAAGGGTTAATCTTGAGTGTGTAAAGAATACCTCCTACCATGATAATGTAAGAGATCACATATGAGAGAGACTTGAAGATAGATGCAGCATGGCTTTGGAGGAGTCACACAGACTGGTGTGAAGATGTACATTGTTATAATGTAATAGATGTTAACGTTCTAATTACTCCAAACTGTAGAATCTCTCTAAACTAGACTAAGTAAGGTGGCCGTGTACCAAGCAAACATACAACAGATAATAAATGGTAGCCGCCGTCTCAATTTCTAGTTCATTTTGACCTCTGATATGTGCATTTTTCTATCCAGTCTGTGTGCTTACGCAGGCAGCAGAGATTTATTTGAAAAGAACTGACTAATCATGATTCTCTGCAGTACTGGCGCTTGCACTTTTGACAGCCTTCATTTATCAAAAGAATTGCTTACAGATTTAGGTCGTTAGTCTGTGAGTTGTTAGATATTGACAGTTTTCATTCCTTTACAGTTTAAAAAAAATTAAAACCTTTTTATGGCACTCATTCTAATACATGATAAAGCAATGCTGAGTATCGAGATCTTGTAATGTGTGGAAGCAAGAGGCGTCAGTTATAACGGTCTTTCATATGAGTGGAAAGAATGTCTGGATCAGTCCGTCCTTAATGAAACATGTTTATTCTATGGGTGTGTGGCTTCTGGTAGAACATAAACTAAAGCCTTGGAGCGAATTATTATTTGTGTTTCATACTATTTTTTCAGAACCATCCTTAGGATTCTGCAACCATGCCCAAAAATAAATTATATTTATTGATGGGTTGAAAGAAAATATAAGTTGTGCTTGGGTTAACATTGCTTTTTTTCTTAGCCTCCGACCATATTTTTAAAACGATTTCCTTCCCCCACATGCCTAAGCTTCTTATTCCCATTGGGCTGATGCCGTGAATGTGGCAAAAATGGAGGTGGGATCACGTCACTCCTGTAAACCTTCACAAACTGGAGAGCGTAGCTGACCATGTCTAATTCATTAGGTGGTTCCGGAATGTGAATGCACTCTATTAGCCCTAAATTGGCCTGCAGTTTTCCATCAATTCTGCTCCATACCGAGCCACTATTACTTTATTTTGCATCAGATTAACAAATTAAACTTTTCTATCCGTGCATTCAAACTCTTTTACAAGCCATATGATGGAATTCTCTGTGGTGCTAATTTAGGTGCCAGCATAGACTTGATGGGCTGAATGGCCTCCTTCTGTACTGTAAATAATTCTAAATGACTCTATACTTCTCCTATATGAGTTATGTTAGCACATGGATCCTGACCTGGAAGAATCACATTGTGATTTGTTAATGTGGCAGTGTGGTAACCAACATCTGACTATCCAATTAGACATGCTTATAGGATATAAACGATTGAATAATCAATCTTTGATTCCTTCATCTCTTTGAAATTGATCCCTTGTAAAGTACTAAAATCTGACTTCATCTATGTTGTTGTAGGTCAACACGCATCTGCTGTGCTGCAGGAGCAACTAAGCTGTGACAAAGTCACCAGTTCCAGGAACCCACATTCCCCATTCAGGATTCAAAATACTGAAGCTAAAGGTAAGAAATGTATAATGAGGAAGGCACTTGTATCTAGTCACAGTATTATGTTAACAGAATAAAAAATGCAAAGGAAATTTATTATAATTTTAATAGTTTTTAATGACATGTTGTGAGGAAGCTATATTACCTGGCAGCATGGATTGGAATACAAGGTTAATTTCCTCAAATAACTGAGCTGCTAATTTCAGCTCCAACACTGTTAGAAGCACTATGTGAAGGCCAAATACAGACAGCATGAGAAAATTAGAGGGAGATTTGCACCTGGCCTGTTCCAGCAAGTAAACTAATGTTAAATACATGCAAGCTGCTTACACAACTCCCCCACCTTGCCTGCAGTTGACTTGGAGTCTTGGGAAATGTAGGAATTGCACACAAACCACAGGAAGTTTCCTTTCAAAGATTAAAGTCTATTTTACCATTCGTTTTACTGTTTTTTTCATGCTTTCTGTGAAAGTCAGATATTTTCAAAAATCAGTATGCAAAATCAGTAGAAATTCTTTTTTAGTATTTGTTGAATATTGACCACCTTGTCTCTAGATTTCTCTTCTGAAACTGTTGCTCCACTATTGCTCTCACTGCCTTCAAAAGCCTCTATGAAACTTAGCTTTAACTGTGCCTTTAGTCTATTTCCTCCTTTTCCTGCCTATGCAAATCACTAAGACAGATCCACAAATCACAAAAATTAAAGTCAGTGACTAATAAGGCCAAAAAAAAACAAATCAAATACTGGGGTTTACTTCTAAAGGGATAGAATTGAAAAGCACTTGTATAGAATATTGGTTAAACCACACTCTGAATACTGTGCAATGTTCTAGTCTCCATATTGTAAAAGGGATATAGAGACATGAGAGAATATGCAAAAAGAATTCACAAGTATGATACAAGAACAGAGAGCTTATAATGATCACGAAAGACTGAAGAGAATTTCCTCCAGAACAAAAAGCTAAGGTTTGCCTGATAGAGGTCTTTAAGATAATGAGAGGGCTTGATGGGGTAGATATAGAGAAGATATTTCCACTTGGGGTGACCAAAACTACAGACCATAAATAAAACATCATCACTAAGAAATATAATTGGGAATTTAGGAGAAACATTTTTACCCAAAGAATGGTAAGAATGTGGAATCCACTATCACAAGTAGTTGAGGCAAATAACATAGATGTATTTAAGAGGAAGCAAGATAAGCACATGAAGGAGAATGGAATAGAAGGGTATGCTGATGGGGTTAGATGAGTAGAGATTGGCAGAAGGTCATTCATGTATAAACACCAGGAAAAACTAATTGGGTTAAATTATCTGTTCTTGTGCTGTAGACTCGATATAACTTGATGTACCCAGTTTCTTTGTGTGCTGCTCAGTATTACCATAGTTTCCCACTGTACATGCTCTGAGACCACCTTCTACATGAGGAGGAATGCTGTTTCTCAGGGTATCAAGGGATATGGGGAGCAGGCAGGAAAGTGGAGTCGAGGCAGAGGATCAGGCATGAGCATATTGAATGGTGGAGCAGGCTCGAGGGACTGTAGAGTCAACTCCTGCTCCTATTTCTTATGTTCTTACTCAGAGTAGTTGAATTCCAAAATTGAGAAGTAATTTTGGTGATATTTAATGGAATCGCCTGAACCTTTGGGTGTATTTTTCTTTCTTTCTTCCAGTCGATATGTTTTCACTGCCAGCAATAAAGTGCCACCTGGCAGTAAAGATACAAACTGACTGCTGCCAAATTTTGAATGTTCCAGTCCAAATCTTGCAATAGGAAATCACCACTGTGGTTAATAAAATCGTCAATTTGGATGAAGAAGGCCATTCAGCCCACTTGACTTGTCTTTGACTCACTCATCAATTCTGATGGCTGTTTCAGACAGTGATAAATGTTTTCTAACATCTGTCTTAAACTTGCACTTTACCTATCCACATAAAATGAGTTAAAGGACAGTAATGTTCTGACCTTCCAGGAACAATTTTCTTAAAGTGAATTGTTTCAGGGAATTTGATTGCTGCAGTGGTTATAGTTTTCAGTGGCTCCTGTATTCCTGTGTCTTTTTGAGGCAAGGAAGAGGATGAATTGATGGATAACAATGAGTTCATCTGCACCAAAGGCAGTCTGCCCACACAAAGTGTTGCCCGTTCCATTAACTGATGGTACAAGGAATAGGGGACACAGGTTGAAGATTTTGGGCAAATGATGCAGGCGGAATGTGAGGAAGAACTTCTAATGCAGCAAGTGGTAATGACCTGGAACTCGCTGCTCACGAGGATAGCGGAAGCGGAGACAATCAATGATTCCAAAAGGAAATTGGATCGGCAATAGGGATCGAGGTGGGGCGTAGGACTGACTGGATTGCTCCATGGATAGCTAGCAACCATAATCATTGTTTAAACATTTCTCAACAATGTTCGCAAAAAACAATTGTACCTTTTTTAGATTGCTTCAGTTGCCCCCAAAGCTGCATGTTTCCTGTCACTATGTCACAAACATTGGGGGGTAAAAAACCTTAGTCCCATCAAGGCTTCCCCGTTCAAACAGCCATAAACCTTGCACATCATTGTTCCACTCATAAACTATGAATTATACTGCGAGAGACAAAAAACCCTGGAGAAACAAAAAACCTATGGCCAATTCAGGAAAAACTCTGGAGAATTCATCTTCAACTCCCTAAGGCAATTGAGCAAGGCAAAGCTTCCCAGTAGCTTGCCGCTAGTATAAGTAGAACAAGCCCTGGGAGATTCATTTATGTCAACCAGGTGTTACTTAAGTGGGTGAAAAGCACACACTATAAAGCCAGGACAATTCTGGAAAATCTACTTTATTAACTCTAAATTATGTTCACAAAATATCTTTCGATAACAATTCAATAGTTAAAGTTTTAATATTTGCAATCAACATTAAGTATTTCCAGATAAATATTTCAGGTGCAGGATGAAGAACCCTCTGTTTTGTCTCATTCATAGAACTTAATCCCAGACTTGGAGGAACATTGCAACTCATTTTTGTGAATTTATGGAGAATATTTTTGATTAATTCCAAATTGTGAGGTTTTGTGCTGTGAACTTTCACCAGTTCAGCACTGCATTGAAGCTGACCAAATACATTTCCTGTAGGACCCTCAGAATCACAAGAGCAACTGTAGTTATATCAAAGTGAGTCGGGGTCAAAAACATGAGTGATGAAAGGAGCCCACCTCAATTTACCTGCAACAATATAAAGGGCTAGAATTCCTCTCCTTTGTTTCACCAAGCTCTCCTCATATCCTGTTGTGAATGAGGGGGGATGAACTGGAACTTAAATTCCAAACTAATCTAATGTTAAATACCTCTGACACAGATTTTCATTTAAATATGCAGAAATTTGATAAGGCCTGAAAATGAGTGTGGGAATCACAACTTGTGATTTAACCTGCACCCATTGCTTCCAATGCAGACAGTATGCAAACTTCGTGCTGCCTGCTCATTTGCCTAATTACAGCATGCAGCCAGCGCTAAGTGAGTGGCTGCACACTTGAACAAGGGATGCAAATCGAGAGAGGCTGGCACAAGTTCAAGCTAGCCTTCCCTACTTATAGTTAACATGTACCTCTGGAACAGGTGCTAGAAGTCGTCCTTGAAGTGAGTTTGACCTGGGAAAGACACAAGAATGGCACAACATGGCAGAGAGTGGGTTCCAAGTTCTCTGGCACAGAAATGGAATCCATGGTGGTGTAATTGGACAGGGGTGAGCGAGGTCCTCTATCCATTGTGAAGGCAGTAGGAGCAGATAGATCAATGCCAGCAGTGTAGTGCCAGGACCTGAATGTAGTGCCGCAAGAAGTTCAATGACCTTACACGAGTGCTCCAGGTCAGTGAATACATCTTCAAATGCATATCCCACAAAATACACCACTAAACTCCTACTCTGCTCAATGCACCTCACCCTCATCACTCACCTAACAACAATTTCTATCAATCAGGGATCACAACTAACATTCATAGCTTCATCTCACGTTCACACGCTTAGCACTGCTGTAAGCCTCACACCCACATTTCTCAGGTTGCATACACACTGCCACCCATTCAACCATGGCTCCCTCAGTTCCATTGCCCTCCCTTCTCCCCGTAACCCTGCATATTCTTCCTTTTCATATAACTGTCTAATTCCCTTTTAAGTGCTTTAATTGAACCTGCCTCCACCACATTCTCAGGCAGCACAATCCAGACCTTAACCACTCGCTGCTTGAAAAAAGGTTTTTCCTCCTGTCACTTTTGCTTCTCTTACCACATACTTTAAATCTGTGCCTTTGTGTCCTCTCGTTCTCGATCCTTTCACGAGTGGGAACAGTTTCTATCTATCTACTCTGTCCAGACCCATCATGATTTTGAATACCTCTATCAAATTGCTTATCAGCCTTCTCTTCTCCAAGGAAAACAGTCCTAACTTCTCCAATCTATCTTCATAACTGAAATTCCTCATCCCTGGAACTTTTCTCGTGAATCTTTTCTGTACTGTCTCCAATACCCTCGCGCCTTAAAGTGTGGCGCCCAGAACTGGATGCAATGCTCCAGCTTTGGCCAAACTAGTGTCTTATGCTGAGATGGTGCAGTTCAAAACCATGCCTTCTAGGGCCAGAGCTGTGAAAGGTCATTGCACAAGGTCATGCAAGGGCCTCTGCAGTCTGCACAGCTGAAAGTCAACAGCCTTTCACCAGTCATGCTGCAGCCACTGAGATAGGAGCACTAGGACAGGCAAAGGCACATTGAAGATAGGCACCAACGGAATGCACAAAGGTGATCAGATGACTTTTGCATGCAATATGACATGATTTAATTTATACATTTGGTTTGGAATGTTTATTTTGTGGTGGCTTTTATTTCAGTATTCTAGCCAAGCAGACATTGATTTTCAGTGACCGAGGAAAGGTAAGGTATGGATCTGTTGTAGAATGGAGATTTGGGATTACTAGTACCGCGGTTGGATGAGCCAGTCACTGACAGCTTAGCCAGAATGGGGCTGTGTTGGTTGTCGTCTTCCTTCCTGCTGTTCCTCCTCTTCTTTCTCCTCATCCTCAGCTTTTTGCGATACACCTTGTGGCTAGAGCTGTTCCTTCATGATGAAAAGGGTGTGGAGGATACAGCAGACTATGATGAATTGTGACACACACTCTGAGTACTGCAGGGCTCCTCCAGAGCAATTCAGCCAGTGGAAGTGCGACTGAAGCGCTCCAATGGTGACATTTCATGTGACGCATGGCTCTTGTTATATGCATGCTACCCACGTGTCCATGGATTGTGCACCGGAGTCAAGAGCCAGGTGGTCAGCAGATAGTCCTTGTCGGCCAGCAGCCACCCTCTGGTTTCTCATGGTGGCTGAAGTGTAAATGGTACAGCGGACTGCCACAGAATAAAAGCATCATGACTGCATACAGAATACCAGGCAGTGACAAGTAGGATGTGTTTAATATGGTTGCACATCAGCTGGACATTGAGGGAGTGGAAGCCTTCACGGTTGTAGTACATCTCTGAATTTACATGTGGCAAAGGAATGTGTGCAGCCAATGTCACCCTGCACGATGGGGCAACCTGCTTTCCTGGTGAAGCAGTGTTCTCACTTCGCTGGAAAGAGACAATGCAATGTATTCGCCATTCTTTGCATACAAAGTGTCAGTGACTTCCCATACATAACAGTGGACAGTGAACTGCGAGATGTTGGAGATGTCACCTGATCCAGCCTGGAAGGAGCCCTACACAGAGGTTCAAGGCCACTGTCACTCTTGCAGCCACTGGCAATGCCGTTGCCACCCTGCTGTGAGGCTGCAGGTCTGCTTACAAGTGGCAGGTTTCAGTGAGCACTTCCTTAGTGAAATGGAGATGTATAACACACTGTTACTTATTGAGGCTGAGATAGAAGAATTGGTCCCTGAAGGCCCAAGTGGATATAGCCTCCTGCTGAGAGCCTTTCTCCCCCTCCTCCCTCTTAAAGCAGATTTGTGTCACCTCTGCTCATTCTCCATCATGCTGCAGGCCAAACTACTACAACCATGTCTGGGAGCAAGTGGTGTGAGCAGAATCCTTGAAGTAAGAACCAAGGCCTTCGCCTTGTGCAACACTACTCACCAATAGGGCTTCACCAACTTTAAGTAGCATGCCAAGCCTCCAAACATTTCTACTAACTCAGCTACATCTGGTAGAAATCAATCAGCAACTAATGTGAATGTAGTTGACGATCCCTTTGAAAGCGCAGGGGGTGGGGGCTCCTTCCTGCTGCTTAATGCATGTTCAGATGTGCGAGGTCGAGAGAAGGCGATAGCTGAAGTATTCGGATCAAAAATAGCGGCGCTAGAGTTAATCAACATTACACTTTGCCTGACGTCACTATCTGCCTACTCTTCATATTTCTGCTGCACTCTGCCAGCACCCGCACTAACCACTTCCCCAAAATGGCATCCAGAACGGCTGGCACCAGAAGTGAGCGTACTTGGCACGGATGCCACTTTGGATCCAAACCAAAGTGGCACCCGTACTGCCAGAAATATGGAAGCGATCCAACTGAATTTTGCTGCGCCGCTGCTTGTTTTCATTGTTAAAAAAAAAGCAGCACATCTGGATGCTGTTTACAGTGCTTCATAATATGATTTTTACAGATGTTTACTTAATGTTTTGAATGGACTGTGTGCAGCTGTACTTGGATTCAAAACAGTTTGTGCCTTTGGGATTAAGCATGGATTCACTGTGCACCACAAAGACACTTTACACTGGAGATGTTGCTTTTTTACCATGGCTGCATTAATTCCTGAAATATATGGCTCACAATTTTGGCAAGGAATATTATTGAATTTTTTCCCCTGCCTTTTCCTTCCCTTTCATATTTTCTAACAGTATTTTGAACAGACTGGAATCTTCAGCATAGCACATAATCTGTGTGATTTATATAAAGATTGAATGCATATGATATTTCTGCTTTCCATTTGCACATTTCCTTTATTTTTTGAGGGACTATTTTGATACCATCCTTCCACTTTGCCAACACTTAGTTTGGTTAAAGGTTTATTGATTTGCCATTGCTTTTAACATTACTAATTCCTGTAATACCATAAGTTATTGATTTTACACTATTGTTTTAATGCACACAATTCATGTTGCTAGAAAAGTGGTAAATCCACTAAGGCGTTATGCTAGTAATGGCTATAATGTCTGCTGTATTTATCATCTGTGAATGCTGGGTAAGGACAGGGTTTGACTTGGTTATGATTTCCCCTGTGGTAAAATAACGCATCCTTGCAAGGTAACACGTGCCCATGGAACTGTACTCCAACAAATTACATAGAAATACATAGACGTCACAAACCCCAACCAGTCCATGTTGCCGTTTACCCTCAGCATAAGCAATTAATTACAATCACAGAGAAAGACTTGCATGGATATAGTGCCTTACACGACCTCCTGTCCCAAAGTGCTTATTGTCAATGAAGTCAGTCATACAGCACAGAAACAGGCCCTTCGGCCCATAGTGTCTGTGCCAGCCATCAAGCACCTATCTATTCTAATCCCATTTTCCAGCAGTTGGCCCGTAGCCTTGTATGCTATGGAGTTTCAAGTGCTTATCTAATACCACTTAAATGTTGAGGGTTCCTGCCTCTCCCACCCCTTCAGTCAGTGTGTTACAGATTCCAACCACCCTCTGGGTGAAAAAATTTTTCTTCACATTCCCTCGAAACCTCCTGCCCCTTACCTTAAATCTATGCCCTCTGGTTATTGACCCCTCCCCTAAGGGAAAAAGTTTCTTCCTATTTACCTTATCAATGCCCCTCATAATTTTGTATACAAAGTACTTTTTTTCTATATGCATTCACTGTTATAATGCAAGAATTGCAGCAGCCAACGTGTGCACAGCAAGCTCCCACAAAAAGCAATGTGATAATGACCAGATAATCTTGTTTTTCTAGTGATGTTTACTGAGAGACCAATATTGGCCAGTACCTCCCTTGCTGCTCTTCGAAATAGTGCCATTGGATCTTTTACGTCCACCTGAGAGGGTAGATGGGGCCTTGGTTTAACATCTCATCTGAAAGATGGCACTGTATCATCTCAGGCTGAAGAATTACACTTGAAGTCACAGATTTATCTTTAACAAAGATTTAGCAATTAGCTGAGATGCGGGCAGCCCTGCCACACATGGGACACGCGGCAGGAAAAACCGGGAAGGGTGTCCCTCGTTAAAAGGCACTTAGTGCCTGAACGAGGGACCGGCATCGGAAAGGGGGGCCTATGCTGAGAGCCACCCCTCTGCCCTTGCTACTGACCCCCTACAGATATTTCTTTTCTCCCCCACCCCCCAGCCTTGACCCCCAACCTGCGAGACCCCTCCTGCCTGTGGCCTGAGTCCAGCGCCACTCCTCTGCCTCGGTTAGTTGCTCCACTGGCAGCAGCCACCACCTCCATGGTGGCACTGCTCAGTGGAGAAGCTGTCGGCCTCTGATTGGCTGGCAGCTCTGAGGGCGGGACTTCTGTCACCAGGGTCCTTGATCCCGTGGAATGACTGCTGCTATCTAGTTAAGCGCCTAATTGGCACTTGATTTGGCGGGCATCCCACAGAAGCGGCAAAGCAGGGTTCTCAGTGTCGCTTTTGCCGGATATCGAGATGTCCGTCTCCTGGATAAATTCCTGGCCTACATCTCTGGAAACAATCTACTTCTATATACCTTGGCCCATCATTTTGCAATTCGAAACAATGCAATTGCATTGTTCCACAACCTGTGTTGTTTTCATGAAAAAAGACACAAGTTTTCAAGGCTTTGTGTATTTAAATTTCTTCATACCAGATAGCATTCCAGTAAATCTGCATTCTACCCCCTCTCAACCCTTAATATATTTCTTATATTGTGGAGCCCAATATTGCACATAGTAAGTACTCTTACTGAAGTATTAAGGTTGTATACAGGCTCATCATTACTCTTGACTTTTATATTTTATATTGTGTGTTAAAACTTAGAATATAATGAACTATTTAACAGTCTTATCAACCTGAGATGCAGCCTTTATTGCTCTGTGAACCTGTACCCTCAAATGCCTCTATGCTTTCACATCATCAAGCCTAAAATGACAACTTAAATTTATATAGCACCAGTTAAATTGGGAAAATGTCCCAAGGTGCTTTAAAGGAGCATAATTAGACAAAAACTGTCACCGAGCTAAAGAAGAAGCCATTAGGATGGCTGACTAAAAGCTTGGTGACAGAGTTCGGCTTTAAGGAGGATCCTAAAGGAGGAGAGAGAAAGACTGAGTGATTTAGGGAGGGAATTCGAGAGCTTAGGGGCGGCATAGCTGAAGGCACAGATGCCAATGGTTGTATGAAAGAAATGGAGGATGAACAAGACCCGAGTTGGAGTAATGCCGAGTTCTCAGAGTGCTGAATGGCTGCAGGAGGTTACAGACCTAGGGAGCGCTAAGGCCATGGAGAGACTTGGACACTGAGGGCTGGATTTTCCCAAGCCCATGATGTCTGGCTCTGTGCGGAGGAGGGGGGCCAGAAGATTGTTCTGGCAGAGGCCCGTCTTGGAGGCTGATGTCGGAAGGACCCGGCCACATCATCCCGACGGTGGCGAGGCTTCGTGGCAACCCCCACCCCCCAGCTGTTGGGCGACAGGACCTCAATTTCCATATTTAAATTATTGCAATGAATTTATTTAAATATACTTACTGGTAATCTTCCAGTCCCGCCACAATCTTCAGGGCGGCAGCTGGCACTCCCGTGCTTTCAGTTCCCCATCTGGGGAAAGCAGGTGTGACACTGGTGGGCAGGGGGGTGAGTTAAGATTTTTAGTTTCAAGGGGGGGCGGGAATGGAGTTAAATAAGCATCATCAGTGTAGGGGATGGTGGGAAGGGGTGAATTTACAACTTTGTGCAGTCTGGGTGGGTGGGGGGGGGGTGGGGGGGGGGGGAAGGTCAAAATTCAAAGGTAAGTGTTTTGGGGGGAATGGCAAATATTTACTGTAATTTTTATTGGGGTGTTTTATTTTGTAAATTTTGGGGGATTCACTTTAAAAATTCAAATTTACCAGCAAGGCTGGCTGTCCTTTAAAAATGGCACCAGCACCTGCGCACAGGTTGCCGGGGACAGACAGCCTGTCCCCTCCATGTGATTGGGGAGGTGGGGCGACCCACCCCAGCTATTTAAATGAGCTGCCGTGTGGGAAATCGCAGTGGCTCTTCGGTACGGGCTGCCATTTTTTGAACTCACCGCTAGGAGCAACGAATGAATCTTAAAATCCAGCCCAAAAATGTAAAAATAGAGGTGTTTGGGGACCGGAAGCCAATGTAAGCCAGCAAGCTTAAGGATGGTGTGAATTAGAATATGGGCAGTGGTTTTAGATGCGTTAAGCTTCTGCAAGGTGGAAGATTGGAAGCCATCCAGGAGAGCATGTGAATAGCTAAGTCTAGAGGTAACAAAAGGGATTATGATGGTTTCAGTAGCATTGTCAAAACTGAGCTTCATCTCTTTTGTCAGGCAAGGGTATTAAGTGTTATGGAAGCAAGGTGGGTAGATGGAGTCAAGATAGAGGTCAACCAAGATCTAATTGATTGGTGGAACAGGCATGAGGGGCTGAATGGCCTACTGTTGTTCCTATGATTCATGGACAAGATGATATTTTTCTGATTTATTTCTGTTTATCATCCCAAGAAGCTTGTGTGTATTGGGGTTTATATGTCAGTAGAACTTACTAAATATTTGAGAGTTTTCATGTATTCATGATAACTCTGGGAATGTTTTAAATATTTTAGGATGGTATTTGCAGGTAGCAAAGAGCTATGTTCCAACAGAGACAGGTTTCTGGCAGCAGTTCTCGAAGAAGAGCCAACTACAGCCTTGGGAGAAATTAACCTATTGTTTACCTGTGAGTGAAAAATTAGCACATCAACATGAGTGAAAGCTGAACAATACAGATACCAGGGATGTTAAGCCTACCACCTTGTAATAGTTTTATGCCTGAGTGAATTTATTAAAGACAAGTAAAAAATACTGAAGTATTGTCTCTGAAATCTAATTTTTGAATCACAGTAAGATACCTTTGGCAGTCACTAACATGAGCTAATCCTGTCAGCTTCCCCGTTGATACATGCACACCAAATTTTCACTTAGGGGAAAAATAAATTGCAAACTGAATATTTCCAATAAATGAGCTACAAGGAGATGCAAAATGCGTTGGAACATTCTGAAATCATGAAAAGTGCTACAAAAGCAAGTTGCTGCATTTACAAGGATGAGATTGAACACAGCAGGCATTAAGGAAAGTAAGGTTATCAGTGTCATGATAACAAAATATGGAATTAGGTATGACCTGAAAATGACAACAAATACAGCAAGGAGGCTATAACCAGTGGGTTATTATGAATACTTTGAGTCAAGATCATTTTGACTTTATTTCTGTGGAAATCTGATTTGTATTTAAGCCTCTTAATGCCCAAAGTCTCTGGTATTTCCAAGTCCTGATAAGAGCATAGCTGTGCATGTGTGAACTGTTGCATATGTATTTCCATTTCATGGATGAGTTTCATGATTACAGTTCAATATACTTCAAGTTCTTCTGTGACTGATCATTTTGAGAGAAGATTGAAAAAAATTCTACTGCATCTGAATAAGTTAGGTTGACCTTGTTCAGTGGACATCCAATTTGTTTCCCTTCGTATTCCAAAAAAAATGTAACTTGAGCGTGTGCATATCCCTTGATGGTAGCTGAATATGGCAATCTGTCCTAAAATTGGTCGTCAGCATTGCCCTTCCATTTAAGAGAAGGTTGGAACTTTGATTGTACTAGTATTTCAGCTTGAAATTAAACTGTTTCCAAGTAGGTAATTAATCACCTATTCAGATCAGACCTTTGTATAAACCCTGGGGTAAGACAAATGCTGAATGTGGTCTATATTACTCTTCTTTCACAGAGAAGCAAATTTCTAAAGACACTGAAATTGACTACATAAGAAACATTTATTTGAAGTACAGAACACTTTTGTGTAAAATAAAATTAACCGTTTGAAAATCTGTTTCCTTTACACTATTCAAAGAAATCCACAAAAATTATTCTTAATAATTTTTTTTATTTCATAAATTGATAAAAGAAAAATGCTTGAGTGCCCCAGTGGAATTGTCAGTTTTCTGTATTCCTGAGTTAAATTAAAATATTTTTAGATTGTGCAAAAATTCTGCGTGACCTCAAGATCTGCTTGATTTAGAATAATTTTTTATGAATATAATCCAATCTCTGAATTCTACTTTAATATCCTACCTCATATAAACTATATTCTATAAAGTAATGCATTGCCTATAGATTCCTAATTAAATGCATATAATGGACAGGTGTTGCTTCACTGCATAATGCTTTACTTTAAATTACAATAACTTCTACTTATATTGCACCCCTCCTGTAGAAGAATGTTTCAGAACAATTTATACATGCTGCACAGAAAATTGGGAGGATTAATGTGGAGCCTGCTCCCTCCCCCATCCCCCAAGGCCCACAGGGATGTCACCTCATTCTATTGGGCAACTTCCCGCATGGTAGAGGCCGCCTCCCCCACCAATGGCTTATGACAGCGGGAAGAGGCCCTTAAGTGTCTGATAATAAGCCTCTTAAGGTGCTCAGTTGGCCTCTGGGTGGGAAGGCCATCATGTGCCTATCCCCACCTGACTAAATTGCGGTGCAACGGGAAGGTAGCAGGCCCTCTGCACCCCGCCTCCCATCGCAATTCTATAGGAATCCCCGCCTCCTAGCCCATCACTGGGGGGCCCATTAAATCCAGCTCACCATGTGCAGAAAATACCTCTATGTTTCCCTCTACACTGCGTGTATTACCAGTATCTGAGCTGATGGCTCAGACTGAGAGAGTAACATTGTTTCTTCTTTATCAGTCTCTTCTCCTTCTAGGCCTCCAGCCTCTTGCATCACTGGCTGGCCTAACAGCAGTTCTTGGGTGTCTAAAAGCAAAGGTGCAGGGTTGAGGTGAGGGAAGTGGGGGAATGAGTGGTGTATGCTTACACAAGTTGCACCTTGCAAATTATACATTGCAGGATGAGCGTGAAATGGAATGTGAAGATGGATTAGGTAGGAGAAGCATCCTGTCAGCCTGAGGGTTTCAGCCCTGTGTCATGCTAGACCCCACCTGCCAAGAATGAGGCATAATAATTTTGCCACATGGACATTAAATTTCAAATTGTTGCTGGGAAGAAGAGAAGGCCTGTTACAAGAGCTGCCAGACACTTGGCTGGAAGACATTTACATACCAATAGGGACAAGAGAGAGGTTAGTCCACTTATCCATTTCATCCACAATGGACTTTGAGCACCAGACATTGAAGGCAGGGAAGCGCATTCCAGGCAATGCTAAGATGATACAATCCACAGAGTCAAGACGTGGTCAGACCAGTTAGTCACATGACTAACCTGCTTGGCAATCTGGGGTTTTTCTGAATTGTACTAACAGTTTGAACTCAAAGACTGTTTGCTCCTGGACTGAGAAGATCTCTCCTGTCTGCTCCTATCTCTTTCTCACAAGCCTCTGAATCCACTGAAGACACATGAACTCCAAGAGAGAAAAGTTTCCTACAATGAACAAGGTTTAAGAAGAATACTGGGCCCAATGAAAAGCAAGATCTACGTACAATCAAGGACTCTGCAGTGAGCTCAAAGAACGGGGCCGCGCAGTGGTTAGCACCGCAGCCTCACAGCTCCAGTGATCCGGGTTCGGTTCTGGGTACTGCCTGTGCAGAGTTTGCAAGTTCTCCCTGTGACTGTGTGGGTTTCCTCCGGGTGCTCCCACGTGCCAAAGACTTGTGGGTTGCTAGGTAAATTGACCATTGTTAAATTTGCCCCTAGTGTAGGTAGGTGGTAGAAGAATTGAGGGAAGGTGGGGATGTGAGAGGGAAAATGGGATTAATGTAGGATTAGTATAAATGGGTGGTTGATGGTCGGCACAGACTCGGTGGGCCGAAGGGCCTGTTTCGGTGTTGTATCTCTCTATAACCGTAGCATAAACTCTTCAGATATTGCCTTAAACTTTTCCACTTTATTTTTTTTCCTGCTCTTTGTCTCTGTTTGCATGTCTATCGCGTATGCATGCTAACATGGGCACGTCGTGTATCTATAGGCGTTAACTGAATTAGAGTTTAAGTTCGAGTTTAATAAATTTCAACTTTTCTTCTTTAAAGCTAAGAAAACCTGATTGTGCTGGTTTCTTTGCCTTATAATTGGAAAGAGGTGAACAAGGTTTCACCAAAGGGGGGCTAAAAACACGATGTTTTAAAAATTAAACCTTGTTACAGTAAGACCAGGTGGAGGCTGAGGCACCCCTAGACACCTTTCTCACCTGGCCATAACACCTGCCATTCACCACTGACTCGGTGATGGCTGCTTGAGTTATTTATATAGGGGTGAGCACGTGCAGCTGTATCTGTCCTCACTGGTTAACTGCTGCTGTAAGAAAACAGCTATAGTATTGCATACAGTCTGGTATCTGCATCACAGGAAGGATGTGATTGTACGAGCAAGGGTACGCAGGAGATTTATGAGGATGTTGCCAGGACGATGAAGGGAGATCTAATTGAAGTGTATAAAATTATGATGGGCCTAGATAGAGTAGACAGGAAGGACCTATTTCCCTTAGCAGAAAGGTCAATAACCAGGGGATGTAGATTTAAAGTAATTGGTAGGAGGATTAGAGGAAAATTGAAGAGAAATATTTTCACCCAGAGGATGGGGGGTTGTGGGGGTCTGGAACTCACTGCCTAAAAGGGTGGCAGACACAAACACTCATCGCATTAAAAAAATACTTGGATATGCACTTGAAGTGTCGTAACATACAGGGCTATGGATCAAGAGCTGGAAAATGGGATGAGGCAGATAACTCTCTTTTTCAACCACCACAGAAATGATGGGTCCAATGGTTTCCTTCTGTGCTTTAAATTTTCTATGAATGGAGCAGTGTGTGAGGCTAGTAGTGCAGTTGGTAGGGTATGACATCTGAAGATGCATTCACTGACCTTAGCCACTCATATGAGGTCACTGAACTTCTTTTGCCGTTGCATTCAGGTCCTCAGGGCTGGACAGCTGGCATTAACCGATGGCTACCTGCTCCCACTGCCTTCTCAGTATCCATCTGGAGGGCCTCCTGGTACTTTGAGGGAAGAGGACCCCTCTCCTCCTATACACCTCCTGCACAAAGACCTCCAGTGCTGCATCAGAGAACACTGGGTTTGCTCACTGGCCTGTTGCACCCTTTCTATGTGTTCTTAGAGGCTTTCAACTCCTCTGCAACTAGTTCTAGCCCTTGCTGCAGCCATAAATTGGACAAACTAAACCGTGGAGTCTCATTCCTTCAGATGGTAAATTGCTCCTGGAGATTTTAAAAATGTTAAATATTTTGATGCTTTTTTTTCTTTTCCTTCTTCTCATTTTATTCTCTCCCTTAATCCAATCTTTCTTTTCCCTCTCTCTATTTATCTTCCTGTAAAACCTAACAAAATTGTCCAATAGTTAATTTAGACTTGGTTTAGAAAAAAAATTGATATATAGAATAAGCATTTACTGACAGCCATGGCTCAGATCTAGCATTCTCTTCACCCAGTGAGAAGGTTTCAAGATCAAGCCCTACTCCAGGGATCGAGGGCAAAATCTAGGCTGACACTCTAGTGCAGTACCAATGGAGTGCATCTCATTATTAAAAGGTACATGTGTCATTGAGTACCAACCTTGATGTCCTGCGCAGAGTTAAAATTGGCAATTAATGTGCAAAAGCAGCAAATTCTTGAAACTCAGATGGGAGTTGAGGGTAAGTTGTTGTTTTTCACGAGGCTAATGGCTGAGCTGCAGAAATCATCCAGCAATAGGTGGCAATTCACAATTCACAGGGTATCTTCCTTGCTACCAGTTGCTAGACGATTCATGCATTGATAACAGCTTGCACATTAAACTCGTTATTTTGATAGCACAATCTGGTCCACTCCCTAAACTGTTCCATAAGCCACATATGTCTGTGTTCCCTTGACTCCGTCCCAAATAAGAAAAATCATTCCGGGATCCAACACATGCTTCTCCTAGTCAGCGTGCCTCAGTTACTTATTGCCTTAACTATCTGATGTGACGAAAATCACATCTGTCAAATGGAAACATATTGATTTTGTCATATGGGACACTACTTGAACCATTTTTTTACTGGGCATTGCACATAACTTGTTTAAAAAAGACCACAGAGTTGAACAGCTGAAAACATGGTTGCACATTTGCTTTCTGGGAAACAGTTGAATAGAAAGACAATGGGAGTGCTCACTGATTCAATTAATTGGTCTGGGAAATCATAATAAACAACATTCTTTGTCTGTGTAAGAGCCAGAACTCCACACCCCACCGAGAGTGACTGGAGAGCTTTGAGAATCAACAACCCTCCCAGAAGATGCTGTCTCAAACAAAGAAATGGTCACATGACTTACCTGCTGGCCAGACTGGAGACTGTTTGAATTTTGCTTCACAAAAAGGTGTTTGGAGACTGTGACTGAATTCAAACGAGAAAGCACCTCTCTTCTTTCTCCAGCAAAGTCCCAGGAAAGCCTCAAGCAGAGCACCTCTTCAGCCTTCTGGTACCAGTGAAGCAAGTTGGAAATTGTGCACTGGACCCCAACGAGAACTCCAAAACCTCAACTTCTACCAAGGACTTTACAGCAAAAAACAAAAGAGAGTAACTGAATTCCATTTATTGCCAACCTTACTGCACCCCTCCCCCAAATTCTTACTCCCCCTCTGTATCTATTTGTGCGTGTGTTTGTCACATGCTAGTGTGATTGCGTCGTGGATTTTACATCTTTTTTGTTTAAACCTAAGAAAATCTGTCTGGTTCATTTGCAATTACAATTAGAGAGCAGTGAGCAAAGACTTGGAGGTGGCAAACTAAAACACTGCTTTAAAAAGATAAACTCTGTTACAGCCAAACGAAGAAAGGGGCAAAAGGGGAGCCTGAGACCCCTTCCTCACCTGGTCGTAATACTGAGTTGCATTTTGTTTTTTGTGACTGTTTGTTTAAAGGGGAGTATTGATGTAAAAGGCTTTCTCGAAGTTGTAAAAAAACAATTTGAATGTTTTCTATGTTGCATGCTACAAGCTTGCTGATGTTTAGTTTTGGCTTGTAGAAAGCTGTTATGTTTTCAAAGTAGATATTCTAACCCAAAGGGGATAAAAGGCCATGAGCTCAATTTCGTCAATGAGGTGTGGTGAGCAGTTGCTTTTGTTCATTTGTTCAATTGAACAATTGGATCATAGAATTAAAATTTGTGCACTGTCAAGTTTCCCAACATTTTCAAAGTATAAGTGGTGTAATTTCCTGTTGCCGATGGCCATAAACAGTAATGCCACTAGCAACAGCTTTTTTTTTCACTTTGGTTTTGATTTCTCTCCAAGATCCAATACCAATAGTAGGGAGCTAGCAAGGGATTTGTTTTTCATGAATTATAGTAACCAATGTGTACAAGGCAACAACTCACTCATACCTGGAGCTATGTGGCCAATGTCTGCCTCCTTGCAAACCCCTGTACATGGCAGCTAAAAGACAGCCATTCAAGGTAGCGTAATTTGGTGGGGCGATGCTTCATTAAACTGAGTTTTTGATCTTGATTGAGTCATTTGGGCGATGCACAAGGAGTGGTCCTGAATAAGCATATGTGCTGCTTCCTGGAGGGAAGGATGAAAGAATCCAATTACAATCTTAAGTACTTTATATTGGTTTGCTCACTCTCTGTGACACGTGGTTGTATGGGACTTGAAAGAGAAAAAAATCAACTGGGAAAATAGAGGAGTAATTGAAAGCTGCCACTTCCCTTGGATCTGATATTGTATATGTCAAGTGTTAGGCCCCGCATACATTTCCAAACAGGATAAACTGTATACTCCTGGTACACATGTGGGAACACTGGTGTTAGATTAGTGGAAAGTGATATTTGGCCACCAACCAAATGGGCCACTGACCTTGTGAATTTCCTGGGATCAGCTTAATTACAATATTTGGGTTGGCTGCCATTGGATTTCCTGTTTTTAATTGCGACTTGCCACTGGAGGGATAAGAAATGGCATACTGCTGCAGGATTTCCACACCTGCTACATTTTAAAGTGCCAGCAATCTTCAAGAGACCTTGAATTTGAAACAAGTACAAGGTCATTCAAAAGGGTAGCGAGGGTGGTCTCTGGCTGGCATGCCACCAAATTTTTTTCTGCAGTATGGATGTCCTTCTGCAGGAGATGAGGCATGGCAGGAATGCCTTGTTTGGAAGATGGGGGAGGAGTACAAGATGTGCAACTGCCCAAACGCAGTAGAGGAAGCTGGGCTTAGCTGTTAATGTCACTTCCATGCTGCCCTTGGGCTCTATACAAAAAATTTAATGAGCTGACCAGGTCAGCCAAGGCCAGAAGTGTTCACCATACTGTAGCAACAAAAGATGCAATGTGATTTTACTTTTTAATTTGGGGAAATGCCTTTTTATCTCCGCACGATTTCAATTTCATACTTAATTTAGTGGGTTCTTTATTCTAATAAATTCCAGGCATAAACCATGGCTTCAAAAAATAATCTTTTATTTATATATTTGACCAATAAGGACCTCAAGTTAAACAATATCTACAGTTTACCTACGATCTAGAAGGGCTTTAACAACAACAAAAAAAAGAATCTGACACCAAAATGCATACTCTGAGACAAAATGGTTTCTTTTTTTTAATTTAGAGATACAGCACTGAAACAGGCCCTTCGAGTCTGTGCCGACCAAGAACCACCCATTTATACTAACCCTACAGTAATCCCATATTCCCTACCACCTACTAGGGGCAATTTACAATGGCCAATTTACCTATCACCTGCAAGTCTTTGGCAGTGGGAGAAAACCAGAGCACCCGACGAAAACCCATGCGGTCACAGGGAGAACTTGCAAACTCTGCACAGGCAGTACCCAGAATTGAACCCGGGTCCCTGGAGCTGTGAGGCTGCAGTGTTAACCACTGCACCACCCTAATTGTACCAATCTCTTAAACGTAAAGTTTTATGTCAATTTGAGGTTGGTTCAGGCTTTCAGGTTTGTTGAAGTCTTCCAGATGTTTCGATGCCCATGGACAGTTTTGCTGTATATGTTCCCTTCTCAGAACCGGGGTAGCATTGCAGGAAATGGTTTGGAGGAAGTGGTGAGGTAGTGCAGACTTTGTCTAGATTGTAATTTTTGTAGAAAAGCAAAATATTATGGATGTTGGAAATCTGAAACAAAACCAGAAAATGCTGGAAATACTCAGCAGGTCTGGCAACAGAGTTAATGTTTCAGATCATAGAAACATAGAAACATGGAAAATAGGAGCAGGAGTAGGCCATTCGGCCCTTTGAGCCTGCTCCACCATTCATTATGATCATCCAAATCAGTAACCTATTCCCGCTTTCGCCCCATATTCTTTGATCCCTTTAAACCCAAGAGCTATATCTAACTCCTTCTTGAAAACATACAATGTTTTGGCCTCGACCGCTTTCTGTGGTAGCGAATTCCACAGGCTCACCACTCTCTGGGTGAAGAAATTTCTCCTCATCTCAGTCCTGTTAGGTTTACCTCGTATCCTTGGACTATGACCCCTGGTTCTGGACTCCCCCCCCACCATCAGGAACATCCTTCCTGCATCTACCCTGTCAAGTCCTGTTAAAATTTTATTAGTTTTTATGAGATCCCCCCCCCCCATTCTTCTGAACTCCAGCGAATATAATCCTAACCGACTTAACCTCTCCTCATACGTCAGTCCCGCCATCCCAGGAATCAGTCTGGTAAACCTTTGCTGCACTCCCTCTAGAGCAAGAACATCCCTCCTCCGATAAGGAGACCAAAACTGCACACAATATTCCAGGTGTGGCCTCACCAAGGCCCTGTATAATTACAGCAAGACATCCCTGCTCCTGTACTCGAATTGTCTCGTTATGAAGGCCAACATACCATTTGCCTTTTTTACCACCTGCATGCTTACCTTCAACGACTGTTGTACGAGAATACCCAGGTCTCGCTGCATATTCCCCTCTCTCAGTTTATAGCCATTCAGATAATAATCTGCCTTCCTGTTTTTGCTACCAAAGTGAATAACCTCACATTTATCCACATTATACTGCATCTGCCATGCATTAGCCCCCTCACTCAACTTGTCCATATCACCCTGAAGCCTCTCTGCATCCTCCTCACAACTCACCCTCCCACCCAGTTTTGTGTCATCTGCAAATTTGGAGATATTACATTTAGTTCCCTCATCTAAATCATTAACATATATTGTGACTAGCAGGGGTCCTAGCACCGATCCCTGCGGTATCCCACCATTCACTGCCTGCCATTCGGAAAAAGACCCGTTTATTCCTACTCTTTGTTTCCTGTCTGCCAACCAATTTTCTATCCATCACAATACACTACCCCCAACCCCATGCACTTTAATTTTACACGCTAATCTCTTATGTGGGACTTTCTTGAAAGCCTTCTGAAAGTCCAAATAAACCACATCCACTGGCTCCCCTCATTAAGTCTACAAGTTACATCCTCGAAGAATTCTATTAGATTTGTCAAGCATAATTTCCCTTTCGTAAGTTTATGCTGACTGTCTGATTCTATCACTGATGACCTTTCATCAGAACTGAAAAAAAGTTAGAGATTTAACAGATTTTAATTAAGTAGAGATACAACACCTGTCCTTTTACCTCCTCCCTTCCTACTGTTCAGGGCCCCAAACTCTCCTTCCAGGTGAAACAGCGATTTACTTGTTCGTTCAATTTAGTAAACTGCATTTGCTGCTCATGTTGTGGTCTCCTCTAAAATGGGGAGACCAAAAGCAGATTGGGCGACTGCTTTGTGGAACACCTCCATTCAGTCCGCCAGCGTGACTCCGAGTTGCCTCTCGCCTATTGTTTTAATTCTCTCCTCCACTCCCTCTCTGACCTCGGCCTCCTACATTGTACGAATGAAGCTCAACCTAAGCTCGAGGAATAGCACTTTAAAACCTTTTTGGACTCGCAATGAGTTTAATAATTTCATATTATAACCTCAGCCCCCAAACTTTTTTTCTTTTTTTTTTGTGTCTGGACGGCAGCCATTGGTGATGATTCTGCTATTGCTATCTACACCTCAAGGCACATCTTTTTTTTCTCTTTACTTGTCCCATTACAATCTTCCTTTGCCTTGCACCATAATCCCTTTTTTGGCATTTATTCTGTCCTGCTTTCTACCCTATCCTTTTTGTTCTTTCCCCGTCTTACCCCCACCCCCCATTCCCTGCCTCTGTACTTGCTTACTGTTGCATCTCTAAATTTTTTCCAGTTCTGACAAAATGGCATCGACCTGAAATGTTTCTCTCTGCACAGATGAAGGCAGACCTGCTGAGTATTTCCAGAATTTTCTATTTACCATTTATAAAGTCCTCGTCATGGGAGCCATAACTTTGTGGGGTGATTACTATTCAATGTATAGCCTTCTTCAGAGATAGCTCAAGAATTGATCGGCTCTCCCTTCATCCAATGCCTTTGATCTGGCTCCGTTATACAGGTTTCCACCATAATCAGTCTTTCTCTAGTTTCAACCATGAGATGAGAATCAGCCGTCCTTTTACTCCCATCTGTCTGGAGCCAATTTCACCACTTTATACAAAACTTTGGTCTCTATATTCTGAAGTAGAGGCAGTATTGGGTAAGTGCTGTGTGCTCCCTGTGGTGGTTGAACAGTCTGGTGTCCATTTTATGTCTGTTCCTCTTTTCCTCCATGAAGCACAGATAGAGAGGGTCTCCAAAATAAATCCCACAGTGATTTCTATAGTATGGGGAAGGGGCTAAAATGAAAGCCCCACAGCATAATGAAGTAAGGTGAGATTTGAAGCAGAAGTCAGTCACAAAAGAACAATAAAAGTTCTTTTAAAAAATGTAAATATTGAAGAATTTACAGAGCTTCTAAACTTGTATGATCTGACACTTCAAAGTCAATTGTCCCTTTTTACAGTGTCGAGCAACACTGGATGCTTCTTTTATACAGGCAGTAATTATGACTTGTATAAGTGAAATAGTAATGGAAAATGTGACATATGTCTTCACCATATCATTATCATTTCATTTCAATTTGTCTGATCATATCTGGGTATTTGCCATCTTAAACCTACATCACTTCTGACAGAAAATCCATCAGACTATAAAATGGGCTGAGATCTAGAGCTAATAGTGCCTGTCCAATTCTCACCCCCACCTGCCCGAATGATGCTATTTTGATATTGATAAACAGGAGTAAAATCATGCCTACATGGCTGATACTACTCACCATATGATTTGGCTCTGTGTCACCTTTTTCATTTCTATACTGAGTAATGATTGGATACAATGTCCTTACTAGTGATGTACTTTGGCTTCCCTACAATGTTCTGCCTAGTTGCTGAAAGCTTTTTATTACCACAAAATAATCATTCTAGTACTCATTGTTATCTGGATTACACCCTTATCCATTAAATTGATTAATTTGAGCTGTTCAGGAATGCTTAGTACTCTCAAATCCTGTTCTGTGTAATTAAAGGTAAACTACGTGAGTGGATGTTCAAAAACCAGGGACCGTGCTTGTTCTGAGACCCAGCAGATTAATCCTAGTGGAATACAGTCTGTCTGTCAAAATTTTATTTCAATATCTGCCCTTGACCTGGTCTAGAAATGGAATATGAATATATATTTTTGTTCAAAACATGAAATATGCATTGAAATAAATCATCTGCTTCTGGAGAATATCATGGTTATAGCTATGAATGGAAACCATGTTCTGGAAAATGAGCAAATGATTGTTTGTTTTATCTATCAAAAATATAACAAACAAACTTCAGTCAACTGAGATGCCAAGGGTGATGATTATTTATTCACCTATGAGATTTTTGATGCCTCAGTGAATGATTACATTATTCATAAAGGATTTGGTTTGGAATGAAGTATATTTTATTGCTGTTCTTGATTGAGCACTAAGACATGAGCTGGTGTGTTAACTCTTGATAAATCATAAGTGGGCTATGGTCAGCCATTCGAAGGAAGATTCTCTGACTGAAGCTCATCACATTTTCTGCTTAGCGTAATTATAAGATGAAAAATAGGTCAATTAATTGGAATTTATGTGTCTTTTACAATTTGTCTTGTGAATACCTCTACAACTTTGTGGTTTGTGGAAATTCTATGTTCTGTCCTTTTATTTTCACTGTTATGACCGTACTGTGCAATATTTATTACATCATGAGTCAAGTAAAAGTATTTTCCTGCTGTATACTATAAATGGCATGATTTTGGAAAGTGTAGATGAGCAGCGAGACCTTCGTGTCCATATACAGAAATCCTTAAAGGTGACGGAACAATTTGATAATAGTCATAGTCATTTACGGCACAGAAGGCCATTCAGCCCATCGAGTCCATGCCAGCTGTCCATGGAGTTATCCAGTCAGTCCCAGTCCCCCGCTTGATCCCTGTAGCCCTGCAAGTTTATTTCTTTCAAGTGGCCATCCACTTTCCTTTTGAAGTCATTGATTGTCACCGCTTCCACTACCCTTGTGGGCAGCGAGTTCCAGGTTAGTACCACTCGCTGCGTAAAAAGTTCTTCCTCATATTCCCCCTGCATCTCTTGCCCAGAAGCTTCGATCTCTGTCTCTTAGTCCTTGTACCATTTGTTAATGGGAACAATTTTTCCTTGTTTAACTTATTTAAGCCTGTCATAATCTTGCGCACCTCTATTAAATCTCTCCTCAATCGCCTTCAGTCTAAGGAGAACAACTCCAGATTTTCCAACCTAACCTTTTAACTAAAATCTCCCATCCCTGGAACTATTTTGGTAAACCTCCTCTGCATCCTCTCAAGAACTCTCACATCCTTCCTAAAGTGTGGTGACCCAAACTGGATGCAGTACTCCAGTTAGAGCCTAACCAGATCTTTATAAAAGTTCCGCATAACTTCCCTGCTTTTGTACTTTATGCTTCTACTTATGAAGACCAAGATCCCATATGCTTTACTAACCACTTTCTCAATATGTCCTGCCACCTTCAAAGATCAATGCACATGCACCCCAGGTCCCTCTGTTCCTTCACACTCTTTAGAACTGTGCCATTAAGTATATATTACCTCTCCCTATTCTTTCTGCCAAAATGCATCACCTCACATTTGTCAGTATTAAATTCCATCTGCCACCTGTCTGCCCATTCTGCTAGCTTATCTATGGCCTGTTGCAGGTGGTTCATATAATCCTCACTGTTTGCCACACCTCCAATTTTGGTGTCTTCAGCCAATTTTGAGATTCTACTCTGTGTTCCAAGAGCCAAGTCATTTGTATATTGCAAAAAAAGCAATAGTCCCAGCACTGACCCTTGGAGAACACCGCTGTCTACCATCCTCCACTCTGAAAAACCACCATTTATTACAACTCATTTTCTGGCCTTAAGCCAATTTTTTTTTATCCAATTGGACACTGACCCTCCTATTCCATAAGAGGGGTAAAAGAAAAGCATATAGATTCCTTGGGTTTATAAATAAAGGAATATAATATAAAAACAAAGAGGTCATGATAGAACTTTATAAATCATGGGTTAGCCCTCAGCTGGAGTATTGTGTACATTTGTGGGCATCATACTTCAGGAAAGATGTAAAGGCCTTAGAAAGGGTGCAGAGGAGATTTACCAGATAAGAGACTTGAGTTATGAGAAGAGGTTGGAAAAATTAGGACTATTTGCCTTGGAACAAATGGTTAAGAGGTGAACCAATAGAGGTTTTCAAGATGATAGGTTTTAATAGAATAGATAGAGAAAAAATATTTCTTCTGGCAAGTGGGTCATAGATTCAAAATCAGTGGCAAAAGATCTCAAAGGGAGATGAGAATAAATCATTTCACTGAGTTGTTGGGATCTGGAGCCCTCCACCTGAAAATGTGTTAGAAGCTGATTCCATAAATAATTGTAAAAGGGAGTTGGAAAGGTACTTGAGAATATTAAGGGGAACAGATAGGGTAGATTGGGAGAAACTAATTCTGGGGCTAAATGGCCTACTCATGTTCCTATCTTAAGTTTCTTGGATTCAATGATTGACTACGGTGAGTTGAAAAGCTGGCATGGGTAGAAAGTGGAAAATGTCACTTTAAATTCATGCTGACTTTTTCCACTAACAGTGAAGGAAATTATTTTGCAAGTATCTTCATACTTTATCTGCACAGCAAGCTGTGATTTGGCTTTCTGCTCAACACTAGCCAAAAATGGGCTATTAAATAAAATGTACAAAAGAATACTGCTGCTCTCCCCCACTACCCTACCCCCAACCACTCCGTACCATAAAAACAATTATTTGAGTTTGTTTTTCTCTGTTAGATATTAATATGCATGTCGCTCTGACTCATCATGAAGAGTATTCCGTATAGTTGTTGGGAAGCCAAGATCCACAAAGTGTTTCAGGATTTGTACAGAGATGGATTAGTGAAAGATCTCAGGTTCAAGTGTAAGTTTTGAAATAAAAAGTATTACTTCCTGCAGAAAGATATTGCATTACCTGTTTTGGGGTATTGCTATATTATCTGAGGCACTGTCTGTTACTTCTCTGATGTAGGATGCATGATTCATGCACACAAAGCTAGTGCATAATTCTTGCTGTAACAGGAATATGAACTCAAAACCAAAATGTGTTTTTTTTCCCCCCAGATTGGTGGATACAGCCGCATCCATAAACTGTATACATCACTGACCACTCAGGTCAACAGTGAAATTGCCTGGTTGCTGGCTATGCATTTCTACTGCAGGCAATGAGGAGGGTTTGTGGCCAGAAATGAAGCAGTAGTTGTGTCTTTCAAACAACTGTATTTTGAGGAAAATGGCATAAGTAGAGGATCAGAAAAGACTGCAGCCCAAAAATTGCTATATAGCTGTCATACAATGTAGATTGGGTAAACTTCACAGCATCAGAAACTTCAGCATATTACAGAGCCAAGCAAGTAGAGGTGCATCATAATACAAACTCAGCAAGAAGTTATAGGACAATAACCCATATGAGAAATCAAAAGAGATGGTGTGGTCATTGCAAGAGCAGTCTTCAAATAGTTAATTGGACACTGCATTTATGAGACTGGATCTTTAACATTGTATTTATTCTATTGTGTCCACAGTATGACACTATCTCCATGAGACAAACCTCCTTTCTTTGAGCGGGTTGAAAAACCAGAAGAATCTAGGAGTATTCTCATCACAATGATGCCATACTCAAAATGATGCAATAGTGCATTTTATCTGATTTACTTCAGAATATTACGTGTTTGTAAGCAGAATGTGTGACAAGTTTAAAGGTCCTGTCTTAAATATTTTGGCTGCAAACTTTGGCTCTGTTGTACTGCTGGTTTTGGCACTGTGGCAGCCAGCAGATGAAAAAAGTGGTAGGAGACGACAGTCCTGACGACTTCTGGCACAGCCCACACTGATCACCATGTTTTGAAAGGCAATAGTGCGGGCCTCCTATGCGTGCAGTGAAAGCATGCAGAGTGGTCAGATCATGATAACAGTCATTGCCTAATGCTGATTTGATGCCCAATCTGCCATTTGGACCTCGCTGGTCCTGTTAACGCTCTATCTTAAACACACACAGCTGAATATGTGTTCAGGTGCATGAAAGACTCCCCATCAGTACTTGTTAAAGGGATCAAGTGAGGCGCTTTTGACTTTCTTTTCCTGCTGCAGAGTTGGTGTAAGTACTGTATTGTTGGAGAAGTTGACAGAAATTCTTTCAGTCAGAAGGAAGTGGTGTTAGCCCTTTGGGAAGGAGTTATGTGGATTTGAAAGGCCTCTAAGCAGAACATTGTGTTTGGGAACACATGGCTTAGTAAGACAGAGGAACTGAAAGTATTAGTAGAGAAATGGTGTTGGGGAAATTGATGGGATTGAAGGCTGATAAATGCCCAGGGCCTGATGGTATGCATCCCAGAGTACTTAAGGAAGTGGCTCTAGAAATAGTGGATCAATTGGTGGTCATCTTCCAAAATTCTATACACTCTGGAACAGTTCCTACAGATTGGAGGGTAGCTAATGTAACCCCACTATTTAAAAAGGGAGGTAGCGAGAAAGCAGGGAATTATAGACCAGTCAGCCTGACGTCGGTAGTGGGGAAAATTCTAGAGTCCACCATCAGACATTTTATAGCGGAGCACTTAGAGAACAGTGGTAGAATCGGGCAGAGTCAGCATGGATTTACGAAATCTACTAGAATTCTTCAAGGATGTAACTTGTAGACTTGATGAGGGGGAGCTAGTGAATGTGGTTTATTTGGACTTTCAGAAGGTTTTCAAGAAAGTCCCACATAAGAGATTAGCATGTAAAATTAAAGTGCATGGGATTGGGGGTAGTGTATTGCGATGGATAGAAAATTGGTTGGCAGACAGGAAACAGAGTAGGGATAAATGGGTCTTTTTCAGAATGGCAGACAGTGACTAGTGAGGCACTGCACGGATCAGTGCTAGGACTCCTGCTATTCACAATATACATTAATGATTTAGATGAGGGAACTAAATGGAATATTTCCAAATTTGCAGATGACACAAGCTGGGTGGGAGGGTGAGTTGTGAGGAGGATGCCGAGAGGCTTCAGGGTGATTTGGACAAGTTGAGTGAGTGGGCTAATGCTTGGCAGATGAAGTATAATGTGGATAAATGTGAGGTTATCCACTTTGGTAGCAAAAACAGGAAGGCAGATTATCTGAAGGGCTATAAACAGAGAGGGGAATATGCAGTGAGACCTGGGTGTTCTCGTACAACATTCGCTGAAGGTAAGCCTGCATGTGCAACAGGCAGTAAAAAAAGCAAATGGTATCTTGGCCTTCATAGCGAGAGGAATGGAGTACAGGAGCAGGGATGTCTTGATGCAATTATACAGGGTCTTGGTGAGGCCACACCTGGAATATTGTGTGCAGTTTTGGTCTCCTTATCTGAGGAAGGATGTTCTTGCTATAGAGAGAGTGCAGCGAAGGTTTACCAGACTGATTCCTGGGATGGCGGGACTGACGTATGAGGAGAGATTGAGTCGGTTAGGATTATATTCGTTGGAGTTCAGAAGAGTGAGGGGGACTTCATAGAAACCTATAAAATTCTAACAGGACTTGACAGGATAGATGCAGGAAGGATGTTCCTGATGGTGGGGGAGTCCAGAACCAGGGGTCATAGTCTAAGGATACGGGGTAAACCTTTCAGGACTGAAATGAGGAGAAATTTCTTTACCCAGAGAGTGGTGAGCCTGTGGAATTCGCTACCACAGAAAGCAGTTGAGGCCAAAACATTGTATGTTTTCAAGAAGGAGTTAGATATAGCTGTTGGGTCTAAAGAGATCAAAGGATATGGGATGAAAGCGGGAACAGGTTTCTGAGTTGTATGATCAGCCAGGATCATAATGAATGGCGTAGCAGGCCTGAAGGGCCGAATGGACTACTGCTCCTATTTTCTATGTTTCGATGTAACATTTGCTTCCAGTCATACTGGCTATAATTGCAGCTCCTCTTGGGCTACAGCAAGACATGGAGATGGAGGGCAGAGAAGCTGTTCACAGGGAGAGGAGAAGGAGGGCTCTCAGCAGAAGGCCTTACCCACCTAGGATCTTCGAGCATTTCTCCTCTAGTGCCTCAGCAGGATCAGTGTCTTCACCAAGGAGGTGGTCACAGACCTGTGCCATCTTCTCAAACTGGACATACAATCACAGAACAGGTAGCCATCAAGTTTACTGTGGCCCACAATTGTTTTTGCCAGCGAATCCTTCCAGTTGGAGCCAGTGACATTAAGATTTCTCAGTTTGACATGCATCGTTGCATCCAAGAAGTCACCAAGACCCTGTACGCAAGGAGGGGGGACTTAATTATCTCCTCTGTAAGCAGAGAGAAGGAGGAGGAGTGGACTTTGCCAGGGTAGCAGTCTTCCAATTGGTGTAGGGATCCATTGATTGAACGCATGTGGCCTTGCAAGTGCCACATCTCAAATGGGGAGATGTACCATAACCGCAAAGGGTTCCACTCCCTGAATGTGCAAACAAGCACAGCCCATCATGTTGATCAATTCTGCTGTTCTGGCATCAGTCACAATGCTTTCATTCTGCACCAGTCAGTTGTTCCCACCAACTTCAAACCAACGTGTTGAACCAGATATTGGCTGCTCGATGACCAGGGTTACCCACTCTACATGTTGCTAATGACTCTCCCCCACAACCCAATTACATGTAGAAAGTGCTCATACAATGACAGTCATGCTGCAACTAGAAACATCATGGAAGAGACCATCGGCGTTCTGAAACAATGATGCTGCTGCCTAGACTGCTTGGAAGAGCCCTTCAATATTCGCTAGAGTGTGTCTTGTGATTTGTGGTGGTATGTTGCATCCTCCACAACCTGGCAATAATGAAGGCGCAGCTCTAGCCATCAGCAACTAAGCCAGGAGGAGAAAGTGGAAGAAGGGAGGAAGCATCTATGACATGATCACTCTGGAAAAAAAAAATCCCCAAATCACCACTGCTGCTTATTCTCCTCCTCATTCTCCACCTTTCCATCTCTCTGTTATGGATCATCAGAGCATCTTCTTCGCCAAACTCCTGAAATAAAAGAGACTACAAAACAACCATTTCATACCAATTTTATCCAACAACATTTCAATAATACATGCAACACTCAGCTATTCACCTTGTGGACTCTTAGTGTCTGTCTTCTGGGTGTCTTCACCTGGCCTAGTGCTCCTTCGCATTGCTACCCAATGTTTGCAGGATTCCCTCAAGCAACTCTGGGCCTAGAAGGCCCAGCTTTGGATTGCACCATCTTGGCATGGGCGAGAGCATTCTGGGCTATTTGGACCTGATTGTGAACTCGACTCCACATTCACACCTACCTCTGATAACCTTTCACCCCCTTGCTTATCAAGAATCTATCTACCTCTGCCTTAAAAATATTTAAAGACTCTGCTTCCACTGCCTTTTGAAGAAGAGAGTTTCAAAGACTCATGACCTTCTGAGAGAAAAAACTTCTCCTCATCTGTCTTAAATGGGAAACCCCTTTTTTTAAGCAGTGGCCCCCAGTTCTAGATTCTCCCACAAAAGGAAACATCCTTTTCATCCACCCTATCAAGACCCTTCAGGATCTTGTATGTTTCAATCAAATCACTCCTACTCTTTTAAACTCCAGCTGATGCAAGGCTAGCCTGTCCAATCTTTCCTCACAAGACAACCTGCCCATTCCAGGTATTCATCCAGTAAACTTTGTCTGAACTGCTTCCAATGCATTTACATCCTTCCTTAAATAAGGAGACCAATACTATATACAGTACTACAGATGTGGTCTCATCAATGCCTTGTATAACTGATGCATAACCTCCCTACTTTTGTATTCAATTCCCCTCACAATAAACAATAACATTCTATTAGCTTTCCTAATTACTTGCTGAACATGCATACTAACCTTTTACGATTCATACACTAGGGCACCCTGATCCCTCTGCATCTCAGAGCTCTGCAATCTCTCACCATTTAGATAATATGCTGCTTCTTTATTCGTCCTGCCAAATGGACAATTTCACATTTTCCCACATTATACTCCATTTGCCAGATGTTTGCCCATTCACTTAAACTATCTATATCCCTTTGTAGCCTCCTTATGTCCTCTTCACAGCTTACTTTCCTACCTATCTTTGTGTCATTAGCAAATTTAGCAACCAGACCTTTGGTCCCTTCATCCAAGTCATTTGTATAAATTGTAAATAATTGAGGCCCCAACATTCAACTCATTATATCTTGCCAACCAGAAAATGATCCATTTATGCCTACTGTTTCCTGTTATCTAGCCAATCTTTTATCCATGCCAATATGTTACCCCCTTACATCATGAGCTTTTATTTTCGGCAATAACCTTTGATGTGGCACCTTATCAAATGCCTTCTGCAAATCTAAGTACAGTACATCCACCTGTTCCGCTTTATCCACAACACATCTTACTACTTCAAAGAATGTCAATAAATTGGTTAAACATGATTTCCCTTTCACAAAACCATGTTGACACTGCCTGATAACGTCTTTAATAATAGCTTCTAAATTTTCCCTATGAAAGATGTTAAGTTGACTGGCCTGTGGTTTCCTGCTTTCTGTCGCCCTCCTTTTTTGAATAAAGGAGTTACAGTCACTCTTTTCCAATCTAATGGAACCTTCCCCAAATCTAGGGAATTTTGGAAAATTGAAACCAACGCATCAACTATCCCACTAGCCACCTTTTAGGACCCTAGGGTGAAGTCCATCAGGATCCAGAGACCTGTCAGCCTGCAGCTCTGCTGCAGCACAGGATTGCTGGACTGCTGTGAGACCCTAAGAGCCCCTTTTGAGCACTGGTATCTACAGCCACGATGGTAATAGTCTGAGTTTGCTTGGCACAAAGCTGGGCCCCCATGGCAACAAGTAGAGATCTCATGACTGCAGTCTGAGTTTACACTGCAGCAGTTAGACTCCTGCCGGTTCTGCAATGGAAGCTGAGACATAAATCACCAGATGCTGCATTGCAGCTGGGTCCACAAGTGCTGTTATGGAGTTGGCCACCACTTCCACACTGGAACAGATGGACTCCAAGCTCTGCATGAAGCCGTGTGCCAAGTTGGAGCCAGATTCCTCCATGCTCCTTGACAGTGATAACAGGCTCTGTGACAGTCCTGGCAATGCACCAAGCATCTCTGTGTGGATGCCAATCAGCGTTCTCCTATACACCACCCCATCAAAGTCGTCATCTGAATTCTCTGCCGCAGAACTCATCTGTTGCCTTGCCCTTTAGGAAGCTGGTACACATGCTATCCTTTCCCTTGGACCTGGCTGCCTCACCATGTGCAAATCCCGTCCCGATACTACCCTCTAAAATACATGCTGTGCCAGCATCTGAGCTGCAAGTGTCAGCTCAAGTAATGGTGCTTCTTCCTCAGAAGTGTTCTCTATCTCCATGCCTTCAGCCTTAGGCACCACTGGCTGGCCAGGTAGCAGTTCTTGGGGGTCTGAAAGCATAAGTGCACAAGGGGAGGATTGGGTGGGGGAGGGGGGCATCTCTGCTGCCAGATCTGCTGAGTATTTCCAGTGTTTTCTGTTTTCATTTGATATCCAGTAGCCACATTACTTTACTCTTGTAGCTAGAATGTCAGTGAATGTGTTGCAGTGTGTTTGGGGTTATGTGCCTGTCATAGTTCAAGAGCTGGAATTATGTGGAAGCTGTGAGATGTGGATGTGAGGCTTGCAGCAGTGGTAAGTGTGTGAGGGTGAGATGGAGCATATGAATGTTAGACTGCTGGAGATTGTTGATGGGTTAGTGATGGGGGTGTGGTGCATTGAGCAGTGTGCGAGATTGGTAGGAGAGGGCATTTGAAGATGTATTCACTGACCATGATCATTTGTGTGAGTTCATTGAACTTTCTCTGACACTGTAACCAGGTCCTTGGGACAGGCTACTGGCAGAGACCTCCATGGCTATCTGCTTCCACTGCCTTCGCAGTGTTTTGTCTGGAGGGCCTCCCAGTCACTTGCAGAATGACCTCTCTCCTCCTTTCCACTTCCTTCAGCACTCTGAGACCCTGAGAGCCCTCTCTCTGGCCTGCTGCACCATTGTTCCATTTTTTTCTTGCTCAGGAACTCTTTCCCATCCACTTCCAGCACTTATTGCAGCCAGAATGCACCTCCCCTATAAGAGGTAAAGGCTGGTTTTAAGAAGTGCAGGCTAGCTTGAATTAATGCTGGCCTCACGTGAACCTGGGCCTCCTGCCAAGTGTTCAATCATTCAGCAGCATGTTTAGCACTGGACTACACACCACAATCATGAAGATTAGCAGGCAGTACAAAGTTTGCATCCTGCCTGCATTAATTCTGTTGGGTGCAGGGTAATTACACATCGCAATCCCCCTGCCTGCTCATGAGCCTTATCCAATTTTTAAACATTTAAAATTTCACTGGGTACAGTCGTGCTTGTCACTCCTGTAAGCAGTCTGAGCATCTTATATTTTGGGCATAAGCTTACACTGCCCGATATCTAACAATATGATATTGTCACTAAGAGGTGTAACAATAATATCACATTTTGATCTGAACTGGACATTCATCTTTTGTGCAGGTGCTTCTTCAATCTCTTTTCAAGGCAGGCCAAGAAAACACTAGTCAAGACAAAGCCAAATACAAATTGCTGAGCTGCTCTATTTCCCAGCTAGTGAACATGCAGTTCAACAGTTATGATCAAACTCACTTATTTGAGTCAGTACAACTTATCCACGTAATAATACAAAATAATGAGCACACTGTGCTTCCTCACAACAAAATATTCCCTGACTAAACTCTTCTTCTGAGACTTACTAATGCTTGGTCTAGTAGCTTTTGGGTTTAAAAAGGCTATGTTCACAGCCAAAAGAGGCCAGGAACTTTGTAATGTAACATAGGAGCGTATGAAAAAGCAAAGAAATGGCCAGCTCATTCATTAAGCCTGTCCCAAACAGCCATGACACAACTAAGCATTTATGATTCCCAGTGTACCCTCTCTTGGGAACAGCTAAAAAAATTTTGCCATATCAGACAAAAATAATTCTGGGAAATTTTTTCTGACAGGTGAAGCCAATCAAAATGAGTTCCAAGAGATCATTGTGACCATGAGATAAACACCAACTTCCCACCTAACATTTGGATGCAGTAATATTAGCCACAATAAGGAACTCGACCAGCTCCATTCTGAACCAAATCTACACTCACTGCATGAGTCAGTAATTTGTTCCAAGTGTCAACAACATTTGTGTAAAGATAAACCTCCTGACATCTAACCTAGACACATGCTTGCATAGTTTATGACCCATGTTCGCTAACCTATCTCGTTAAAATTGTCTGTCTACTCAGACACCATCTGTTTATCATTCTAAACACTTCAATTAAATCTCCCTGAAATCTATGCCTTTCTGGAAAAAAAACCCAAAATCTCAAGCCGATTGTGATAACAAAGAGCTTACAAACTAGGAATGTTGTAGTAGCCCTTCTTTGAACCTTTTCCAGGACCTCTATATCATCCATGATGTGGTGAGACTAAAACTGAGCAGAATATTGTAGATGAGGCTTAACTAAAGTCTTGTACAATGACATTATAGTTTTTGAGTTTTATACTGAATTATCCTCTCTATAACTTCTATTATTGTACTCTATTTGCCTTTGCAATACCTAATAGCGCTGGTTGTGCACCTTCTGCAATCTATTTACTACAATGCCTAGTCCCCTTTTCCTCAACAAATTCCAATTCTGCACCAAGAATGGTATATACATACTTGGCTCTAGCCCGACCCACATGCATTTATCTATGTAACACGTGCCAGATGTGGGCCCATTTCCCCCATTGTGTCTATCAGATTATAGCCTTTTTCTCTCATCTTGGGTTCCAACACTTTGAGACACCGGTGAGCTTGTGCATAGTACTTGCAATACCTTGAGTGTAAGGTGTTTATTCATAGTAGAGACAGGTGAATTAATTTTCTATACTCTGCAGAGGAAACATCAAAATTTATATAAAAGGAAACTACTGTGGATGCTGGAAATCTGAAAGAAAAACAGAGAATGCTGGAAATACTTAGGTCAGGCAGCATAGAATCATAGAATTGTTGCAGTACAGGTGGAGGCCATTCATCCCATCGTGTCCATGCTGACTCGCTGCAAGAGCAACTCACCTTGTCCCATTCCCTCGTCTTTTCCCCGTAGCTGTGCAAATTTTCTCTCTTCAGATAACTATTCCATTTTCTTTTAAAAGCTGCGATTGAATCTGCCTCCACCACACTCTCAAGCAGTACGGTCCAGATACTAACAACTCTCTCTGCATAAAAAGGTTTTTCCTTTTGTCGCCATTGCTTCTTTTTCCAGTTACCTTAAATCCTTCCGCCAACACGAACAGTTTCTCTCTATCTACTCTGTCCAGACACCTCATGATTTTGAACACCATCAATTCTTTTCTCTGTGGAGAGAAATAGATACAATGGACTTGATTTTCCCACGGGCTTTGGAACCCAACGCTGGGACCAAGTAGGGGTCCCGAGTCTGCACTTATGGACAGTGCACCGGAGAGTGCAATCTTCCCGGAGGTGGCCTTCTCATTGGCCCCCTCCATGCTCGCCATCCTAGTAAGGACAGCAGGCGGGCTCTCAATGCTGCCAGCCCAATCTGAAGCCCACAGCTCTGGAGCCTCAGTAGCCCCAACGCGAGTGGTGGGCGCGGCTGAGGCAGATAGGATACTCCGAGGATGTCTCAGTGGAGAGGTACCCTTGGAGGCATGCATTTAAAGGAAATATTATTGGGGCGAAGCTGCACGGCCTCTCTGAGCAGAGGGGACATCCCTCTGGGTACATCATTTGGGCCATTGGTGAGGCCTTTCCTGCCAGCAGCCCCCTCTTTGGGGCATGGTGCATCTGGCTCCGATGGCCCCCAAACCTGGTGGGGAGGCTGTTTCCATGGAGATGACAGCCTCTGCAAGCAGTGGGGGCGCTGCTCTGCTGGTGGCAAAATTCTGACACGCCAGCAAAATCTGACCTAATTGGATCAATAATCAGCTTATTTGGCTGCCCGCCTCCATGGTGCAGACAGCCGATCCGTATCCCTGCCCGCCCATGGGAAACTTCTGCGGTGATGAGAATGCGTTGGGAAGTCATCCTGATGTGGCTCTACTCTCTTTTTCCTGGCTCTCCCACCTCCAAGCCTGCCACCATGTTGCCAGGAAAAATCAACCCAGTGTTTCAAGTTGATGAGGTTTCATCAGAACTGTAAAAGTTAGGGATGTAACAAGTTTTAAGCAAGTACAGAGGCAGTGAAAAGTGGAGGAAGAAGAAAAGGGAAGGTCTGTGATAAGGTGGAAGGCAGGAGTTATTAAAAGACAAAAGGGATGATGGTGCAAGACAAAATGGGGTGGTAATGGGACAAGGAAAGAAACAAAAAAATGTGACTAGAGGAGGTATAATTGGGAATAGCATAATCATTACCAAGACTGCCCCAATTTTTTTCAGTTAATGATTTTGCTATCCCCATTTACACCTCCTCTGGGCCCATCCTTTGTTTCTTTACTTGACCCATTACCATCTCCATTTGCCTTGTATCATCATCCCTTTTGTCCTTTAATCTCACCTATCACAGACCTACCCTTTTGTTCTTTCGTCCACTCCTCCCTTTCTCTGCCTCTGTACTTATTTAACAACTTTACATCTCTAACCTTTTCCAGTTCTGATGATAAAATGTTAACTCGGTTTCTCGATCACAGATGCTGCCTAACCTGGGTACCATTTTCTGTTCTCAGTTAATATCAACACTTAGCTCAGTAGTACTTAAAACACCTATCGCCTCTGAGCCATTTTAACCTGTGAGAATAAACTTTGCTTTAAAACCCCAACATTCAAAATCCTTTCAATGCTTAAAACATCCCTAGATATAACTTTACTTTTCATGAAGGTAGTGCAACTTTAAACATTCTAACAGACAAGGTATTGTTCAAAAACTGAAGGTGGGTCATTTCTGTATTATTTGGTGCTCCCATTTTTTCCAGAGATATTTTCATGTGGCTGCTTGTATTTAATCATAAAATTAGCCATACTGGAAACTCACAAGCTTCTCTGCATCACCTATCTGTGCAATAATCTTACAGTTGTCAGGGAAAAGATGTATGTTTTAATATAGCTAGTTCTGTAACTATTCCGTATAATTTACAGCCGCTTCCTGTTGAAGCTATCATTTATCATTCTGATAGGTCCCTGCGCTACTTGTGACTACAAAATTGCTGTATGCAAACAATGTGAAATTAACCATGTTACATACTGGACTCTGCAACATTGGGTCCAATTTTAACTCCCTATAATCAACCACTCTTCCATCCGCCCCTCCCCTCCCCTCCCCCCATAATATTACTTGTTCCTTTGATAGATGAACTATTGTAAGACTCACTGAACTACAAGTAATATCCAAAGTAAATGTGTTTTTTTTTTATAACCTAACTAGAACATATACACACAAACAGTTACTGCACAAGTAAGTCTAAACACATCTCACTCTGTCGGGCTACACCCACAATTCCTTGGTCATGTAATGTGACATCACTTCCTCTGGTGACCTTCACTTACAGCTTCTTAAAGAGGTTCGCTCTTAAGGTTGTCGCACAACATTCCCCTTTTTTCCAAAGATAAAAACATATTCACAATATACAATGATGCGATTCAGACTAACTATACATAAATAAAACAAAGTTATTTACGGGTAAGTAGGTTTAACACACTGTACAATGCAGAGGAGGTTTGCTTATTCATCCTGATCTTGTTATTATAAACCTCTTCCCAGAGCTGAGCTTGTCTTGATGACTCCTCTAAGGCTGTGGTGATTCAGAACTCTGGTTAGCATGTTCTTCCGCTGTGCTTGCAGCCTCTTTACGCTCATCTTCAGACTTTGAACATGTCTGCGATGACATAGGGTTGTCATATGCAGTGTTGTTGTACAGCTCTTGGAATTGACTTCAGTTCAGTCTGAGAATCGCACCATTGGGTGTCTGGATCTCATATGATCTGGGCTGGTCACATATCTTAGCAACATCTGCAGGATACCAAGTTCCTGACAGATGCTTGAGGACTCTGACCTTCTGTTCTACTCACAAATAGAGCTAATTCTCGACTTGCTTGCCTGTCATATGATGACTTAATCTTCCCTTGTTTAGAAAGCTTTGAAAAGTGATGACTGGTGAAATCACCAATCACCGGCAATCCCTCTGACCTCCAGGTACTTGCTACAATGAACTGAAGCTAGAGGAGAGACTCCCGGTCAAATTGTTTCTTCGTGTCAAGACTATCTGCCTTTGTGTCGTCCTTTACATGGACCGACCCGATACACTCAACCTGGGTATTTTGTACCATATTAGTTGTGTTACTGACTTTGTGTATTGAGACAGTTCGGAAGTCTTGTGACAGCTGGTCCAGTCGTGTCTACAAAACATTTGTGGTAACTCATTCGAAGCTCCCGTGGCTGCACTGCAAGGTTATCATTCCAATGCACTTGTTTGGAGAACCATTGTGGGCAGTCAGCCAAGCTGTGGTGGGTCGTATCATAGATGCCCATTTCTTTAAGTACATGTCCTTCAGTGTAAAGATAGGCAAAAAATTTGCACTTGCTCTGAAATCACTTTTCACTCTGAGCTTGTACTTGCCACTCTTCTGTGGACATGTAATTCCGATCATGGTGAGTGCCTTAGATTGCATAATAGCATTGACATGTTGATCCAAATTAACTATGTGAAATGCTTACTCATTGTTTGCACTCTTCATTCTTCATTCATCATCCGTGTCATCCTGATAATCTGTCTCTCTGCTGACCTGATGTACCTGCTTGGGACTTTATTGTGTTTTGACATGCCTTTGTTGCGTTTGCCATCCTGCCTTGCAGACATTCTCTCTGCATGTGACTTGCCACCATTCCTGTGTGCGGTATCTGAGCTTGGCCTTCTGCACTGCCTTACCCAATGTTCTCACATGCCACAAGCTTTGCACTGGTCCTGGTACACTGGACAATTGTGAATTGGGTGAGTCAGGCCACATTTGCCACAAGGCTTAGCAGACTCATGGGCCTTGGTTACTATACCAATTGCTGTGACCGCCCCCAATGTTTGTAACTGTTGGAGCCCAGCCATGATGGTTTCAAGCTTCCTTCCTTCATTGAGTAGTGCATCTATGGTCTGCCCTTCCTTCTTTTCTAGCAGATCTTTTTGAAAGGCCCGAGTGGGGTAAATGTGATTAGCTCTATAATCCATTCTGACAATTCGGTACCTGCGAAATCATACTTTTGAGCTTTGTCTCAGCACCTTGCAACAAAGTGGTCAATGGACTCATCCTGCCTTTGCCAGTAGGTCATAAGCTCAAGCCTATGTACTCGGAAATTTACCTTCACTTTGAGTTGCTGCTCAAGGAAAGTCCATGGCTTGCTAGGGTCCTTCTGATCCTCAGCTGACAATCCTGATGTATTGATCTGTTGCAGGTCCTCTTTGCCCACTGCGATCTTAATCTTGATAGCTTGTTTCTCTGGTTCACTCATTTCTTGAGCCAGGGAAGATAGTTCCATTCTCTGTTGAAACAGTTTAGATTCAGAGGCTATGTCTGATGCCTTCCAATCTATAACTTGCAATCTGAAAGCCATTGTCTTTATGATCCTGCTCTTTTTTTTTTAATATATAACTATAGAACTTTTTAAGAGTTTTATTTTTCATAGGCACACATTTTTCTTGTTTAGACATATTAATTTTCTGCAGGCTTGCCCCTTTAAGAGTGAGACACCACAGCTTCTCTCTGTTTGCACAGTTCATTTTTTTAAAAACTGAAACCGTTTTATTCTCTGCAGCCAGTTTCAACCTGCAATACCAGCAGCTGCCACAACCAGCCTTTCTCACAGTGCTGGCGACCTCCAGTGTTGAGCTCTTGCCTTTCATTTTGGCTTAGACCCTGTCCATAAAGCAGAAAAAACCCCAGGGAAACTAAAATAGTAATGGCTTTAGCTACTACTTTTCAAATCTCTCGACCATCCGCCAGATTAGTTGAAAACTGTGATCTCCTGGCAAATTGCTTACTGTACTCAGAGGTTCAACACCTCTTGGGGTCCTGTCTATAGCCCAGCTAGCTGCACTATCGTGGGGTCTCCTGCCAGATGCTGTCCAGAATCTTCAGCCACTCCAGATAAGCAATGTGCTGTCCTTTGTTCTCTTTTAGTGTGTTCTTCAGAAAATAAAAAATCAACTGTTGCCACAATGTAATATTTGGTGGACTTCGGAAAAAATATATCCCAAATGTTGCCACATGTAACATTACTTGGTTCTTTGATATGTGAACTATTGTAAGACTCATTGGACTACAAGTAATATCCAAAGTAAATGTGGGTTATTATTATAAACTGACTAGAACATATATATACAGTTACTGCACGAGCACATCTAATCTCACCCTGTCAGGCTACACCTACAACTCCCTGGCCATGTGTGATGCAGCATCACTTCCTCCAGTGACCTTCACATACAGGTTCTTAAGGTGGTCTGTTTTTAAGGTCATCCCACAACACCCCTAGCCTGGCAGAAACTGGATGGAGGGGGCCCTTAAAATGAGGGCAGTCATTTACCCACTCTGATCCCTCATGGCCCAATCTTATCTTGTTCTTTTGAACAGGCAAAGGGGGCACCTGCAGGAAGTCAGCAGGGTCCTTTATATGCTGATCAAGTCTAAAGTTGTCATTGGGCCTGATCTTCAATTTTAGTCATAGGGCTGAGCAGAGGAGCAGTTGTGCCTTCCTCTTCAGGCCCGACTCCGTGGGAGGTGATATGTAATAATATTTAGGTTTCCTTGTGGGCCAGTAAGTGCAGGCATGCCCCAGGCTAGCCCCCTCCCCACCTGATCATGTCTAGAGCCTTCCACATCACACGCCTGGGTCCTGACTGTGACCTCCTGCCACCAAATTCCCACGCATAGCACCAGCCAACTAGTGGATCTGGGTTCAGGTGGTCAATGAGAATATTTGTGGTAATGATGCTTGGCCATTTTGATCAGCCAGAAGGATAGGAAATGTTTGACAGCTCATTTTCTTGCAATTATAACTACTTTATATATTTACATTTTCTCAGTTCACTTTGCTTGATTAGCTTTTTGGCTTATCTCTCACAAAACTTGTTGTTCTGTTAGATTCTGTGGGTGGATTCAAAATGGAAGCTAGTTATTGATCTCTTTTCAGCCCTTGCTGGAAATAATGCTTTTTGGATACTGAAAAAGAGTATGGACAACTATTCATTTATCAACAAAGAGATCTGCTGTATTCTCCTGGCCAAAAAAGAACTTTGTACAACCATCCCTAAAATATATAAGCTGGGCACACTGGTTAGAATTCTAAGAATATTTACAATTATAACTATGGATTAAAAAAGTATATAAAGTTTGTACAACTTGGTAGGTCGAGCACCATAATAGTGAGACTTCTGAAAAGAGAGTAACAAGTTCACATGCCATCCTTGACTGATTTTAAAGTTATGCACCCTTGTTGACTGTGTTTCACTGATTCTTGGCTGAACTACTGAATTAAACTGCACAGCAACAAAGCGCAACCCTTGAAAACTGATAGCATTACATCCTCCCTAGGGAAAGAAACAATGCCAGAAGCAGAAGTTGACAATAATGGGAAAATATGAATAAAATGCAGCTCAAGAGAATACAATTGTAATACAAAACTGAACTGTTAACTCAAAGTTTAGTCCTGACTTAGAAGACGTGGAAAGGATGTGGCAGCCACAGGTAGGTTAAATTTTTGATATAGGCCACAACAGTGACAGCCTTCACACAATATGGGTGTGTGTATATTAGCCAATTCCAAAATGAGAAGAAACCATTGAACCTGAGGGAGGAAGTGGCAGATTTCACTACTGATAAGGAAAGGAGTACAGTGTTCATCAGGATAGATGGCAGAAAGTTTGTGCACTCTCTTTTAAGCATCTTGAATGAATGGAGTTTGAATTCAACAGGTACAAGATTTTAGGCACAAAAATGCCTATCGTTTAGCATTGAAACTATATTCTCATGGATTACCATGTAGACAGTGGGTGCAATTTACCCCACATACTTTAGGTGCTAAAAAGCCTTCAAGGTGGCCAAGAAGGGGCCTTAAGCTAATACATCAGTTTAATGCAAGACACCACCTTGGTAAAGGATTTGAAACTTGGGCTAGGAATGGCCATTCAGAGAATTGTTAAGCAGCTGATTGCCACTAACAATGTCTGCTAGCGCTCATTAAGGAGGCTTCATGGCATGTTGGAGGCAAGCACTTGACCTAACGCCCTCACCTAAAAGCAACTAGCTGAGTTGGAATAAATTATGTTGGAGGTTTTTGGGTGCTACTTAAAGGTATATCATCTTATACTGTTCACTTGCTGCTGGAGGTTTGAATAGGACTTTTGGGACACTCTGTCAAGACTTCAGCAACACTCTAACATTTATTCTACAAATTCTTTGAGGACATCACCTAAAAATAATTAATGTTGTGTTACCCTACCTTATTGGATATCTTTTAGGAATCACTAGGAGAAAGGGAGTCCTTGGATATCAGCATCTTGCTAGGGGACCCCTTGGCCTGCAGGAGGAATGGGAGGAGGACATAAGGTCAGGCAGAGTAGCACAAGCTGCCGCAGGGAAAGGAGGACCATGTGGACACCTTTTCCCCCCTACAAGATATTCTTCCTCCTCTGGACCTCCTCAACCACTGTCACCTCCAAGAGCTTCTCATTCAATTCCTGAGCCATCCTGAAATGTTCCACTGTGCATCAGCCAGCTAACTCCACACATTCAGTTGAAGTGGGTGAGTGGAGTCCACATACACTACTCTGTGAAAATTGCACCTAATCAGTGCTTGAGTGTTAAGCCTGCAGGTGTTTCTGTTTAAACATCTCCAGACAAGTTCATATTATGGTAATCAGCAATTAAGACTAAAATTACCTGCTACAGCCAGACTTTCATTTAGTGCCTGTTTTCACCCTTTCACCGAAATAGCCCCTTGTATCTAATTTAAGACCACATTTAGCAGATATACACTAACATTCAGCAATTACATTTCCCACTGCAGGCACTTGAAATTTAAATATGCAAACCTGTCACAAACATAATTGCCACCTTATGCTATTATTATCTTTGCCTGTCATGGTGAGAGAACAGTCAATACTTCTGCTATGAGGAATTGTATTTTTCTCAGTTTAAATCTGTAGGTAAAGTAGCAAACCATTCACAATAGAATATTTCCAATCTTGGTAGATATAAGCCCACCTTTTAACTGGTCCTATATCCATTGATGAAAAACATAATAAAAAAAAAATCACCCCGTGTTTGTCAGTGATCTCACTTGGTTTCCTTGCTAATTGGATTAAACCTTCCCCTAAGCTCATGGTAACTGGCTGCCATCGTTACCAGGATTACGTGCAAGTATGCATCATTTGGGATTAGTATATTTCTCTTGGGAACAAATCTAGTAATAACAAAACTACCAGTGGAAAAATAAGATGCAAGTTAAACGTCACTGGTGTGAACACCTCATAGACATGGGGGATATTGTGGAAAATAGAATGTCACGTTTATATTGGGGTGGGGGGAGGGACATTTCTGAGATTACTTTAAAGGCCTTCATAGATGATCCAACATTTATTGCTTTTGTACTGCTAAACAAAATAACTGGTTTGCAATTTTTGTGGGAAAAGATGAAGTTGTAAAGTGAAATCCTTCAAAAACGGTACAAATAAAATAGGCTTTTACTTATTCAGCCATCATAAACTAATATCTCCAGTTATAACTAGATGAAATAGAAGAGTGCAATCCCAACGCTGGACAGAACACCATATAATAAAAAAAGAAAATGTGTTTACATACTGCTTGATTACATCTCTCAGAAACATCTGAAAGCAACTTTTCATGCCTGCTCCACCATTTATTACGATCATGGTTGATCATCCAACAGTAACCTGTTTCCGCTTTCGTCCCATATCCTTTGATCCCTTTCACCCCAAGAGCTATATCTAACTCCTTCTTGAAAACATACAATGTTTTGGCCTCAACTGCTTTCTGTGGTAGCGAATTCCACAGGCTCACCACTCTCTGTGTGAAGTAATTTCTCCTCATCTCAGTCCTGAAAGGTTTACCTCATATCCTTAAACTATGACCCCTGGTTCTGGACTCCCCCACCATCGGGAACATCCTTCCTGCATCTACCCTGTCAAGTCCTGTTAGAATTTTATAGGTTTCTATGAGATCCCCCCTCACTCTTCTGAACGGCAGTGAATATAATCCTAACTGACTCAATCTCTCCTCATATGTCAGTCCCGCCATCCCAGGAATCAGTCTGGTAAACCTTCGCTGCACTCCCTCTATAGCAAGACCATCCTTCCTCAGATAAGGTGACCAAAACTGCACACAATATTCCAGGTGTGGCCTCACTAAGGCCCTGTATAATTGCAACAAGAGATCCCTGCTCCTGTACTCGAATCCTCTCGCTATGAAGGCCAACATGCCATTTGCCTTTTTTACCGCCTGTTGCACGTGCAGGCTTACCTTCAGCGACTGTTGTGCGAGAATATCCAGGTCTCACTGCATATTCCCCTCTCTCAGTTTATAGCCATTCAGATAATCTGCCTTCCTGTTTTTGCTACCAAAGTGGATAACCTCACATTTAGCCACATTATACTGCATCTGCCATGCTTTTGCCCAATCACTCAACTTGTCCAAATCACCCTGAAGCCTCTCTGCATCCTCCTCAAAACTTGCCCGCCCACACAGTTTTGTGTCATCTGCAAATATGGAGATATTCCATTTAGTTCCCTCAGCTAAATCATTAATATATAATGTAAATAGCTGGGGTCCTAGCACCGATCCCTGCGGTACCACACTAGTCACTGCCTGCCATTCAGAAAAAGATCCGTTTATCACTACTCTTTGTTTCCTGTCTGCCAACCACTTTTCTATCCATCGCAATACACTACCCCCAATCCCATGCGCTTTAATTTTACACGCTAATCTCTTATGTGGGACTTTGTCGAAATCCTTCTGTAAGTCCAAATAAACCACATCCATTAGCTGTCCCTCATCAACTCTACTAGTTACATCCTCAAAGAATTCTAGTAGATTTGTCGAGCATAATTTCCCTTTTGTAAATCCATGCTGACTGTCCAATTCTACCATTGTTCTCCAAGTGCTCTGCTATAAAATCTTTGATAATGGACTCTAGAATTTTCCCCACTACCTACGTCAGGCTGACCGGTCTATAATTCCCTGCTTTCTCTCTACCTCCCTTTTTAAATAGTGGGGTTACCTTAGCTAACCTACAATCTGTAGGAACTGTTCCAGAGTCTATGGAATCTTGGAAGATGACCACCAATGCATCCACTATTTCTAGGGCCACTTCCTTAAGTACTCTGGGATGCATGCCATCAGGCCCTGGGGATTTATCGACCTTGAATCCCCACCACTTGATATTAAATAATGGTCACTTGTGAGGAACTTTGTCAAATACTTTTTGGAAGTAAAGGTGCACCATACCTTTTCATAATCTACTTGGAATTTTAACAAAATAGGCAGGTTTTCTCCTGATTACTGTTTACTAGGTTGTTAACATACAGATATCATGATTTGCATTGAATGCATCGTTGTCTCGCTTGCACAAAATCAACACAATGAAAATGGCATATCCTTAATTTTCAGCTTTTCTTTTCCCTCCCCAAATGGAAAAAGTGCTTTGCCAAACATTTTTTGAAGTAATGTATTTTAAGGTAATGTAGAAAGCTCTGCATTTTATATAACATAATCTGGTGAGTAGTCAGTGTGCCATCTAAATCTATAATTTTCATTAGTATTGTCACTGAAACTAATTGCAATACTTAGTATTGGGACACAAATGGGATATTCTATTTAAGCAGAATGCATTGTATGGTCTTTGTGTGTGGAGATCACCCTTAAAAATGCTCTTAACTTAAAGAACTAGAATGCTGTACTTAGAGAGAAGAACAACGATGTTCAACGTTGGCAACGTTTCCAATTCCAATGTTAAACAAGCTAATACATTACAGAATCACAGAATTGTTACAGCACAGAAGGAGGCCATTTGGCCCATCATGTGTGTGCTAGTTCTCCGCAAAAGCAGCTCATCTAGTGCCAATCCCCCGCCTACTCCCCACAGCCCAGCACATTCTTCCTTTCCAGATAACAATCCAATTACCTTATGAATGTCTTCATTGAACCTGCCTCCACCATACTGTCAGGTAGTGGATTCCAGATCCTAATGACTTGCTGAGTGAAAATGTTTTTGCTCATGTCACCATTGCTTCTTTTGTCAATTACCTTAAATCTCTTCCCTCTTGTTCTCGATCCTTCCCACCAATGGGAATGTTTTTTTCCTAGCTGCTCTGTCCAGACTCCTCATGATTTTGAACACCTCTATCAAATCTTCTCTCAACCTTCTTTTCTCCAAGGAAAATAGTCCCGGCTTCTCCAATCTGTGTACATAACTGAAGTTCCTTATCTCTGGAACCATTCTCGTGAATCGTTTCTGTACTCTTTCTAATGTCTTCACATCTTTCCTAAAGTGTGGCGCCCAGAACTGGACACTACACTCCAGTTGAGTCCAAACCAGTGTTCTATACAAGTTTTACATAATTTCCTTGCTTTTCTACTCTATGGCCCTATTAATGAAGCCTAGGATGCTGTCTGCTCTATTTACTGCTCTCTCACATTGTTCTGCCACCTTCAATGATTTATGGACATATATACCCAGGTGCCCTCTGCTCCTGCTCCTGCACCTGCCTTGGAATTGCATACTTTATTTTATGTTGTCTGTCTGTGTACTTCCTACCAAAATGAATCAATTCACACTTGCCTGCGTTAAATTTCATCTGCCACTTGTCCGCCCATTCTACCAACCTGTCTGTGTCCTTTTGAAATTCTACACTATCCTCCTCACAGTTCACAATGTTTCCAATTTTCATATTATCCACAAATTTTGAAATTCTGTTATTTAAAGAGTGATGGATGGCTTTAAGTGCTCTTTTCTTGTTGGGAGTACAATTCTTTTTATGATCAAGTTTATTCTGTGTTGTTCCATTACTATAGCATCAAATCATGGCACTGACCCAAAGACATCAAAAACACTTCTCATCCTGTCCACAGCCCCTCCTTTGTAACAACATTTCTGATCCATCACTAAGAGTCAAATGAATCAGATTCCATTTGATACATCAAGAAGCAGAGAAATCTTGTTTTTTTTTTGTAGGATCACAAAGAAAATGGAGATTCTTTGTAGCGTATTTTAAAGTAAATTTCCCACCTCCATTGAGTTCCCATGCTTGCAGCACAGAGAAACTCATCACAAGCATCAGTATTTAAAGAACTGCCTCTGAGCAGGATTTTTAAAAATTAAACCCTTAATTTATATCTATTTCAATTAAAAAGCTTTAACGCATAAACCAATGGCAATTAACGAAACGGGAAAATCAAGCTGCCTTACAGACCAAGTCAACCTAATATTACCAGAATTGATCAATGCATGAATAAATAATGAGTTTGATTACAGCATTAGGTTGTTTCTAGTATATTATGGTAGGGTGCCCTGGGAGAGATTTGATGTAAATACAGTCCTTCTCCATTAACTCACCAATACCAAACTGAAAGAACAGACACAGGAGAAAGATGAAGATGGTGTTCATTGTTCAATCAACAATTACATTGTTAACATGTATTATAATACAACATATATAGCACAGAGAGCTCTTAGGAAACTAAACGATACCTAATAAGTGAATTTAAAAAAACCTAAGTATTCTAACATCACACATGCTCATTCTCATATACCTTCCCTTCACTGGAGTCTTCCACAACTTCAACTGGGAGCATCAAATAATATGAAGACACTCCTAATGTGTAGGTACCCATGATCAACGTCTGCAATGGGATTGTGAAATAGAGCAATCAAGGCCAAGAAATTGGACTCATTCAAGAAACAGCCAGATGCTGTCATGGGAAAATGATAGGATGGTATTTTGGAAGCATAACATTAAATGTGTTAAACAACCGTTTTCATCCTAATCTATTTTGTGATCATGCAATTAAATTTAAGTGCTAATTCTCTAAATATGAACAGCCCAGGAAGTAGCCTTGCCTGCTGGGAATGCATGTTAAGAAATGGCAGGTGCATTCTCCATGCTTTTTCTGTTCCTATTGGATGGAAGATTTCCTGATATGTGCTGTTATCGGGCAAGACTTTCTGCTGGCAGCATCCATTCAGAAAATTAATCCTTTAGTGTTTACCTGGCAATTGCTTAAAAACTTCAGAGACCAAGCACCATCAGTCCAGAGATATTTGCCAGATTTGTGGCCAGGACCAACAGTTGAACAAAACAGCTTCATCTTCTGTGGAACAATAGGACCAATTTTGTGATTCAGTAAGGAGTCATGCTTGCAGGTAGCGCAGGTCAGAGAGTCAAGCAACAATGCTTTAGCTTTATCTCTAGCCTATGCTCAATGGAATTGTGGAATTAACCCTTATTTTTCTGATATAATGTATGTCCTTATTTGCCTAGACTAATTCCCACAGTTGTACAAGCAACACCAACAACTTAGAATGCTTTAAACGTAATGAACCGTCCCAAGGTACCATTCAGGAGCATTATAAAACAAAGTATGACACCGAATAAAGGCCCCCTCGACATGAAAAATATAAAAGGGGCCTGGGGTATAAAGGTTTTAAGGAGTGTCTTAAAGTAGGAAAGTGAAGCGGAGAGGTGTAGGGAGCATATTCCAGAGCTTGGGGCCCAGACAACTTGAAGGCACAGCCACCAATAGTGGAGCAATTAAAATCAGGGATGCACAAGAAGCCAGAATTAGAGCAGTACAGATATCTTGGAGGGTTGTGGGGCAGCAGGAGATTACTGAGCAAGGGAGGGATGAGACCATTGACGGATTCGAAAACAAGGATGAGAATTTTAAAATTAAGATGTTGTTTGACCGGGAGCCAGTGCAGGTCAGTGAGCACAGGGGTGATAGGGGAACGGGACTTGGTGAGAGTTAAGACACGGCAGCTGAGTTTCGGATGACCTCAAGTTTATGCAGAGCAGAATGTGGGAGACCAGCCAGGAGTGCATTGGAATAGTCAAGTCTAGGCATGAATGAGGGTTTCAGCAGCAGATGAACTTAGATAGGGGCTAAGTCGGGCAACGTTACGGAGGTGGAAATAGGCAGTCTTACTAGGTTGGAAAACTTTATGGGAAATGTGCCTGAAATATTGATTAAAGCACTGTATATTAACATGGTATAATACCATTTCTTGATGACAGAATGAATTAGTAAAAAAGAAACACATCTGTATTCTATAGCACCATAGTTTCCATCTATAGGCCTAGAATTCACTACAGATATTGCGTAGTCTGAATGCTGCGGTGCAACTAATTAACAGTAGCAAATATCATAGCTGTAATAAATAAATACATTATTTCAAGTTAATAATTGAAAAGATTCCCATTCTAGAAATGTTAGCGAACAGATACATTCATCATGTTTTGTAATTAAAGAAAATATTTTTTTCCTTGGAAGGGCCAGTGATCAATTGCTTTTGTGGGTTTTCATTTGCTGAAGCTGAATTTGATTTTAAAAAAGGTTGCATGTTAATCAGCAAACTTAAATGTTTATAGTTAGACAACCGACAGTACAATCATATTTCCTCAATTCCCCGCAAAGCCAATGAGCGAAGACATGCTATCATTTCACATTGCACAGGCATGAAAAAGTGTAGCCTTTTGTCTATGAATTAAATCATTAGTGCTTTTTTGGCTCGGTGAGATTTCAGTGCAAGTAAATTAGAAACATGGGTCTTGTAGGCAAAGCAAAGGGCTTTTGGTTTGGTATTTTTGTCATGATCTCTGAAGGCTTTGTGCAGCTAATTAATTTCCTGCAGGCTGAAAGGACTGCAATAAGGCACAAGGCAGCTGCAATACAAGGAGAGCTTGTTTCTCACAATGACATTTTTTCCCTGATTTTAGAGCATTATTGTCTACTTAATGACTTGTTTTTTCTGACTTTATAGTGCCGTGATCTATTTCAGGAAGGCTAGTTAGTTGCTATTATTTGACAGTGACCTTTTCAAAAAAAAATGTTAACAGTTCAAGGGTGTGTTGTTGATAAATACTAATCAAAGTCAGATAGATGCCTAGCCTTTCCCTTAGGTTTTTGGAAGATGTACACTGAAAGGATTCATGTCAAACTGATTTAAACCCTTTGCTCTACAGTACCACACATGATATCACAAAGCATAATGCTTTAATGGGAGAAGTATGATGTGAAACCCTTTGGCTAGCCCATTATCTACTCGTATCATTATTTTTCATCAGCCTAGGTGCAGACTTCAGATACTAGGACATAAGGTCCAAACCAGATTTGATGCTTCATCTGAGGTAAATTCTATGTTTTGACCTGGATTGCCTAAATTGCAATTCCTGTGTGAGGTCATTTTCTTCTGTAATCCTTTCATTCTAACACTTTCATTCTATGTCCAAGTGCCCACTTCCATATTTTTTCAAAAATTTTAGGTACAGAAGAGGCCTATTTGCCTCATCATGCCAATACTGGCAGCAGTTCCACATCAGAACTCCCTTGCTGTTTCCCTGGACCCAATAATAGTTTTCTTCTTCCCTCTATTTCTATCTATTTCCCTCTTAAATGCTATGATTGACTCACTTTTGGTATCCACTCGCAATAATGAAGTTAACTCTCAACTTTGGCAGGGACAATAAACTGGTGGCATCAGATTATGCACCCTGCCTGATTTTCCTTTGACTTTTCAAGTTTCTTATCTTAACTATATTATCTAATTTCTGGCATTTTCTTAGTAAATCTATGAGTCACATTTTCCATTCATTGTGGATGATATTAAATTGCGAAGTAGAGACAGGCATTTAAAGAAGGAAATGGGTTGCAACTGGATCTGGATAAATAGGGGAAGGAAGTCCAAAAATAGACACTTATTTTAACAGAGACATGTGGAGTTATGCACAGAGATGTGCCGAATATAGGTAGATCCATGGTTCCAACAACCTTTATATAATGGAGTGCCCAAAAATGTGTACAATATTTCAACTGTAGCCTAACCAGTGTCTTGTTCAAATTAATCATTGGTCAGAATTTTATGTGGCAGGGGAAGCACTGCCCACCAGTTTAAAAGTCAGGGGTGAGCCTGCCTCCACCGGGCCTGGAAGCCACGCAGTGATTTTGCGTGGCCCAGTCCCTTAATTGGCCTTGGGCAGGACTTCCAATTCTCTGAAGCAAGATGTGCCAATCAACGGGCTGGCAGCTCCAGTCCTAGCAGCGTCATTGGGAGTGGTGGCCATTGCTGGGACTGCACCCAACCAGAGGAGGAACGATGGACATCGGCCTCCATAAAGGTGAGTGGGGTTTCAGGCCTAGCTGGGGACAATCGGCTGGGCCCCGGTGAGGGGGTTGGAGGTCATTCAGGAGAGCGGGGAGAGGTGCTCCATTGGGGATAGATTGTGCTGCTGGGAGGGCCCTCGTGGGGCACAGGGTGCCCGATCAGGAGGGCCCCCCCCCCACCCCCAACGGGCCTGAAATGAAGCCGCCTGGTATTACCGGGTGACTTCCTGAGATGCTGAATATCCCAACTGGCAGGAAGAGGCCCTTAAGTGGCAAGTAATTGGCCACTGAAGAGCTTCAATTGGCCTGGAATGGTGGGCCATTTTCAACCTCCCCCACTGCTGGTAAAATGACAGTGGGGGCGGGTGGGCACCTCCAGCCGTTCTGGGGGGATAAAATTCCGGCCGTTGTCTCCTTGTGTTAAATATTTGCAAAGTATAAGAGTTACAATGATATTAGGAGGCAGAGAGACCAAAAGTCCACAAAATGTTCCAAATGACATCCACCAAATCTTTCTATAATCTATGATTGTGACTGTAGTTTTATACTAAACAATCGAGATAACACAGCCCAGCACCCTATTTGCTTTGACCACCACCTCCTGACGCTGAGATTGAACCTTTACGGAACAATCAACGATCACTCCCAAGTCTCTTTCCCGTCTTGACATCTTTTAACCTGCCCTCACTCATGTTATCCTATCTATATTCTGCACATCGCTGTGCATAACTACACCCTTCACTGTATTGAAACAAATGTATATTTCTGGACCTCCATCCCCTATTTATCCAGATCTAGTTGCAATCCATTTCTTTTTTTAAATGTGTTTCTTGACTGCAAAATTTATTATCATCCACTATCTTAATTGCTATACAATCTTTGTCTTTCTCCAGATTATTAATGAGCGTAATAAACAAGAGAACCCATTGCTGAACCCATGACACCCTTCAAAATCACCCTTCATTATGGCCCTTTATCCAATTTGTGTTCCATCTTTCCATACCAGTCTGGTGTTCTGAGTATAAAATGATATTGGTTCTCTAATCCCCATTGATATGTAGCTTCTTACCACTCATACATTTTATCCCTGGTGCATGTGACCTTCACATGTATTGTACATGGTGTGAAATGCATAGGAATATCTCACCCCATTCAACTCTGCTCCTAAACCATCTGTTCTCTCTGAAGGTATAAATCCTGTTGAGTTGATAAATGTGCAAAGTGTGAAAAGCATTAACATTATGAAGCTGCAATTCAGTGAGGAATGGGAGACTGGTGTCAATTGATGCCATTCTGATTTGGAATACTAGGCACTGGTGCTATTGCTTGACACCAAACTGTCCCACCTGGCTAAGTAAAAGGCAGGTGAGACAACTTGGTGCTATACCTATTATTGTAACCAGCTAGGCAGAATGGGTTAACATTGATACACGAATAGTGGAGTGGGAAATTACAAATACATTATGCATTCATAAGCTGACATCTAACTGTATAATTTCAGAGCCAAAGCATTTCAGCACAACAACTTGAGTTTCTGTAACACGTTACTGTAAAACCATCATGCGGTAAATCACACCGGAAAAGTGGCTGCTGAGCTTCCATGGAAGAGTTAGGAAATGTGCCCAAAGCATGATTTCAGAAAGTTTGGAATTTTCACTCTTAACTCAATTGAAATACTAAAGATATAAAATTCTCAGTTGATTTTAGGAACATTTTTGAAATTAACCGGTGAAAAAACTGGTAAAGAAAGGAAATCCTTTTGATTTCAGTTGTAACCTTCAGCTGTCTTCAAAAAAGATTTATTTACTACTTTTGAACAATAATATGTTAGAAAGTTAATAAATCACTTCAATATGGGCTGAATAAATTATTAACATAACACATGAGATCCATGTGATTCTCCAAGGAAGAATTGAATCTCTGCAAATGGATAGTCAGAAATCCAGATTTACTCACAGAATAAGCTTCTCACTTCCTTGAATTTGAGTTGTGTGATTTTGCTGATTTTCAATGAGTTTCATGAAACATCTTTTCCACTGTATTAAAAAGGTGTTAATCTGTTTTTATTTGTTCTTGGGATGTGGGTGATTCTTTCAAGGCTGCATTTATTAATTTCATCTGCCCACTTGTAAACTTTGTCTGGATCCTTCTGTACTTCTGTTACTTTATCTAACTAAACTTTCCCAGTATATACCAATCTTTGTGGTTAGTGGTGCTCCCATGATGGTAGAAAATTCCAGGATACTGCCTTGCCAATGATGCAAGATGGGTCACATTCCAGGTCATGACGTTGTCTTATTTGACCATTGCTGCTCTTGCCATTCTTAGTGGTAGAGATTGTAGGACTGGGATGTGCTGTTGAAGCAAGCTTAGCGAATTGCCACAGTACATTCTGCAGACTTTATATTCTGCAGCTGCATTATGCCATTGATGGAAAGGTGAATATTAAGTCCACTGACAGGGGCATTGATGAAGTGAACTGGTCTATTTTGGATGGTGCCATGCTTCTTGCATGTTGTTGTAACAGCACCCATGAGTGGTGACTTTTCCATTATTTGACTCCCTCCTGTGTAAATAGTGGAGTGGCTTTGAGGAATCAGAAGGTGAACAACTTATCGTAAAGCACCTAGCTTCTACATCCAGGATGTTGTTGAGGTTCCTGTCTATTGCTATGCCCAGTTCAGTCAGCCATTTGTTAATGTCACATAGAGTAAATCAAATTGGATGGATAATGCCATCTATAATGTGAGCATCCCTGAGGAAGAATGAGTAGGATTGTCCGATTGGCATTTTTGGCTTAAGAGTTTTGCATTTCAGACTTGGCCCTTACACATTTATGCTGGGCTCCACCATGATTGAAGATGGGGATGGTCATTACTTTATTTTCCAACATTATTTTTGACTTCTTGTGGTCAGAGTAGAAACCTTTTGCTCTGATTTGTTGGTTTTGGGACCACTTAGCTCTGTCCAAGCCCCGTTGCTTTTTGTATTTAGTATGCAGGTTACTGAATGTGGCTGAAATCCCAAGGCTGACTATATAGAGGCCAGGATAGGAACATTATTATAATGAAGGCACAAACACATGTTTATCATGAGTTTTAGCACCTTAGGCATTGCTTTGGCAGATAATTGTGATGAAACATGGCACCATTTTCTTCTACCATCCCCCCTCCCCTCAGCACAGCATAGGTTAGATGGTGAAATGGTTAAGTAGCGAACTTGATCTCCCCTAACCTAGGTGTATTTCCAAATTTAGCTACGGTAAATCGGATGAGTTTTCTAGTTGGGACTGCCACCTGGGAATTATTTACGTAGAGTCTTTAATGTAATTAAACATCCCAAGGCACGTCACAGGAGCATTATAAAGCAGAATTTGACACCAAGCCTTTTCCAGAGCTATTAGGACAGACCACAAGCTTGGTCAAATAGGTAGGTTTTAAAGAGCATCTTAAAGGAGAAAAGAGAAACGAAGTGGTTTGGGGAGAGAATTCCAAATCTTAGGGTCCAGGCAGCTGAGGGCAAGGCTGCCAATAGTGGAGCAATTAAAATTGGGGATAATCAAGATGCCAGAATTGGAGGAGCGCAGATACCTCAGAGGTTTGAGGCTGGAGGAAGTTAGAGATTCCAGTCAGAAGAAGGACGTCCTGCACCACTGGGGACCGTTTTTCTTTGCTGCCAAGTTGCCTCCGCTTAAGCAGTGCAGGTTTGTTGCCCCAAAGAATGAGGAAAACACATGGAAGTTGCTGGGTGCTCCTTCTCAGTCTGTAACCTCTAATGCGCAGTTTCCATGGGTGGTTCCTTTTGCGGGTGACTACCCACCAAAAACTCCAGAGAATGAGGTTCATTTCAGGTGGGAGCTACCTCTGAATGTTGGGTTTATATCCCAGGAAATGAGTAGTAAGCTCAAACTGGACAAGTGCCTGACATGCTGGGTCTTTCCTCCTATTTCCTCTCTTTAACAGTCCAGGAGTAAAATAAAAGGTCCGATGAAAGTTCAAGGGTGTTCAGAAAAGAAAACCAGCAACCTACCTTTTAGTTAGCTATGTATTTATACTTTCATAACATTTGTATTAGTCTGTGATCTTAATTTCACAGCTGCACTTCTAAAGCACCAAAGGCTCTGAGGATCAGTAACATTATGCATTTTATAACCATTCTCACCAAACCACACCACTCCTTTGAGTCTATATGGAATCTGATATCAAGCAAAGAAACATTTTTGATTGCCAGGTGTATATTTTGATGATGCTATTCTGGAGGTGTCTGTGAAGTATTTATTTCATTTCTAGTGTTTAAACCCACTTGTTTCCCATTGATATTCTGTTGAGGGTGTGGTGTTATCTGTGCCAAGTGCCAAGCCCAGTTTTATTAATTCCTGCTCTGCATGATATTTGTTGCTAAACACATTGTTAAAATCTACTAGCTGTCTTGTTGCTCTTTTGAAAATGGAAACCAATAATCATTCTGTAGATAAAAAGGCACTTGAATATTGCCCTTTTTAAAATCATTCCTGAGTTGTGGGCATTGCTAGCAAGGCCAGCATTTATTGCCCATCCCTAACTGCCCTTGAGAAGGTGGTGGTGAGCTGCCTTCTTGAACTGCTGCAGTCCATGTGGGGTAGACACACCCACAGTGCTGTAAGGGAGGGAATTCCAGGATTTTGACTCTGTGACAGTGAAGGAATGGTGATAGAGTTCCAAGTCAGGATGGTGTGTGACTTGGAGGGGAACTTGCAGGTGGTGGTGGTCCCATGTATCTACTGCCCTTGTCCTTGTAGGTAGTGGAAGTCTCAGGTTTGGAAGGTAAATATTTTCAAAATTGCTTGTAATTTCATTTTGAAAATTTTATTTCCTTCAGGTAAAAGACATTGAACGAGCATCGCACGTTATACAATTCATTTCCTTTGACACTGTCAACTTAAAGTAATTTAAGGCTTTAATCCAGACTCTGTTTTACTTCAACTCAGGCTTTATGGCTTGAATATGGATATTGTTTTACTTCAGTTCAACTATTTATGGCTCTAATCCAGATTTTGTTTTACTTTAGCCCTTGCATTTATGATTCTATTCAGGTTTGGGTTAGTTTGACCCGAAACATTTCTACTTTGTTTTCTCTACCTGTTGAAATTACCTTTCTTTAATGTTACAAGATTTAGCTACCAGAAAAGCCTGTAAGATGCAATAGTTGGACATTTGTTTTAATTTTAGGCTTAATTAATAAGTAATCTAAACTGAATGTTCATCCTTTGTGCAACCTGATTTACACTAATCTTATCAATCCCTGTGATTTAAAAGCATACATTGAGATATCATTGCTTAAACAACCAAAGCTCCATCATTTAAAGACATACAATTGTGAATTTTAACTATCAGACTGCTTCCAGATCCATTGGGTGGAAGGGCCAATCTATCTCATGAGCTGAGCCACATTAACATGCCACTGGTAAGCTGCATGTCCTCACGGGTATCCTGCTGCAGCTTACCAGATCCAGGCCAGCACAATATCGTGTGGCCTGGAAACCAACTTGGCTGACAGGAAGGTAGACAAACAAACAAAGACAGTACAGCACAGGAACAGGCCATTCGGCCCTCCAAGCCTGCGCCGATCTTGATGCCTGCCTAAACTAAATCCTTCTGCACTTCCGAGGACCGTATCCCTCTATTCCCATCCTATTCATGTATTTGTCAAGATGCCTCTTAAACGTCGCTATGGTATCTGCTTCCACCACCTCCTCCGGCAGCAAGTTCCGGGCACTCATCACCCTCTGTGTAAAGAACTTGCCTCGCACATCCCCTCTAAACTTTGCCCCTCTCACCTTAAACCTATGTCCCCTAGTAACTGACTCTTCCACCCTGGGAAAAAGCTTCTGACTATCCACTCTGTCCATGCCGCTCATAACTTTGTAAACCTCTATCATGTCGCCCCTCCACCTCCGTCATTCCAGTGAAAACAATCCGAGTTTATCCAACCTGTCCTCATAGCTAATGCCCTCCAGACCAGGCAACATCCTGGTAAACCTCCTCTGTACCCTCTCCAAAGCCTCCACGTCCTTCTGGTAGCGTGGCGACCAGAATTGCACGCAATATTCTAAATGTGGCCTAACTAAAATTCTGGACAGCTGCAGCATGACTTGCCAATTTTTATACTCTATGCCCCGACCGATGAAGGCAAGCATGCCGTATGCCTTCTTGACTACCTTATCCACCTGCGTTGCCACTTTCAGTGACCTGTGGACCTGTACGCCCAGATCTCTCTGCCTGTCAATACTCCTAAGGGTTCTGCCATTTACTGTACACCTCCCACCTGCATTAGACCTTCCAAAATGCATTACCTCACATTTGTCCGGATTAAACTCCATCTGCCATTTCTCCGCCCAAGTCTCCAACTGACCTATATCCTGCTGTATCCTCTGGCAATCCTCATCACTATCCGCAACTCCACCAACCTTTGTGTCATCCACAAACTTACTAATCAGACCAGCTACATTTTCCTCCAAATCATTTATATATACTACAATGAGCAAAGGTCCCAGCACTGATCCCTGCGGAACACCACTATTCACATCCCTCCATTCAGAAAAGCACCCTTCCACTGCTACCCTCTGTCTTCTATGACTGAGCCAGTTCTGTATCCATCTTGCCAGCTCACCTCTGATCCCGTGTGACTTCACCTTTTGTACCAGTCTGCCATGAGGGACCTTGTCAAAGGCTTTACTGAAGTCCATATAGATAACATCCACTGCCCTTCCTTCATCAATCATCTTTGTCACTTCCTCAAAAAACTCAATCAAATTAGTGAGACACGACCTCCCCTTCACAAAACCATGCTGCCTCTCGCTAATAAGTTAGTTTGTTTCCAAATGGGAGTAAATCCTGTCCCGAAGAATCCTCTCTAATAATTTCCCTAGCACTGACGTAAGGCTCACCGGCCTATAATTTCCTGGATTATCCTTGCTACCCTTCTTAAACAAAGGAACAACATTGGCTATTCTCCAGTCCTCTGGGACCTCACCTGTAGCCAATGAGGAAGGCAAAGATTTCTGTCAAGGCCCCAGCAATTTCTTCCCTTGCCTCCCTCAGTAGATGGGATTCTGGGGTAAATCCCATCAGGCCCTGGGGACTTATCTACCTTAATGCTTTGCAAGACACCCAACACCACCTCCTTTTTGATAATGAGATGACTGAGACTATCTACACTCCCATCCCTAGGCTCATCATCCACCAAGTCCTTCTCTTTGGTGAATACTGATGCAAAGTACTCATTTAGTACCTCGCCCATTTCCTCTGGCTCCACACATAGATTCACTTCTCTGTCCTTGAGTGGGCCAACCCTTTCCCTAGTTACCCTCTTGCTCTTTATATACGTATAAAAAGCCTTGGAATTTTCCTTAATCCTGTCATTGGTCTTTCATCAAACCACCTGAGAATAGAAAAGCTTACTTTCCGTCCACCGCTCCACTTACATCAAACACATACCCAATGCTAAGTACAAAGAAACATAAACATCAAAGTCGACAGGTGCATTCCAAACACTACATGAGGTGAAAAACTTGTCTTCCATAATTTTCAGGAACTCCTATTCTGCACTTTATCTGAATCATTCAAATAAAGCAAGTCGAAAGCTGAACAATATAGGAAAAGCAGTAGCGCACAAGTCAGTGAAATCCTGCTCAACTTTATATGGTGCACTTGTCAAACTGCTCCTTGAATACTGTATCCCTTTCTGGTCACTGAGAAACAAAGGAGACATTTGATCACAGTTTGGAGAACAGCCACAAGTTCGCTCCCAATTACAGATATCTGAGATATGAGAAAATACTCAAAGATTATTTAGTCTTAGAAGCAGGAAACGGAGTGGTGATCATATAGAGGTAGGTAAGATCACAAATTTGTTGTAAGATCACGAGAACTCATTGCACAAACGTTATGGAAAAGGCAAATCAGGAACACTATCTCAAAATAAATTGTAAGAGTAAGTCGAGGGAGAAATTTGAAACTAACAAGATGCAAATTCCGGATTTTTCATGTTGCTGGTCCATGTATTGTTTGAGGAAGGTGTCCATGAAGCTTAGGTTGCAGAGGCCCTTGTTTGCCTTCTATTTCTACTCAGCTACTGTGGAGAATTGGCCACATGCTTCCCCCACTTGCCACTCTTCTGGATTCCTCATGCTTTGTGACTCACCTAGTAAGCTTTCATGACTACAGCTTATTAGAACCTCTCAGTGGCAGTTGTCTGTGCTGGTGCTTGGAAAAGGTAAGTGATATAGGTATTAAGATGGAGGAGCTTGGGATTCTCAAGGATGGTATGCTCTTAAAGGAGGACAAAAGAATAGGGCCCTGTTTTTCTTCTTCCTCCATCATTGTCTTCAACTGGACTTTTAGGAAAGTGCACTATTAAGTCTGTACTATCTACAGGATGCACTACAACAACTCTCCAAGCTTGATACAACAGCACCTTCCAGCTCCATAGCCTCTGCTACCAACAAGCACAAGAGCAACAGTGTTGTGAAAACACCATCACCTTCAAGTCATATTATCACGACATGGACATAACTAAGCCCCAATTCTGGAATTCCCTGTTTCCCATCATGGGAACACCATCACTGCAGCAGTTCAAGAAGAACACAATCACCTTCTCACAACAACTGATGATGGGCAATAAATGAGGCCCTACCAACATCACCCACATCCCACCAACAAACAAAAAATACTCAGAAACTTGGTATAATCTGCAAATCTGACTAATGTGTATTAACTAGGGTTACGACCAGGTGATGACGAAGTCTAGGGTTCCCCTCTTGGCCTTTTCCTGGTTTTGGCCGTAACAGGGTTTAACTTTTAAAACAGAGTTTTTTAGTTTCTCCTCAGTGAGTCCTTGCTCACTGTAATTGTAATTGCAAAGAAATCAACCAGACAGGTTTTCTCAGATTTAAATTAGAGAGATGTAAGTTTATTAACCTTAAAACTTTAATTCAGTTAAAACTACTAAAAATACACAACACAACCATGCTAACATGCATATGTGGTAAACGCACACGCAAATAGAGACAGAGGAGGAGGAAGAATTAAAGCGGAAAGGTTTGAAGTAATAGATGGAATTCAGTTACTGGTTTTGGGTTGGATGTAAAGTCTTTAATTGAAGTTAAGTCTTGCAGTTCTCATTGGGGCCCAGTTCACACTTTCAAACTTGTTTCGCTGGTCTTCTGTCGTGAGGCTTAAGTTACTTCTGTGGGTCCCTGGAACTTTGTGTATGTGAGAGAGAAAGAGAGAGAGGGAGATCTTCCTCCTTGAAGTTCAATTGCAGTCTCTTTCTTTCTGTGTCATGCACAATTCAAAAAGCCGCAGGTTGGTCAACAGGTTAGTCATGTGACTAGCTCCCTGTTTAAAACAGCCTCTTCTGCAAGATTTGTGGATTCCTCCAAGGTTGCCAGACACACTCAGTGGGGGGATGGAATGCTGGCTCTAACATAGTCAATGACTCTCAATATCTTTTGATCATTACTTTGAGAAAACCCATCTGGCTAATTGAATCAGAGAGTACTCCCATCTCCCATTGTGTCTCCATGCATCTGTCTTTTAGAATGTAAATGTGCAGCCATGTTCTTAACCACTGCTCTGTGCTCCTTTTAAACAAGTTACTTCAATGTCCGGTGAACATTCAAGTAATAGCGTTCCGTATGACAAAATTAATATGTTTAATTTGGCAGGTGTGGTTTCTGTCACACTAGGAAGTCTTGTTATATGACAAGATCTAAGAATTATACAAGGACTCAAACAAAATTCATGAGTGGGCAGTACTATGGCAAATGCAACCAAATACTGCTAGCTCCCTTCAGGAAGATGTTTCCTAACTGGTACTTGATAAGGGCAGAGTAAGTAATAGTTCATGCTAGGAAGTGTCAGCATTGCTGGATATTGCATTTCTTGCTTCTGGACTGGTAGCTCACTTAGAGAGGAAAAGGGATTAGAATGGTTTCCTGAGGAGTGGAGCTGATAGCAATAGGAGGATTGGCATGAGGGTTTCATGATATGATTCAATGACAATTAATGGCCATGGTTGTGAACAGCAGGGTACAAAAGGCAGAAAAGTAGAATGTCATGACTGCCACATGCTCTTCTACTTCCCCAACTTAAACATCATTGATAGCCTCCCCAGAATGTTTAGTACCTCCTGTGTTCATAGGAAATTAAGAGGTTTTAGATTGAGAATCCATCCCTTGTTGCTGATTTTCCCCTGCCTTGTTCTGGAAAAATGAAAGGCCAAAGGACCAAATTATTTTCAGTAACCATGACATGCATCAAAGCCAGTGTCTGCCAGAGTGATGGCAGGTGCATGCAATGAGCAAGTATGACCCATTTGAAGATGTTATGGAGTCTAGCCATGGAAGACTCTGAGTGAGGAACACCTTTAGGTTTTGGCTGGGGTGTAAAATGCATGGTGCTACTTCCTATGCATTGATAGAAAGCCATTCAACCATGTCAGTGTAAGCGGGGAGGCTATTGTAAGTTCCAAATATCTTTGGTGCAGTTATAAGGTTTGCCTAACTCTTCCTAACTTCCAAGATTAGGTAATGTCGTTAAATTTATTTCTGCACTGAGTAGCAGTGGTTGTGTTAGCACTTAGTGCCCTGATTATCACCTTGTACAGGCCTTGGACATCCCTGTCAATGGCAAACAGTGCCTTTCTCCTGTCTATAGCTTCCTGCAGCAGCAGTTTAACATCTACATCTTACAGTTTCCACCAATGCACTTCCTGGTTTGCAGCAACATTTTTGATAATTTTTTTTTATCCATTCATGGGATGTGGGCATCACAGGCCAGGCCAGCATTTATTGCCCATCCCTAATTGCCTTTGAGAAGGTGGTGGTGAGCTGCTGCAGTCCATGTGGGGTAGGTACACCCACAGTGCAGGAAGGGAGTTCCAGGATTTTGAACCAGCGACAGGGAAAGCCGGTGCCTAGGTCGATGCCGGGTGGTCCGTCCGGTTTCATTCCTTTCCATTGACTTCGTAGCGGTTAGATACAACTGAGTGGCTTGCTAGGCTATTTCAGAGGGCATGTAAGAGTCAACCACATTGCTGAGGGTCTGGAGTCACATGTAGGCCAGACCAGATAAGGACAGCAGATTTCCTACCCTAAACACATTAGTGAATCAGATGGGTTTTTACAACAATCGACAATGGTTTCATGGCCATCATTAGACTAGCTTTTTTAAAAATTTAATTCCAGATTTATTAATTGAATTCAGGTTCCATCTTCTGCTGTGGTGGGATTTGAACCCATGTCCCCAGAGCAATACCTTGGGTCTCTGGGTTACTAGTCCAGTGACAATACCACTACACCACCGCCTCCCCGTATATCTGGTCTTTTAAGCTGCTGGAGACATTTAAATCCTGTAGCAACATGCTATCTTCCAACCCCAAAATTGAGAGCTCCCTTTGCATATTTCCTCACAGCCCCCATTGTTCAGATTAAATTGACCTCAGAAACTGGTGGTGTCAGCACTTGTGATGGTTGTGCAAATGACATGTCCCTCACACTTCTGGCAAGGATTACACCCGCGCAGAAAACCTAAACTTCAGTCTTGCTCAGCATAGACTCTTCTGTCTGGTAACATAAGCACACCTGGCAATCAAATTTTCACACAGCATTCAAAATGTATAGTCATGAATGCAATATACAGATTTCATCCACTACACCATGTCAGCAGTTTTGGTTCAAGAAATCCATCAACTCACAGTCTATCGAGGATACTTCATTCTTATTTATTTCAGTATTTTCTGATTTTATTTATCCTAGTGTAAAAAGTAGTGTTGTCCACTATCTCTAGTGGTTGGAAGAAGATTAGATAATCAGAAGTGAATGTGGAAGCTTCTGATTGTAAGTACAAATAGGCGCATCTCAGCAAAATGGCATTATTAATGCACTGTCTGTTTGGGTTTAAAGTATATCCTGCTCATATCATCAAGGCGTTAAAGACTGAGTTTCCTCATTGTTTAGAATGAAGTATATCTTCTTGCAGAAGCACCAATAACGACACACAGCTCTCTACATGAACAGTAAACACTGTCATTGGTGGTTGTTTTATCATCAAACAATTACCTTAGCTGAAAATTTAGATTCTTTAAGATTTCTTTGAAATATCATAATAATGACTGTGTTGCCTTTGGCATGTTGTCAAGAATGGCATTCCCATTTAATTCTGTGCAAAACAGACAAGCATCCTGAATATCACAGCTCTACTTCCAAACAAGATTGTCTTAAGCATTGAATTTATGAAGATATATCTGATTGATCTTTTTTATCCATAAATATGCAATGCGATATGTAAATTTTCAAAAATGGGAACTTATGTGACTTGTCTGTAAAATAATTGGGAGGAAAATGATGCATAATTTTGGTCCAACTCACTCATCAGGCAAAATCTGATCTAATACTTCTACATTAAGTCGTTCCCTCTATTGTATTTTTTATATATATTTATATATTTGTTAGTTCAGGTCCCACTCGAGGACTAGAGTACAAAAATCAAGGCTGACTTTCCAGCGCAGCAATGAGGGAATGCTGCACTGTCGGATGTGCTTTTTTTGAATGCAATGTTAAATCGAGGCCTTATCTACCCTCTCATGGCACTATCTCAAAGAAAAGCAATGAAGTTACCCCCGGTGTCCTGGCCAATATTTATCCAACCCTGATCAACATCACAAAAGAAAACAGATTATCTGGTCATTATCCTATTTCTGTTTGTGGGAGCATGCTGTGCGCAAATTGGTTGCTGCATTTCCTACAATATTACAACAGTGACTTCATGCCAAAAGTACTTCTTTGGCTGTAAACTGCTTTGCGATGTCCCGTGGTCATGAAAGGCACTATGTAAATGCGAGCCTTTCTTTCTAAACTACAGTGCTGTTCATGTTTAACTTTCAAAAATAGTGAATAGCTTGCCAAAAGGCTGCCTCTGCAGTGTGACTGTACCACAGAATTATTTGTTCACTGATACTGAGTCAAGTACTGACTCATCAAATTTGTTAGTACTGTCATGCAGGCTCCCACCTGCCAAGAATGAGGCATATTAATTTTGTCATATGAACATTGATTTTAAACTATTGCTGGAGTGAAGAAATGACTTGCTAAAGCGATCACAAGACATTTGGGCTGGAAGGACATTTGCATACTAAAAGATGCTGCTTGTGGAGACATTGGACTATTCCCTGATTCAATTAACGCAAATGGATTTTGGTCACCAGACATTGAAGGTGTAAGGAAGCGTATTCTAGGGCCTGCTAAGATAATACAATCCACAAATGCAGAAGTGGCTAAGCCAGTCAGTCACATGACTGACCTGCTGGCCAACTTGTTTTTTTTATTTGTGCCACACAGAAAGGAACAGATGGCAGTTTTGCAACTGAAGCTGGAACAAGCAAGCCTCTCTCCTGGTTGTCTCTCGCTTTCTCCCAAGCTACCAGACCCATGGAAGACACATACACCTCAAGAGAGAACAGACTCCAATACCGAAACAAGTTGAAGCGTGAACTGGGCCCCAATGAATAGCAGGACTTAACAGCAACCAAAGACTCCACATTGAACTCAAACTTTTCCCTTTTATTCTTTCTACTTTTTCTGTCTCTATCTGTGTGTGTGTTTATCACATATGCATGCTAGCGTGGTCGCGTCGGAGGGATTGTCCCTAGTTTGCCTGTGGACAGGATTGACCTGCTCCTAGGCAATGATCTGGTGGGGGCAAAGGTGGTAGCTTGCCCAGTAGTGAAAGAGGTCAGAGAGACAGAGCAGTGGCAGGAGACAGTCGCCTGCAGTTACCCTGAATGTGGCCAAACCTTGACAAAGATGTGGTTGAGTACTGTAGGAGTTGCCACATGTGCCAGGTTGTGGGAAAACCCCAACCTACAGTGAATTCTGCACCCCTAAGTCCTGTATTGATGTTTGAAGGACCCTCCAACAGAGGGCTGGTGAACTGTAAGGGACCACTGCCAGGAACTAAAGGGGACAGGCAGGCACAAGGCTGGCAACAGGTGAGAAAAGAACGGGGAAAAGGGGAACACGAGGAAAGGTTAAAGGAAGTCCGGGAGAAATCCCAAATGGAAACCCTTACTGTTTGGTTAGCCAACCCCAAAATATTTGAAAAGTTAGACCCCACATCCTCCTATGTAAATGCAGACACTAGAAGCACTCCACCAGAGTGGCTAACAGCATTTACAGGAACCCGCAGAGACAACAAAAGTCCTCGAGGGCAGAGAAACTGTGAAGGTGACGCCTCATTTAGTCAAAGTGCCGCAGGGGAGTGCAGCAGAATCTGGATAAATATCTGCCAACAGGAGTGTCCCTATAGAACAAAGGGAAGATTAGCAAAGAATTCCACCCCCCCCCCCCCAACAGTCAGGAAAAAAGGGAACCAGCCATCCCGTAAGGTGAAAAGCCCCTGCATGACTCATCAAAGCACTGAAAGAGAGTTCAGAGTGGAACCACCCACTGCCAGCACTCCTGAGCAGAACTCCAACCTAGGGCTAATTAAATGTATCGCCCCCCACCCCCCCTCTCCCACATACCTCAACAAGAACAAAGACACCTTAGGCAGTCATGGAAATATACAAACTGATAAAAGAACCTCCCCAAAAACCACATGTTTATTGGGATGCCAAAAAGGGCCATTTAAAGCAGCATTGCTACCCAGAAAAGACAGGCTGTCACATTTGTTAGGGTTCTGTATGAATGAGAGAGATGCATGTATGTCTTCCTGTCCTTATCTTCTCTCTAGCCCCTTTTAATGAAATCCTCTTTTTAAAAAATCACATTTCATTTCGCTGGATATGAAGGTTTCATACAGACCTGCCAAGAATGAGGCATATTAATTTTGTTATATGAACATTGATTTTAAACTGTTGCTGGAGTGAAGAAATTACTTGTTAAAGAGATCACCAGACATTTGGACTGGAAAGACATTTGCATACTAAGTGATACTGCTTGTGGAGACATTGGACTATTTCCTGATCCAACTAACCCAAATGGATTTTGATCACCAGACATTGAAGGTGTAAGAAAGTGCATTCCAGCGCTTGGTAACATAATACAATCCGCAAACGCAGAAGTGGTTAAGCCAGTTAGTCACATGACTGACCTGCTGGCCAACTCGGTTTTTTTATTTGTGCCACACAGAAAGGAACAGAAGGCAGTTTTGCAACTGAAGCTGGAACAAGCAAGCCTCTCTCCTGGCTGTCTCTCTCTTGCTTTTTCCCAAGCCACTGGACCCACGGAAGACACATACACCTCGAGAGAAAAGACTCCAACATCGAAACAATTTGAAGTGTGAACTGGGCCCCAACAAATAGCAGGACTTACTGGCAACCAAAGACTCCACATTAAACTCAGAGGACAGTAAATAACTAACAGATATTGCCTCAAACTTTTCCACTTTATTCTTTCTACTTTTTCTGTTTCTATCTGCGTGTGTGTTTATTGCTTATGCATGCTAGTGTGGTCGCGTTGCATAGGCATAGTCGTTAACTGGATTAGAGTTTAAGATTAATAAACTTCTACCGTTTTGGTTTAAAATCTAAGGAAACCTGTCTGATTTCTTTGCCTTACAGTTGGAGCAGTGAACAAGGTTTCACTGAAGGGGGAGCTAAAAACATGGTGTTTCTAAAATTAAACCCTGTTACAGTTCAACCAGGCAAAGGCTGAGAGGGAACCCCTAGACCCCATCTCACCTGGTCGTAACCGTGCAGTAAAAAGCTATACTGATGCAATTTGTATAATGTAACAGTGACAGATTGTTTCCATTGGTCAGAGACAGTAATGTGAGGGCACAACTTGAGATAATAAAATAAATTGAGAGTTTAGGAAAAAGATTGACTAGAATGTTGAAGCAGATTCTTTTGAAATGGAATTGGTTCGTTGCTTTAAAAAGAGAAATTATAGAATGATACAGCACAGAAGGAAGCCATTCAGTCCATTATACCAGTGCCAGGTTTTTGGTACAGCTATCCAATTAGTCACACTCTTCTGCTGTTACTCCATAGCCCTAATTTTTTCCTTCAAGTTCAATTCCCTTTGGAAAGTAACTATTGAATCTACTTCCACCGCCTTTTCAGGCAGTGCATTCCAGATCACAACAACTCGCTGTTTTTAAAAAAAAAAGCCTGAAGAATATGAGGAGCTAATAGTGGGATTAGATTAGGTAACACGTGAAAAAATACTTTGGCACTAATCTAGTGGGGCAAATGACCTGTTCTTTGCTCTAATATTCTATGATGCTATTATTGTCATAGATTATATTGGGCTTTCCATGTTTTACTGTAAAAATTAGTAATGATCTTCGTACTGTGTTCACTCCATACTGATCATAGTTTCAAATAGGGAAAAACATGCTCTGATTTACTTTAATAAAAGCAAAATACTGCGGATGCTGGAAATCTGAAACAAAAACAAGAAATGCTGGATTCACTCAGCAGGTCTGGCAGCATCTGTGGAAAGAGAAGCAGAGTTAACGTTTCGGGTCAGTGACCCTTCTTCGGAACTCCCGAAGTTCCGAAGAAGGGTCACTGACCCGAAACGGTAACTCTGCTTCTCTTTCCACAGATGCTGCCAGACCTGCTGAGTGAATCCAGCATTTCTTGTTTTTGTCTCTGATTTACTTTTGTGAACATCGGATCAGGCTGTTACTGTTACATGAAAGATTCCTCATGGAATAAGTGGACAGATAGGGTTCTATATTTGAAGGTATATCTGAAAGATAGTGATTTATGGTAAATTTCCATTTCTGACTTCAAAAAGTGCCATATGATTAAAGTAACTGTGACAACTTGCATTTAAGTAGTCTGTCCCTTGTAGGAAAGAGAGACATTATCAGATAAAAATAGATGCCGAACATTGAAAGGAGATATTAGGAGGGTGAGCAAAATCTTGGTTAAAGAGATGGATTTTAAGGAGCTTCTCAAAAGAGGAAAGGAAGTTGAAGGGGTTTAGGAAAGAATTCCAGAGAATGAGATTTCAAAGGCTGAAAGCACAGTTGCGAAGACTGGGGGATTCAAAGGATGGATGGGTGTACAGGAGGCCAGAGATATGGGAATAGAGTGCTCTGGGGCTGAAAGTGGTTGCAGAAGTAGGGATTTAAACAAGGGAATTCGAATGTGACGTTGGGAGAACCAGGAATCATTGGCCAACAAGGACAGGAATGATGGGTAAGCAGGACTTGGTGAAGGATAGGATAGGATAAGGTCAGTAGAGATTTGGATGATACTGGAATTTCTATCCCCACACCACCACCCCCCCCCCCCCCACACAACACCCACAGGAGCAGGCTGGTGGGAGGATTGGGGGGTGGTAAAATCCCGACACCTTCCCACCCCTAGTGCAAATTTACGAGGGGCGGCAAGAAATGGCCACCCGCCCCAGGCCAATCAAGGCTGTTAAGTTGCCAATTAACTGCCACTTAAGGGCCTCCTGCTGCCACTGGTATTTTCCCAGCGGCCGGCGGCTGGCTGTGGTCCCCTAGGAGGCTTCCAAGTAAAACCTGGTGGCCTCCTTGCGGGCTGGGCGGAGCCTCCTGATCGGATACCCTGTGCCCCATGGCCCAATTGTCCCCAGCGAGGCCCCACAAACGTACCTTCATCCCGGGGCCGGTATCCCTCTTGCTGCTGTGGCTGGGTGCAGAGGGACGGAAGTCCTGCCCAAGGTCAATTAAGGGCCTGGGAGGTGTAAAATCTGGTGTGGCTCCGAGGCCCGGTGGAGGTGGGCTCGCCCCCGAATTTTTGGCCATTGGGCAGGGCCTCCTGCTCAATGTAACATTCCAGCCCGAGTATTTTTTGAAAATGTGGGGGATGGGAGACCAGGCAGGAGAATATTGAACTAGTTGAGTTTGGAGGTAACAAAGGCAAGGTTGGGAGATTCAGGAGCAAATGGGCTAAGGCAGAGACAGGCTATGTTATGGAAATGGAAGCAAGTGTCTTTGTGATATGGAATCACTGGGAAGGGTACAGAGTTTATGGCAGAGGCCAAAGACAATTACTTCATTCTAACACAAAAGCAAAATACTGTAGTTGTTGGAAATCTAAAATAAAAACAGAATTTGCTGGAAATTTTCAGCAGTTCTGATGAAAGATCACAGACCTGAAATGTTAACTCTATTTCTCTCTACACAGATGTTGCCAGACCTGTTGAGTATTTCCAGCATTTTCTGACTTAATTCTAAGTAGTTCTATTATGCTAAGCATTTATATTTATGGAAACTGAATTGGAATTTTACACTGATGATGTGTTAATCTACCTTCACAGTTAGTTAGATCTCAACAGGTAAAAGAAATACGGTTTCCAAATGAATATTGTTGTAATACAGTCTCAAACATTATTTAAATTCAAGTATTCAGCATTTAAATGTTAGGCTTCATTGTATAATGTTAATTTTATATATCAAAAACTAGTGAGCTGAATAAAATGCAAAACTGCAAAAAATGCATGAAAAGGTTAAATTCTCCTTTGACATTTTACAGCATCTTGAAATATATTCGTAAAACACAACACATTATTTTTGATATGAGGTATAGCACTTATAAGCAGTTATCTGATAGACTGGTAGGCGGCTCAAGAATTTAGTCTCCTATTCAGAACTTTGGCTAGACAGCTGGAGTTGGCAGGCAATTACTTGTTGCTTTGTTAAAATAGATTTTCAAAAGTCAGTTGACAGAAAATACCTCAAGCTTGGGTGCACCGCGAGAACACTGTGCCAAATTATGTACAAGTACTGATGTGGTGGATTCTTCTGTGACACAAGGCAGTATCGCTTTTTGTTTATAACCACTGACTTGCATCTTTCTTAGATGCTTTTGCTGAGCAAATGCATTTTGTGATGATTTGACCTTGTTGGTTTAGTTTCAAGGAAAATTAATTTTCTTTGTGCAAAAAGAGTTTTTTTTTTACTTCAGTCATTTTTCCTCTTCCTCTCCTTTTACCTTCACATATACTTGTTCAGTCTATAGGGGAGGGCTCATTGGGCAGGGCAGGACAGGGATGGCAAATTGCTTAGTGTTTGGTTGATGGAAGATGTAGCTGCTGTGTTACGTGTTTCCATGGTGCACCCATTCCCAGTGGGTGGAATGACAGCTGATGAAACATGTTGAAAATATTATTGACAGATTTCGGTATTGCATAGTGCTGTGATTCATGTCAAAAGCATATCAAGTGACTATTTGAACTATCATTCCAATGTGTATTTTCATTCTGATGCATGTGAAACAAGATTTGTTGGCGGCAATTTTCTGTAAGCCACAAAATTAAGAAGACAAAGAGTGACCTCATGAAGATCTTAAAAGGTTATGATGGAATAAGTAGTGGTAGATTTCTTTCATTGATCTTCAAGGTATGAATGCAAGGATGTAAATATTAAATAATTACAAAAAAAGTTAGAGAAAGAATCCTTCACAGAGAGTAAAAGCAATACACTGCAGATGCTGGAAATCTGAAATAAAAACAAGAAATGCTGGAAATGCTCAGCAGGTCTGGCAGCATCTGTGGAGAGAGAAGCAGAGTCAGTGACCTTTCATCGGACCTGAAACATTAACTCTGCTTCTCTCTCCACAGATGCTACCAGACCTGCTGAGTATTTCCAGCATTTCTTGTTTTTATTCCTTCAGAGAGTGGTTATAATTTGGAATTCTCTCCCATGAATCATTGTTGAAGTGGGACCATAAATTGCGGTAAAACATAATTAAGACAGCTGTTTGAAAAAGAGAAATATTAAAAGGTCATGGGGAACAAGCGGGAGAGTGGGATTATACTAGGTGATAAAAATGTGGAGAAGAACAAGCCCCCACTTGATTGACTGGATAGCTTGTAACTGTGCTTTAACATTTTATGATTGTACAAATTTATATTTACCAGAACGAATTTTGTTTGGAGCTAATGGTGGTGGTGGACATATTAGTCTACTATTGTTTACTGTAATGGTATCCAATAATGTTGCTCAACAATAGTGTCTAGTAATGGTCTCCAATAATGGCATCCAAAAACAAAATTGTAGAATTTACAGTATAGAAGGAAGCCATTTGATCTATTATACCTTTGCCAGTTCTATCTCTTCACCTTAAGCGTCTACTGTAATACAACTTCTCTGTAACAAGGTCCAATAGTGGCATTATTGATGAACCAATAGAAGTCCAGTTATATGGTCTAATAATGGTTATCAGTAATGTCATCCATAATGGAATCCAGTAACCGTGCCTTATAATGCACCAATAATGGTATCCAATAACTGAATCCAGTAATGACATTCATTAATAGAGTCCAAAAATGGTGTTCACTTTGCAATAATGATGTTGTCGAAGATACTGGTGTCCAGTAATGGCATACAACAATGGTGATCGTTAATAGAATCCAGTAATGGCATCCAATAATGATGTCCTTTTTTAAAAATGGAAACAATCTTACACTTGTTTTTCCTTTACTTGAAGTGACATTTTGCAAACTGTGGTAATGCATTCTTACAAAATTGCAACAGACATCTTGACCTTTCATTTCCCTAAACTGTTTAACGTTGGAATACTAGACTCTTGATGAGTCATGATCCTGCATTGTGTCTCAAGTTTTAAGTAGGAAGCTGGCATTTCCTGTTGCTTTGAAAATACCAAATCACTCAGTTTTGAATTAAGTTTTTAACATGATATTTGTTCTTGAAATATTCTCACGGCATTATTAGTCAATAACAAGTGCCATTTCTGGACATCAACAGGAATAGAAATCTTCTTTAAACACCAGAACAATGATGGCAAGCCATCATGAATAATGTGGCATGTAGCTATTATCAATTCTCAATTTTAGCGTTGCCTTGAGGTATTCTGAAAACACTCAGGCTACTTCCTTCAGGTCTGGAACCAGCAGACTATAGACAGAGCAGCGGGAGAGGTGACAAATGGCCCACCCGCCCCAAGCCAATTGAGGCCCTTAAGTAGTCAATTAATTGCCCTTAAGGGCCTTCTCCCACCTCCACTGGTACATTACCAGCAGTGGGCGGGCACTTTGTCAGCTGTGGAGACACCCAGCAATACCAGGTGGCCTCCTTGCAGGCCCAAGGGGAGAGCCCTTCTGATCGGGCAGATCAGCCCTCCAGGGAGGGCCCCCCCCCACCAGCAACTCCTGCCACCTCTACTAGTGCACCTCCCACCGCCCTCCTGATTGACCCCACCCCCCTTGCCGGGGTCCAATCGATTGTCCCAGCGAGGCCCAAAACCCCACTTACCTTTTTCGGCACTGGCATCCACGATCCTCCTGAAGCTGGATGCAGTCCCAGCAGTGGCCACCGATCCCAGTGACGCTGCTGGGACTGAGGACCTGCCGGTCCTCGATTGGCTGGCAGCTCCTGGAGGCAGGACTTCCTGCCTCAGAGGGGCGAAAGTCCCGCCCGATGTCTATTAAGGGCCTGGGCCACGTAAAATCTCTGCATGGCTCCCAGGCCCAGCGGTGGCTGGCTTGGCCCCAATTTTTAAGCCAGTGAGCGAGGCCTCCACCTCAATGTAAAATTCCAGCCGCTGTTGTTTTGACTCGGGCATTATAGTGAATAATACATGTTCTCTATCTGTACAAGTATTTTTCTGTTTTTTTCACCTCGCTTGCTGAAAGTTCACTGTAAACAAATAACTGAATACGGAAAGCACAGAAATGCTATTCATGAAAACAAAAACCCTGCTCATCGGGATTTTGTTCTAATTAGTTTAAGTCACTGACTATTAAAGGCAGAGGACTCAGAATTGCTCAGTTCTACAACAGCAACTACTACTTGTATTTATATAGTGCCTTTAACATAATAAGACATCCCAAGTCAGAAGGGAAGGTTGGTGTAAGGGAAGGGGGTTTCCATGGGAAGCAAGATATCCATAGTTACACCATCAGCAGCTTGCTCATTATTCCAGATAGCAGGAATGAGGGGGTGCTGGGAGTTGAGAAGAAGCAAAAGGCAAGAACGTACCATCGTCCTCAATGTTCTTGGTGACAGTGATGCCGGATGCCATGGGCTCTGTCGCAGCTGGCCTCGTAATGCTGAGAGTCACCTCCTCTGTAGGGATGAGGAAATGCAGGTGTCCTTGTCCTCTGCCAGTTTTTCCATGTTCCTTCTATTGGGTGCCGTCTCGTCCTGAAGAGAGAAGTCAGAAAGTTAGTGATTGTGTAGTGATGTGTTAAGGTGATGTGCATGCCATAATTGAATAGCTGGAAGTATGTAGAAGCAGCAAGAAGTGGGTATGAAGGTGAGGTAGAGTATCTGGGTTATGCCAGGGAGTGTTAATGGGTGAGTGATAGGGCTGTGGTACATTGAGCAGCGTGAGAAGTTGGTAGTGTAATGAATAGATGTCATGTGAAGATACAGCCCCTGAGGTGATTAGATTTTTTGTGTCACAGCTGCCAGGTCCTCATGTCCATACTCTGGGAGTTGATCTCCCTGGCCACCTGCTCCCACTCCCATCTGAGGGTGGTTCTTGAGGACTTCCTGGTCCTCCACAGAACCATGGTATCTCTTCTCCTGCCCACTTACACCACTAATGCCTCCAGCACCACATTTGTCACCCTGGAATCCTTTCTCTGTCCTGGTGTTCCATTTTCCATGATTTAAATTCCAGCAATAGCATTCAGTTCAGCTTCCCTTTAAGAGGGGAAGACTGCCTTTAAGAGCAAAATCCAGTTTCCATTCCCTAACTACTGAATCCATCCCTCTCCCTATCAACTGTCTGAGACTAAACAAGTCTGCTTGAAACCTTGGTGTCACCTTTGATATGGAGATGAGCTTCCGAGCACATATTCGCACCATCACTAAGACCCCCTCGTTCCATCTCCATAACAGCACTTGACTTCAGCCCTGTTTCAGCTCATAATCTGCTGAAACCCTCATTCATGCCTTTGTTATCTCTAGAATTGACTATTCCAATGCACTCTTGGTGGATCTCCCATATTCTATCTTCCGTAAACATGAGGTCACCCAAAACTCTGCTGCCCGTGTCTTAATTCATACCAAGTCCTGTTCAGCTATAGCCCCTATGCTTGCTGACTTACACTGGTTCCTGGTCAAGCAATATAGATTTTAAAATTCTCATCCTTGTTTTCAAATCCCTCCATGGTTTCACCCCACCCTGTCTCTGTAATCACCTCCAACCCTATAACCCACCAAGATATCTGCGTTCTGCTAATTCTTGAGCATCCCAATTTTAATCACTGCACCATTGGTGACTGTGCATTCAGTTGACTAGGCCCTAAGTTCTGGAATTCCCTCCCTACATCTGTCTGTCTCTCTATCTCGCTTTCATCCTTTAAGACACTGCTTAAAACCTACCTCTTTGACCAAGCCCTTGGTCATCTGACCTAATATCTCCTTTTGTGGCTCAGTATCATATTTTGTTTTAATATGCTCTTGTGAAGCATCTTGGGATGTTTTATTATGTTAAAGGTGCTATGCAAATATAATTTGTTGTCGTTGAGTGATAGCTGCACCATGTGCTCTCAGCACAATATTGATTGGCACCCTGCTGAGTGCAGAGGCATCCGGCAATGTGAAGAGGAAGCCAGCAGAGAGGAAGCCACTCAGCCCCAATGCTACAATCATGGCAATGAGATGGGAGCACAAAATTTGCGTGCGGCCCACATTCAACAGACCCGACATGGCAGGTCGCAAATCATGACCCCTGCACCCAGAAAACGGGACAGACAAATTTTTAGCCCAGTATATTTTGATATGTATTTCCCTTTCTATCAGACTTCAGTCACAATTCAAGAAACACATTTAAATGTCTGTGTCACACTTGAAAAAAGATCTCAAGGCAGTAATTAGGTGTCTTCCTTGGCATCATGGTAGCACTCTCACTTCTGTCATAGTCATACAGCACTGAAACAGGCCCTTCGGCCCACCAACAACTGCCCATTTATACTAATCCTACATTAATTCCATATTCCCTACCACATCCCCACCTTCCCTCAATTCTCCTACCACGTACCTACACTAGGGGCAAACTACCATGGCTAATTCACCTATCAACCTGCAAGTCTTTGGCTGTGGGAGGAAACTGGAGCACCCGGCGGAAACCCATGCAGTCACAGGGAGTACCCAGAACGGAACCCAGGTCGCTGGAGCTGCGAGGCTGCGGTGCTAACCACTGTGCCACCCCTGTGTCCGATGGCTATGGGTTCAAACTCCCCTCCCGAGACTTCAACACATAAACTAGGCTGACACTTCAGTGCAGTACTGTGAGAATGCTGCAGTGTTGAAGGTACTGAGGACCTGGCTGCCTTCCCAGGTGGATGTAATAATATTGCTCTCCTGCCCTTATAAAATTCTGTAAATTCAGTCCTAACCATGATGAGCTCCAAAGGAGATCCATCAGTACCTACAGGATGTTTCAGTTCCCAAGAACAGATCAAGAAGCTACTCCAAGGTTGATGCATTTTGTTGGACTTCTATTTTATATTTCTGTTTCTCCAAAAGGACTTGGATAAATACTTGAAGGAGAAAAAGTTGCAAGGCTATGTGGAAAAAGCAGGAAAGTGGGACTGACTGGATTGCTCTTCAATAGAGCCCGGGTGGACTTGATGGGCCGAAATGCCTCTTGCTGTGGTGTACCATTCTATGATTCAGCAGTGTTAAAATGCTCTTGACTGGTGCTTAATTATTAAGATACAATTATTACATAGTTGACTCTGAAGATACCAGTTATGTCAGAATTTGCTTTCCTTGATTGATTTGGTACAATGCACAATTTCAGGACAAATCCATCCCTTCTCCCTTTTTTATGACAATGAATGTGGTTTTAGGTAGATGAACTGTTGAGTAAATGGTTAACACTGAACAATTAATTGTTGGAAATGATGCTAGAGAATCACTGCCAAGAGCTGGTCTCTCTAGCTAGATTTTAACCCATCATATTGCTGTACCAGAGGGAAAGCTCATCAGAGGAAGCTATAACCTGGAAAAACTTAAAGATTTTCTGAAAATAATTTTGCAAAATTCTTGTAGAGAAAGAGCAAAACAAGGAGATATTTTAAAAATCAGATGTTCTACTTCTAAGTAGCTTTCATCTCCATACTCAAATATGTCACACACAAACAATCCTGTGGAGAACAAGAGAAAAGATCTGAAGCAGATGTATTTGAAATGAATCCTCAGGAAATGCTATCTTCATTTAGTCTTTGAGTTCTGTAACTGTAAGTGAAAACTGCCTTCAAAAATCTGTATTCAATTGTTTTTCACAGTATATTTACAGTGAGACCTGGTGTTACAATATGAGCTCAGCATTCTAACACTTTGATTCATGGAAACATACAAAAATCAGGATCAATAGGACTGCCTTGCTTATATAACATTAATAGTTGGAGTCTCAGAAATTGGACTGTGGTGCACCTATTTTATAGGTGTCAATGGACCACTATGGAGAGCAGTGCACTCATATAAAAGCAAAATACTGCAGATGCTGGAAATCTGAAATAAAAACAAGAAGTGCTGGAAATACTCAGCAGGTCTGGCAGCATCTGTGGAGAGAGAAGCAGAGTTAACGTTTCAGGTTAGTGACCTATCATCAGAACTGCGCACACTCATTCTGCACTCAACCTGTATTGCCTACCGTATTGGTTAGGGCTCCCCTGTAGGTGTATGAGGTGCATGCCTGAAATTGGTTTTAATCAACGGCCTAATGCCAGTTTCAGGCCCTTTTGTGAAATTAGACTTCAAATGACCATAGTTTGCACATTCACACTGCTTCAGATGCTCATATTTCTTCAGGGTGCTCAGCAGCCAAACCAGCGGTCCTTAAAGAAACCACTGGAAGCTGTAACCCAAAAGGCAAATGTTTTACTTACCTCATTGTGGAGCCAGAAGCAGTAGGTGTGCTCCTCTCGGCTTCATATTAAAACCACAGGCCACTGCTAGCCACCGCTCTCCTCCCACTGCGACCCCCCCCCCCCACCCCTTGCCGGCCCATCTCCCACCATCTTCCCCAACCCATCAGATGCCCTTCATCTGCATCTGAACCACTGATCATTTTGCATGTGCACCATTGCAAAGGAACTAATATTGAAAAACTGGACAAAGTGGGTTAATGATGGAAGAGCTGACAATCATTTACTTAGCGTTCCAGTATTGTGTATGCATAAATGTTCATGAGCATTTGACATCTGCTTTTACGTAGTATAAATATGTATTTTTTTAAATTTAGAGATACAGCACTGAAACAGGCCCTTCAGCCCACCAAGTCTGTGCCGACCAAGAACCACCCATTTATACTAACCCTACAGTAATCCCATATTCCCTACACTAGGGGCAATTTACAATGGCCAATTTACCTATCACCTGCAAGTCTTTGGTAGTGGGAGGAAACCGGAGCACCCGGCGAAAACCCACGCAGTCATAGGGAGAACTTGCAAACTCCGCACAGGTAGTACCCAGAATTGAACCTGGGTCCCTGGAGCGGTGTGGCTGCGGTGATAACCAATGCGCCACTGTGCCGAATGTATTACAATGGGCTTTCTCAAGTTGTCATATCTTGAATCAAAATGGTGACATTGATTTAAAGACTTTCAATCCAAGGCATTTTCTGGTTCTTGTCTCGTATGACTCTGGTCTTTCATTAGCTGCAGTGATGGTGCCACCTGGTGTTTCCTTTGGATGTGCAGTTGGAACAACAACAAATGGGGTTAAATACATGAGTGAATTCAAAGCTGAATCAGAACATTGGACAGACCTGACGAAAGCTTACTTATTCAGATGGAATAATAAAGTTGTCAAATTGAAAGCAGAGAATGTGATGGTGCAAGTGTGAGAGAGTGATAATGCATTCTTTTCAAGTCATGCAACCTATTCACTTCACAATCCATCGTTGAGAGATTGTACTGCTACCAATATGCTCAAAAATAGTAATGCAGGTTTGCTCCTGACCTTACATTCTGATTTTAGAGCTCCAATAGAGTCAGAAATGTCCCAACTTATAAAAGATGGCAAAGCCAAGCAGGAAAACTAACATGCTTGAAGCCCCCTCTAGTCTACTACAAACTCTGTTTAAAATTGTTCTCATCTAAATAATTTATTGGAAGCGATATTTGAATGAAGTATGAAATGAACACTATGGACTGCAGCACCAGCTGATGTCCTCACTGTTTCTGGCATATCTCCCAGGAATTTCCTGATGCAAAATGTGAAACATTTCCTTTTCATTGGCTATCCTATTATAAATTTTTATCCCTTACTACAGATTTTTGAGTGTAATTAATAAAGAAAGCAAAATTTTGGAGGATTTGTGAAATTAATAATTGCATGAAAAATAGTTGCTGTTGGATAATTATAGTATATTATAGTGCAAATTACAGTATTACTTATTGAAGCAGGTATTGCAAAAACTGATCACATTTATCTTATTAGATATAGTATTGTCACAGTGCAACCATGTAAAGCCTTGTATTTATTGGGTGCTTTCAACTAGATCATTTAAGAAGGTAGGATCCTAATGAGGTACAACTGGCCCTAACCAAACAAAATTATCATCTGCATTCCTTGTGGTGTTCCGCAAGGCATTAAAGCAGTGAAATGTATCAAGGAGAATGCTCCTTGCTGGCAGTTATAGTTTGTGGGTTGCAGCCATTCCATACTCAGAAAATTAATTTTAACATTTTAAAAAGTGGTGGAGATTTGTCTGACTACCTTCAAAATGGGTGATGCTAACAGTGGTTTTGAACTGAAGCCAACCAAATATTTTTCAGAATAGCATATACATTGTTTCCCTCTGTATTGGCTTTGAAGCAGCAAAGTATTAAGATCCATGACTGATAGAGGACCAGTTAAGGAACTAAGAAAATGATTAGATTTTGTTTCTTTTGCTATTGAATCAGAATCCGTAATTTTTTTTCAAAAAAGGAAGCTGGATAAATCCCTTTCCCTTTCTCCTTACCCTTTTACAGATTTCTTTTTCAGGTAATGTGACTAAATGGATACCAGTTTCAGTGATCCAGTGCAAAATAATGGGAGGAATGGCCACTTTATGTGCTATGAATTTCTATGATTCTTGCCGACTATTTTCATATCAATGTGAAGTTGTTACGGGAGAACATCAACAAAAAAGTGGCAGCATAACTTGAGTCAAGTGCTCGTGTGATTTCTGAGTACAGTGAAGCTATGTGATGTGAACCCTCTCCAAGAGACTTGTCTCACATGTGTTTGAGTTTGTGCTAGCTTCGATATAACTGCAGCCCTGCCTACGCTAAATTTTTACGAATTCTTTCAACTTTCAAAATGTTTTTAATCTTAGTAGAATGCGGAGACTCTGCTAACATTTTTTTAAAAAATTTAATCTGCAGCAATGCATAGTCGGTACCAAAATTCCAGTCTGCCAGATGTGCATGGCACTCCACAGCTACCAGTCTGAAACCAGTAGTCACAATATTAAACATAGCAGCTCAGTGCAAAAATGTGAAATTTTGACATTTATCAATTCTCAGTCATTTGAATTGTTACCTGATATTTCAATAAAAACTTCAAAAATCTATAATGCTTTATTATAAGACTGTGTAATCCCTGGTAATTTTGCTAGGGAACAGTAATCACCTCCAATGGGCTAATGAGACATCATTCATTTGAGTCTTTGATCTAATGGTTGTGCATGTGGCTTGGCCACGTTGAATGAGTTATGTTTTTGTTCCTCAGCCACATTGCTAGTGATTTGCATTGGATTGTTGATAGTCCAGTGGCTCTACAGTTTTGTGATGACGATGCACGTTTTGAGATTGCTATAGTCAAAATAAGTCCAAATGCACATCCTTATTCCATACAATTTATTCTGGCAATTGCAAACTGGAGCAATACAAATTTCCCTGCATTATTTATTTATCAGCAAAGTTGCCCATATTTTCACAGACTAATATTGGTTGGTAGTTTTACTCTTGAACTGTAGCGAATTTGATTGCCATGTAACCCTTTGCTAGTTTCATCAGTCTGGTTTCACCAGTCTGGTTTGAGCTGTTGCTGATAAACACGAAATCGCAGAATGTTATAGAACAGAAACGGGCCCATCAAGTATATGCTGGTGTTTTTTTCCACGTAAGCCAGCTATACCAATTCCACTCTCTTGCTCAAAATCTATGCCCATTAATACTTCTCTTTATCAAACCTCCATCTAATTTCCTTCAAAAAGAACTAATGAACTCCGCTTCAACAACAGTTTGTGCCAGAATTCCACTTTTTAACCACCCTCGATGTGAAGATTTTTTCTAATCTCTAATTATTTTCGTGATTTATTTTGAATTTGTGCTTTCCATAACCACATCACTGACCAATGGAAATAATATTATTACTAGTTATCATATAAACATTCAGAATCTTGAAGACTGCTATCAGGTGACCCCCTTATTAGTACCAGTTTTTAAAAAAATGAACATGCCTGTCTTCATAACTCTAACTCCTCATCCGTGGTCATACCCTAGTGAATAAATGGTACATCTTCTCCATTGTCTTCATATCCTTCCAGTTTGTGTGTTTAGTGTTCACTGAAATTGAATTCAAGGAGATTATTCTCACCTATTTATGGCTTTTCACAGACATGCACAAGTGAGCCACTGTCTCCTGATTCCTCTAGAGACAAAAACATGAGGCTGGATTTCCCCTTGGAGCCGGGAAACAGGAGTTGGGACTGTTTCCAGGTAACAAAACTACCCTGAAAGAAAACAGTCACTCTTTGGGATTTTCAGGGAGGCACCTCCTTAATTGGTATGGTGACAGGTTCTCGAAGCTGGAGGGCCAACCAGCTTGAGAAGAGCATCAGGCTGCAGTAGAGGGCAAGTAACTGAAAGGGTGCTTCAAAATGGCGGTGCCCTCTCTCCAACTGTTTTGTAAACTTTAAATAAAAAACAGATTCAGCAGCTAGGCCACCATTGTGGGGGTTGGGATTCCCTCTGCAGGGTGGCCATTGGCTGCACCTGGGCATGTAGGGAGGTCCTCTCGGCCTGCCTGGAATACTGGAACCCCAGCCTGCCACTGGGTGCCCACTTCCAGGCAGTTAAACTGCCGTCCGTTATGTCGGGAAATTGGAGGCCAACTGGAAAATCTCAGTTCGCCAACTTTAAGTGCATTAACAAAGCTCTTAATGAGCCTATTTGGCTACCTGCCTTAGCAAAAAAGGCCAGTGCCGGGAAATCGGCACGCTGGCTAGCGCTGGTATTTCCGGGCCCCGTCCACCACGGTTCCCAACCTCAGTGGGACCCAAAGATTCAGTCAATGGTGTTCCTACATCAAATGTTGAATATAATAGTGCCTCCATTTTAATGCAGCATATACCATATATAGTACTTACATGATATATTTTCTGTATTTATGGATTATTGATCCTTCATACATAAAATCCCCTCTTGTGTGCTTTGTACTAACCTTCCTGTAACATACTATATGACCGTAAATGAACATTATTGAATGTAGGAAAAGGTATGATGGTGTATTTGTAAGTATGTCAAATATAATCATTTAAATATATGTTTATGCTAATCTGTATGTCATCACGGGAAGGGATGCAATATCATGTGGGCGGCACAGTGGCGCAGCGGTTAGCACCGCAGCCTCACAGCTCCAGCAACCCGGGTTCGGTTCTGGGTACTGCCTGTGTGGAGTTTGCAAGTTCTCCCTGTGACTGCGTGGGATTCCACCAGGTGCTCCGGTTTCTTCCCACAGCCAAAGACTTGCAGGTTGATAAGTAAATTGGCCATTGTAAATTGCCCCTAGTGTAGGTAGGTGGTAGGAGAATTGAGGGAAGGTGGGGATATGGTAGGGAATAATGTAGGATTAGTATAAATGGGTGGTTGATGGTCGGCACAGTGCTGTATCTCTCTATGACTCCACGCGATTCAGCATTCTTGCACAGTCTGTTAGCATATATAAACTGAAGCAACAAGAAGTCTCCAATAAAGCTCTGTGTTCAAACTTTATGCCTGCCCTTCAGCTTCATTTATATTAGTCTACAAAGAGGTAATACAATATGGTGGCAGTAGTAGTTTAGTCGACAGCATTGATCAGCTGAAAAAGAAAATTCAAATCAGAAGCCCTACCTGAAGCACTACAACTGGATCACGGCTCTCACGTCAGGAGAGCAACAGCGTGAGTAGTGATGGAAGGCGATTTAGGCGCGCTCTCAGTTTTGCCCCGAGCCAGCAAGAACATTATCGGTAGTCTCAGCCACAGAGATCAGTGCAGTGCCATTTTATTTTTGCATGGACCCCTTCCTGCAGTTGCTGCCCTCGCGCACCATTAGCCGACCCCACGCCAGGGTCCCTCCCACCTACAAGCTCACGAGCCCACACTGCAGCAGCACAGCTCAGGGCATGGCTCCTGCTCAGCATGGATGCCAGATTTCCAGAGAAGGACTGGAAAGCACCTGATGTCCCAGGTGAATTCCGATTGTTCAGGCAGTGGATTGAAGTATCTTTCCTAGACCATGGGGTTGTGGATGCAGAGAAACAGGCAATAAAAATCAGGATTGCCATTGGAAACGAAGGTCTGCACAGGATCAATACCTCTGGCCTATCTGATGCTTAGCAGAAGGATCCATCAAGGCTATGGACAATATTAGAAAGTCAGTTTAGGATTAAAGTAAATTTCAGAATACACAGAATGGAACTCATGTGGTATCGACAGAAAGCCAAAAAGAGCTTGGATGACATTGTTAACCGATGCAGGGAGAAGGCAAAAGAATGTCTCTGATACTGAACTTTCAGACCAAATTATGGAGTTGGTTATCACTTGCAGTCCTATTCGGGCATTCCAGATAGACCTTCTGGAAAAGCTGAAGGGACTTGGCATGGAGAGTATGCTAGAGGACGGACACAGATACAACGCAGGGAGACAGTGTTTGCATGCCTTAGGGTCCGAACGTCTGTCGGTACAATATCCAAGGCATCCAGGCAGAACGAGGTGTGCAGTAACTTCAGGCTCTCCCACCAACTGCATAGAAGCCTGGCATATGCAGACACATGCCAGGCATGTGGACTGAGAGGACACTGGGCCACACTTTGCAGAAGATCCAGCAGCAGGAACGTGGGCAGAAGCCACAGCAGACAGTGCTCAATCTGCAGAAATACGCCACCAAGAGGCGAAGGAAGGCAAGACACTTCCAGACATTGCTAACAGCATAGACCCATCCACATTTGGGGGAACGCTTGACCAAAATGGATGAGGTGGTTCAAGGTGAAGACACTGCAGGTGAACAGCTATCATACAATCACCCTAATGGAGCGGATCGATTGCTTCAACAAAATAGAAGCTTTTGCAACACTACAAATTGTCTGCCCCAATAAGGCTGGATGGCATCGACTGAGTGTAAAGACTGACACCGGTGCAAGTGCCAACATACGAAAATATGAATTAGGAGCAGGAGTAGGTCACTCAAGCCTGCTCCGCCATTCAGTAAGTTCATAGCTGAACTGAATACTCCACATTTCCACCTACGCCCGATAACCTTCCACTCCTTCGCTTATCAAGAATCTATCTATCTCTGCCTTAAAAATATTCAAAGACTCTCCTTCCACTGCCTTTTGAGGATGAGAATTCCAAAGACTCATGACCCTCTGAGAAAAAATTTCTCCTTATCTCTGTCTTAAATGGGCGACCCCTTATTTTTAAACAGTGACCCCTAGTTCGAGATTATCTCAGAAGGGGAAATATCTTTTCCACATCCACCCTGTCAAGACCCCTCAGGATCTTATATGTTTCAATCAAGTCGCCTCTTAGTCTTCTAAATTCCAGCGGATACATGCCTAGCCTGTCCAATCTTTCCTCATAAGACAGCCCACCCATTCCAGGTATTAGCTAGTAAACCTTTTCTGTATCGCCTCCAATGCATTTACATCCTTCCTTAAATAAGGAGACCAGTACTGTACATAGTACTGCAGATGTAGTCTCACCAATGCCCTGTATAGCTGAAGCATAACCTCCCTACTTTGGTATTCAATTCCCCTTGCGATAAATGGTAACATTCTATTAGCTTTCCCAATTGTGTTGTACCTGCATACTAACGTTTTGCGATTCATGCATAAGAACACCCAGATCCCTCTGCATCTCAGCTCTGCAATCTCTCATCATTTAGATAATATGCTTCATTTTTATTGTTCCTGCCAAAGTGGACAATTTCACACTTCCCCACATTATATTCCACTTGCCAGGTCTTTGCCCACTCACTTAACCTATCTATAATCCCTTTGTAGCCTCCTATGTCCTCTTCACAAGTTACATTCCTACCTATCTTTGTGTCATCAGCAAATTTAGCAACCATACCTTCATCTAAGTCATTGATATAAATTGTTAGAAGTTGAGACCCCAGCACAGATCCCTGTGGCACACCACTCATTACATCTTGCCAACCAGAAAATGACTCTACCTTTCCTCATCCTCAGGGACATGTACCATGAGGTATGGAGCTCTGTTGTCCAACCCACAAGCGTGAAGCTTACGAGATACAATGGCTCAACAATAAAGTGCCCAGGTTCCCTAGACCTGGAAGGCAGGCACAAAGAGTCTACGTGGTCTACTCATATTCTACATAGTGGATGTGTCAGGACCAGCAGTAGCAAGTGCGTTGCACACCAGCAACCTAACATGGTCATCATCCATGAGCTGACCCAGTCAGAAGGTCACAGCAATCAAAGCAGGTGCACATCCATTGGATCAGTGCAATACCTCCAGTGGCTGTACCCAGACCGATTTGACATGGTTGGGAGTTTCCATGGGGGCACAGTCCTACACCTTATAGATGGTGAAATGCCATCAATGAACCCACTGTGAAAACGCAGCACACACATTCGAGAAAAGTTAAAGATGGAACTGGATGGAATGGAAAAACAAGGCACCATTTGATAAGTGCAACATCACACGAACTGGTGCAGTTCCTTCACTACCGCAATCAAGAAGGATGGGTCAGTCCGACCAAGTTTTGACCCAAGGAGGCTGAACAAAGCTTTAAAGAGATGTCCTCATAAGATACCAATGCTAGAAGAGTTAAAATTAACATTTGCTGGAGTGAAACACTTATCCAAATTAGATGCAAAAACCAGATATTGGTCGATACACTTGTCGAGAGGGTTGCAAGAGCTAACGATGTTCAGAACTCCCTTTGGCAGGTATTGTTTCCTTCATTTACCATTTGGGCTATCGGTCAGCTAGGATATATTTCAACAGCATATGGACTGAATAACAGAACAAGTCCCTGTCTCTGTGTGTATTGTGGATGACATCGCCGTAGTTGAATGTACGGAAGAAGAGCATGACAGAAACTGACACTTATTAATGAAGACTGCCAGATACAAAGATTTGGTTTCCAACAGCTGAACGTGCTCCATTAAGGCTGATAACATAAATTTCTTCAGTGCCATTTACTTAAGTTCAGGTATCCGCCTGGATCCTGGAAAGATCGAAGATGTCCAGTCAACGCCAACACTGCAGGGCATGGGTGACCTCCAAAGGTGTCTAGGTCTATTCAGCTTCCTTGCTGCATTCACACTGAGCTTCTCAGAGAAGGCTTCTCCACTAAGAGAATTGCTGAAAAAAGACATGCCTTTCCTATGGCAGACTGATCACCAACATGCTTTCAATGCATTAAAACAAGCAGTGTCAGGTGAGTCATGGCTTCAGTACTATGACCCGTGGAAGACAACAACATTAGAAAAAAGGTCTCGGTGCACGTCATCTTCAAGATGGCAAGTCTATCGCATTTGGTTCAAAACGTCTGTCATCACAAGCAAATTACTCCAATATCAAACGAGAAACTCTCACTCTTGTCTTCAGGATCACTAGGTTCCCCACACAATTATTCGGAAAAGAGTTCATGGTCGAGACAGATCGTAAGCCACTGGAGATTACCAGGAAAAAACTCTCACAAGTGCACTGCCTCGACTCCAGAGGTTACTCATCAAGATTCAGGGCTACAACCGTGATGTCAGTTACAAACCCGGTAGTCAGAGGATCCTTTTGGATACCTTAAGTAGACTGCCCAACGCTGGGAAGACTGAGAAATTCCATCTGACTTCCAATTGGATGAAGTCTGTGCAAGCTTGAAGGGTGTCTGCAAGGTAGATCTCATGTGCTTCAGTCAGAACATGAGAGGAATTTCAGAGGGAGACTTGTCAAGAGCCCAAACTCTGAGTTCTGTGGCAAATCATTATGGAGGGCCTGGCCTGAGACCATTCAGGAGATCACTAAATTCTAAGAACGCATTTCCCTACACATCTAAGAACATATTGGCCGTGCAGAGACAAATCAGTATATCCAAAGAAGTACTATCCAAAGGATGGCAAGTACTCATACCAACGACACTTCAGTCTGACACACTTGAACAGCCCCACCAAGCACACTTTGGAATAGAAAGAAAATGACTCGCGAGTCAGTATTCTAACCCAGCATCAGCAAGGACATTGACCAGATGGTGAGATCTTCTGATGGGTGTCAGGAACACCAGCTAGTCAACAAAAAGAACCCCTCCAATCTCATGACATACCACCAACACCATGGATAACGATAGCAATAGAACTGTGCTCTGCAGGCAGAGAAGACTGTCTGCTAGTGACTGACTGTCTCTCCAAATTTCCCATTGTGCAGAAGCTTCGAGATACATCAGATACAGCAGTGGCCAGCACTGTTAGTGCCATCTTTAGTTTTTTTGGTATCCGACAATGGCCCACAATACATTCCAGGACATGTAAGAACAATAGTCCATCAACCATGTCACATCATCACCCAGATATCCTCATTCAAATAGGTTGGCTGAATTTATCATCAGGACAGTCAAATCACTGATCAAAAAGTGTTCAGAAATCGGGCAAGATATCCAAGTTGCATTATTGCAACTTTGTGCAACACCATTAGACTCCAGATTGCCATCACCTGCTGAGATTATGTTTGATTGTCCGGTGAGAAACCACACTACCAAGCTATCATCTCACCAAGTCATCCTTTTTATTCTTTCATGGGATGCGGGCAGACCAGCATTTGTTGCCCATCCCTAATTGTGCTTGAACTGAATGGCTTACTCGGCCATTTCAGAGAGCAGTTAAGAGTCAACCACATTGCTGTGGGTCTGCAGTCACATGCAGGCCAGACCAGATAAGGACGGCAGATTTCCTTCCCTGCAGGACATTAGTGAACCAGATGGGTATTTTTTTACGACAATCAATAGTTTCATGGCACCATTACTGAGACCAGCTTTCAATTCCAGATTCCGGACCTGATCACAGACCGGTTATGTCAAAAACAGGATAAAATGAGAGATGCACATGATGTGCATGCAGTTGCAGAACTACCGCCACTATGCATTGGAGAGAAGGGGAGGGTTCTTCACCTGTAAGAACAGATGTGGATCCCAGCAGAGGAGTCCAAGGTGTGTAAAGAACCATGTTCATATGAGGTGACAGTATCAAATGGTACAGTTCTGCAAAGGAATCGATCTCATCTCAGGAGACTGCTAGCCATGCACAAGACACCAACCAGCGTCGCGTACACGTCCCCGCCTACGTTTTGAAGATGAAGAGACAACAAGCAATACACCGACAACTGAGTACAACCCTTCCAAACACAATCTTCAGCAGGAGAGGACGGACAGTTCAAGAATACACCCACATGTTGGGCTGAATTTTATGAGGCTTTCAGTGTCGGGGGTCGTGGCGGAGGGGGCCTGGAAAATTCTTCCCAGAAAGGCCCGCCATGACCCCCGATGCTGAGAAGATTTGTGCTGCATTTTACCAGCGACGGCGATGCCTCAGTGCACCCCACCCCCACCCCCCCCCACCCAGCTGCCAAGCAGCAGGGCCTTCATTTGCCTACTAAAACTTGTGAGAAAAATGTTAATTAACTTACCTGGACCAGGCGGCTGTCCATTGCCGATATTCCAGCAGATGGCCGGAGATCCTGTGCCTTCCGAAGCCCGTTTGGGGATTCAAGATGGGGCACTGGGTTGGGGGAGGAGTGAAATTATCAGTGCAGGAGGTGGGGGTGGGGAAGCGGGTAAAGCACTTTTTATTGGCTGTGGGGATGGTGGGAAGGGGTTGAAGGGCAAATGTGACGGGGTTGGTGAGGGAAGTTCGGGTTGGGAATCAGATAAATTTTTGAGATATAGGCCAATAAAAATAACATTGGGTGGGGGGGGGGAGGGGTTGGGAAAGGCCCTCCAGCTTTTAATTACTTTTTTAAAGATGATGAACAGAAATGTACCTTTAAAAATTCATTTTTTTTTTCCTCAGGGCTTGAAGCCCTTTAAAAATGGCGCCGCCGCTGCCGAGGATGGAGCGGCCACCCCTTCTATGTCATCGGGGGTGGCCGTTCCGACCCCTCCATTTAAATGAGCCCCCGCTCGAAATATCACGTGGACTCAGCGGCGCGCAAGTCACATGTGCGTCACACCTTTTAAGAAAGGGAGCGAGCTTATAAAATACAGCCTGTCATTGTCACAATGTTTGGTCGAGCCAGCAAATGTAGACAACACCTTGAAGAGGAGTGTTCCAAATGTACTTGCTATAGTTGAATGTTTTATGTAAATTGTTTTATAGTTGTCAGATTTCTTATATATCATATGGGTTGCTTGTTCATGTACATATTAATTTTCTATTATATGGGTTTGTTATTTAAGGGAAGGGGATATTGTGAAAGTGTATTTGTTAGTATTTTAAATATAATCATTTAAATATATGCTTACACAATTTCACATGATTCAGTTCTTTTGCACAGTCAGTTAGTATGTGTAAGCTGAAGCTACAGCAAGTCTGCGATAAAGCTCTGCATTCTAAACCTTTATGCCTGCCAACAGCTTCGTTTGTATTATTCTACAAAGGGATAATACAACAAAAGGCTATCAAGACAGTGGACTAAATTTTGTACGTTGCAACAGCTGAATTTGGTGCTATATTATTTTATATCAGCACCAGCAACAATCATACGCAGAATCTTTCCTTTGCTACAATGACCAAGCTCGGGACCAGTAAAACATTGGGCAGAAAGGAGAGAGAAAACTCGTGCTTTTTGTTCTTTAAAAACAAATCTTGCTGGCTTCACTTTGAAAGCAAATATATTTAAAATAGATATTTGACACTGTTGTACTCATAATCAATCACAGCTCTTGCTAGTCCAACAGACATCTATGGTTGTAAAATCAAGACATCCAATGCAAAGCGATCTCAGCTGCCTTAAAACATAATTAAAATGTTACCTCCCCATTGATATCACTAATGGACATAAAATTCAACCTTGTAACACATTTATATCAACATAGGGTGGCACAGTGGCGCAGTGGTTAGCACCGCAGCCTCACAGCTCCAGCGACCCGGGTTCAATTCTGGGTACTGGAGTTTGCAAGTTCTCCCTGTGTCTGCGTGGGTTTCCTCCGGGTGCTCCGGTTTCCTCCCACATGCCAAAGACTTGCTGGTTGATAGGTTAATTGGCCATTATAAATTGCCCCTAGGAAATATAGGGATAGGTGGGGATGTGGTAGAAATATGGAATTAGTGTAGGATTAGTATCAATGGGTGGTTGATGGTCGGCACAGACTCGGTGGGCCAAAGGGCCTGTTTCAGTGCTGTATCTCTAAACTAAACTAAACATTTTATTCCCAGAGATGGCTCCGCAATCAACAGCAAAGCTGCACAATAATAGAAGAATAACTTGTATCTATGTAGCAACTTAATATGCTCTGATTGCTTCCATTAGTCAGTGATAAGAACATTAGAAATAGGAGCAGTAGACCTATCGAGTCTATCGCGCCTGCTCTGCCATTCAACATGATCATGGCTGATCTTGGGCTTTAACTCCGCTTTCCCACCTGCGCCCCATATGCGTTGATTCCCTGAAAGACCAAAATCCTGTTTATCTCTGCCTTAAATATATTCAACGATGGCACATCCACAACCCGATGGGGCAGAGAATTCCAAACAATCTCAACCCTTTGAGTGCAGAAATTTTCTAATTGCTTCCCGTACCCGCACGCTATCTTTTTGTGTTCCTTGTACAAGTACACTCAAGTGTCTCTGAACATCAACATTTAGAAGTTTCCTGCCTTTTAAAAAAAAAAATATGGTTACAGAGAATGACTACAAGGCACCTTACATCCGAGGAATTACTTTTTGAAGTGTTGTCATTGTTATTGTGTAGACAAATGTGGCAGCCAATTTGCCCACAGCAAAATCCCACAAACAGCAAATGAGATTAATTGATTTTTGGTGGATTTGTTTGAGGGAACAATATTCTCTCTTTGGCCTCCTTATCTCGAGAGACAATGGGTAAGCGCCTGGAGGTGGTCAGTGGTGTGTGGAGCAGCGCCAGGAGTGGCTATAAAGGCCAATTCTAGAGTGACAGACTCTTCCACAGGTGCTGCAGAAAAATTTTTTTGTCGGGGCTGTTACACAGTTTTTGGTGGATTTGTTTGAGGGAACAATATTGACTAGACCACAATGCACTGTACATATAATCCTAAAGGTTAGCATTCAGCCCTATCCTGGGTGCTGATTCATCCAAGCCAACAAAATTCAGAACACAGTGGTACTGACCCTTGATTCCCTGAATACTGTTCAACTATGTTGCTGATGTCACTAAAGCAGCTTGAAATGGAGATCCTCTTGGTGCGAGAGGGGAGGCCATCACATGAAAATATAACTAGATTTCTATTAGATAGCTTCTTCAGAAAATGAAAGCACTCCTCTCCCCGTGGTTATGCTCTCCTTAAACCAGCTTCTTCAGCTTTAACTGTACATACTAATTTAACTGGTTCACAGCATTAATCTGAGATTTTTCAGGACTCAGTATTTAAACAAATAAAAAGTCAATAATAGAAAACAAAAAGATGCATTTATATCATACCTTTTAAGCCCTCAGATGCCCCAAAGCACTTGACAGTCAACGACATACCTTTGGAAGTGTAGGCACCGTTGTAATGTAGAGAAACATAGTAACCAATTTGCACATAGCAAGGTCCACAAACAGCAATGTGACAATAACAAGACTATCTCTTTTAGTAATATTATTCGATGGATAAACATTGGCCATGACACCAATTTCCCTTGTTCTTCTTCAAATAGTCTCTCAAAATCTTTTACATCCACTCTGAAAGGGCAGTTGGAGTGCCCTCTGTTTACTGTCTCATCCAGTGTTGCACAGAATCTCTGCAGAGTCAATGCTCAAAGCCTGGAATGGAGCTTGAAACAATGACCCTCCAAAAGGCAACAGTGCTACCAATGAGCTGATACTCGGTTAAACATTATTGTGATGTTTTATGCCATTTCCTGTTTTTGCAGTAATTGTGCATTTTTCTACATTAACAGAACTATATAAATGCAGATTGCTGTTCGAGACAAGAGCTAAGTGTATCTCAAATGATTAAATGTAGGATTTTTTAAAATGTATGTTTCAATTGCTGATATTTCAAATCCTGATGTAAAAGATGATTACGAAGTCATATTTATGCCACTGTTTACAATTAAACTGGTGTAAGGCAAAAAACAGTTTACATTGGGGTTGTACTTTGAAGGTTGTACCATTGAAATTCTAACAAATTTGCTGCAATTGGAACTGGAACTGGGTATTGAAGATTTTAGTAGCAAACCAAAGTTTGTGTCTTCACACTGGCAATTTTATGAATCTTGGTCACATTATTCATGACATGCCACAAATTAAATTTTGAAAACATAACTTCTAAAGCTACAACCAATAAATTAAAATATTCCCTGATATTTTAAATAAGTCTTTTTCCCCCCAAAATGCTGGTGTATGATCTTTGTGCCCTGGAATTACTATCCAATTACATTGCAGTGTTTTCTACTCGATTTCTGTCTGGTTGTCATAGCACATTTCAAGTTTGCTGGGCTTTCGTAGACAGTCCTGTTCGCCTTAATGGAATGAGCTTGGTGCTGGCTGGTCGAGTTTACGTGTATATGTGCTGCTATGCTCTGCTAATGTGTGCTTTATTGCTTCAGAATAGTGGAGGATGTTTGCGATATTGAGAAAGGCTATAAGTATAATTAAATTCCAAACTTCACCCACAATGCATTTGTAGAGTAAATCATTCTGTACTAAAGACTAAGGCGAAGCAGTTAAAATTTTCCTGAGTGGTGTTATTTCAGCTCTCTTTGAATTTCTGTTTCCAAATATGATTGGTAATTCAAATCAATTTGGACTCTGCACATTACCTTCAGGTTTTGATTCAGATAACAGCTGATTCTATCAATAAAACTAATCACACAGTCAGCTTTGTATTATACCTTTTCAAAGTTCACAAAGATCACATGTTCAGATTTCTTGATATGCTCAGCTGCCTCTGTTTGACACAAGATTTGCATGTAGCACAACAGTTTTTGAATTCCCCTTTTTCCTTCACAGAATTACTCTCAGAACCTTCTAAAGACTGTCCAAAGTGGTCAGATAAATCAAGTTTGAATGCAGATTTAGACATTTTTATTCCATCTATGCACAGTAAGAATATCACAGCAATAGTACTTCATGCAGAATTCCCCAAAAGTAGACTTCCTTTTTTAAAAAAATATCAAGTCAATAAATAATGACTTTCTGGAAATCCTTTTTTGATAAGCTATGTCGCAATAAATAGAGTAGGTGGAATTGTCAGTGAGATTGAAAATGAAAATTCCACTAGATTGATTATAGAGGAATTTGTCTCAACAGCAACTGCAGATAGGAATCAAAATATACTGACATTTAGTCTTTTATTGTTGATGGATATAATTTGTTTACTGGCACTTCAGAGTTTTCTCATTGTATTTCATGCAATATGACTTTCTACGCATTTGTACCATCTACGCCAATGGGTTTTCCAGAAAGTAAACTTGCAAGATTAATATAGTTCCTTTTTGCAAATGCAGGTATGATAAATTCAGGACTGAAGTAATACCAAAATACTCAGTTATCAATGGAATCTATTCCACCCAAAATGCTCCAAAATTTTGTTTGGAACTAAAGATTGAACGTGTGATTTAAAAACAAAATTATTTACAACATTTTAAATAGCCTTTTGTTCCATTCAAGATGAGAAGCAAGAATGTGAAAGGTTTAAAAACCATCTGTCACTGAACTGGACATGAAAAGAATTCCATTACCTTTTTCATTTAACAATGTTTTGTTTGAAATTCTGCCAATGACTTTGAGTGAAAACAATGCATTACCAACAACAGTAATTGCAGCTTGATTTAAGATTTGGTTTGTAGGTGTTAGTAATTAGTCACCTACACAAATGAAAGAAATTAGGCAGATTGGGGAGGAAAATGTGGAACTGCAGCACCACAACATTTGGAAAAAGGCAAGATCATCATGAAAGACGACCCCCTAAATAATGACTGAAATGTGAATGGGACTGTGAAGCAGCCCAGGATCATTGATTTAGCATGTGTGGTATGAGAGAGAGGCATGTGAACTTATCTTTCAGTCAGTCCTTCTGCCTGCCATCATTACACTACTATAAAAGGAAAATACTGCGGATGCTAGAAATCTGGAATAAAAACAGAAAGTGCTAAAAAAAAAGGCAGCATCTGTGGAGAAAGAAACAGAGTTGACGTTTCAGGTCTCTGACCTTTTGTCAGAACTGAGTTCTGCCAGACCTGCTGTGTATTTCTAGTGGAATATACAATGGATGGTAAGACCTAGGAAGTACAGAGGGTCAGAGAACCTTGGTGTACTTGTCCATAAATCACTGAAGGCAGCAGCAGATAAGGTGGTTAGGAAGGCATATGGGATACTTGCCTTTATTATCCAAGGCACAGAATATAAGAGCAGGGAGGTTATGATGGAGCCATATAAAACGTTAGTTAGGACACATCTGGAGTAGTGTGTACAGTTCTGGTCACCATAGGAAGGATGTGATTGCACTGGAGAGGGTGCAGAGGAGATTCATCAGGATGTTGCTTGGGCTGGAGCGTTGCAGCTATGAAGAGAGACTGGATAGGCTAAGGTTGTTTTGCTTACAGCAGAGAAAGCTGAGGGGAGACCTGATAGAGGTATACAAAATTATGAGGGGCATAGATAGGAAGAAATGTTTTCCCTTAGCGGAGGTGTCAATAACCAGGGGGCATAGATTTAAGGTAAGGGGCAGGAGGTTTAGAGGGGATTTGAGGGTGGTTGGAATCTGGAACACACTGCCTGAAGGGGTGGTAGAGGCAGGAACTCTCACAACATTTAAGAAGTATCTAGATGAGCACTTGAAATGCCATTGCATACAAGGCTACGGGCCAAGTGCTGGAAAATGGGATTAGAATAGATAGACTTGATGGCCGGCGTGGACAGGGTGGGCCGAAGGGCCTGTTTCTGTGCTGTCTAACTCTGACACTTCCTGTTTTTATGCCACCATTACAATCTTTCTCTTACCTCCTTTCTGATAGTTGTGTTCAGCCTCGATGTTTCGAGGCTGGAAGGAAGGAAAACTGACTACAATTCCAAAGCCAACAAGCGAACACCGCCAAACGCTTGCAACAAGCTAACATTTTCCAGGACTGCTGAAAGGTCACTGACCTGAACTGTTAACACCGTTTCTCTCTCCATACATGCTGCCTGACCTGTGGAAAGTTTCTAGCATTTTCTAGTTTTATTTCAGATTATCAGCTTTTGTCTTACAACATAAGACTTATTTGATATGAGTGTATGCGGTGCTTGTTCAAGACTCTTAAATGACTTGTCACTGCTGACCTTGCTATCCTGTGGTTTTGCTGCAGTGCCCTCTAGCACTTATTTTTGTTCCTTATGCTACATCAGAAATACTACAATATCCAAGTGTACCATTCCTCGATTACTAATGGAAGTGAACAGCAGGTTCCCGTTTCAGTCTTTGGCACACTTCCAGCATTTGGTTGACTATTGTAGGATCACAAGTACACACAGTGGCAGCTTAACACTTGGATTTTAATAATCTGTACTCAGACAGAATTTTAATATATTTAGAGATTTCACTTTTAGCAATAATGATGGAAACCATTAGCGTTTTAAACAGCCACAAGTAATCTTTCACTTCAAAACATTTATGATGTACAGAATAATTAATTTTGTGATTTAAAAAATATATATTTATATTTGTAATTTTATATTCCAATTGGTATATTTAGAATTTATGAAGTACTGCACAGTAAACTGGTGAAGATTATTTATCAGAGTAAGGTTTGAATGACAGCCATGATTAGTGCTTGGGTTTGAAGGTGTGATGAATGCTAATTGTAGTGTTGGAACAGCCCAGCCATTCCTCTGCTCACTATTACACTTCTTTATTATTTTTCTTTTCTAATCATTTTTGCGTCTCAAGTCAGCAACAGAGGGGATAACAAGATATCGCTTGGAAACATTTAAATTCCTCCAAAATCCAACATTGTAAAAAGTATAATTGACAAAATGAAAGGATTTTAACTCCACGTAATGAAGCCACAAATAAGAAACACAGCAATTATTTCAATGTTATGTACCTATACTACAAATAGGTACATTTTTTATTTTATTGCCAGATTTATTTTGGTTTTATAATATGAAAATCGATACCTGCTTTATGAATTATTTGAGATCAGATATCTGGAAGTGGGATGTGAGCTATGGCTTAAGGTTAAGGGGGATTCCTGATTGGCCCTGAACTTCCTGGTGATATTGGAGCACAATCCAAGAGCAGAAAGGATCCTGAACACTGGCAATACAATGCCATTGATGAACCCAGTGCACGCATTTCAGGGTGAGTGACTGTTTTCTGATTGGGTGGCTTTAAGCAAGTTGCTTTGTAATTCCAAAATGTGTAACTGTTCCTTGTTGGTAGTGAGACGTTTAAAACTATAGATTTTTGTTTATTGGGAGAATAGTGCAACTTATTTTGCATAATCGGGATTACTATAGAAAATTACTTGAGATCATTATATTCTGAAAAGCTGCTGGGGCTCAAGAGGTCACCTCATATGTTCATTTCAGTACTCAACTCGATTGAACCTATACTTAGGCACAAGGGATTATTTTAACCGTGCTTGTCTGGTAGAAATTGGGCAAGTGGAGAGTTAAAATCACCAGAGCGATTTTCCTGAAAGGATCCCTATATCTTCTTGCAGTCTTTAATTTTAACCTGCTCATCTGAAATTATGGGGTCCTCTTTAAATATGCAAATTCAGCTCCAATGACATCATGTGGGCCCAACCTATCATTTCAGCCATGGGCTTGAGCAGAAGTGGTTATGACCTCCTCACCAGGTCCAGCTGGCGAGAAGTGGAACAGGGTCCAGAAGAGGCCCTAACATTTTTAATCTCTTTCCCTTTCCTAGTGGGATAGGAGGAGCAAGAGTATGAGGGCAACTGACTGGGTGGGGGGTTGGGGGGGGGGGGGGGGTGCACATTGATGAGGCTGTGGGGTTAAAATTTCCAGAGTCTTTCGCTGCCGAGGTCAGGACAGTTTTTAGCCCATCTTGGCCCTCACCCATCAAATTCCTGCATGACCTAAAATTGCCACTAGTTAAGTCAAATTTTTTGAGGAACCATCAGGAGTCTGTTTGGGCAGGGTTGTCTCTGGGCTAGATCAGGTCAGAGTTATCAGTAAGAGTTGGACCAGGGCTCCAGGGAAGGTTACATTGGATTGCAAATGCCTACAGGAGGTGGGGTAGGTTTGGGATGATATTGGGAGTTGGTTTTTGCTAATCAAGTCAGATCAGGTTGGGTTAGGGCTACCACTTGAGCTGGATCAGGTCAGGGTTGGGCTGCGAGTCAGGTTAATACGGGTAAAATATCCACATGCTCCCAACATCTGTCACTATTTGCAGTTGTCATGAAGACCCCCACCTGCCAAGAATGAGGCATATTAATTTTTTCATATGAACATTAATTTTAAACTGTTGCTGGAGTGAAGAGATGACTTGCTTAAAGAGATCAGCAGCAGGAGGAACATTTGCATACTAAGAGACAGCGCTTGGAGAGACAAAAGAATTGCTCACTGATTCAATTAACAGAGATTGGTCTGGGCAATGGGGATCCACATCCTGCCGGTGTAAGAGATAGCACTACAGCACCCCCCTGCCCCCAACCGAGAGCTTTGGAATCCACAAATGCAAGAGGTTGTTGAAAAAACTTAGTCACATGACTAACCTGCTGGCCAACTTGGAGTTTTGAATTGTGCTCACAGGGCAGTTTGAAGACTGCAGATTGCAACTGGACCTGGAACAAAAAAGCCTCTCTCCTGGCTGGCGCACTCTCATTTTCTCCGAAGTCGCATAATCCTCAAGAGAGAAAAGACTCCTACTTCAAAACAAGTTAAAGTGTACACTGGGCCCCAATGAACAGCAAGACGTACCAGCATCCAGAGACTCAACATCAAACTCAAAGGACTATAACTACAATCCAGCTACTGCGTCAAACATTTCCCCTTTATTCCTTCTACTTTTTCTGTCTCTATCTGCATGTTTGTTTATCGCATACGCACACAAGGGTGGTCGCATTTCGTACCCATATTGTTAACCAAATTAGAGTTTAAGATTAATAAACTTCCACCTTTCTTGTTTAAATCTAAGAAAACCTGTCTGGTTTCTTTGCCTTACAATTGGAGAGCGGTGAACAAGGTTTCACTGAGGAGGAGCTAAAACACAGTGTTTTTAAAATTAAAACCTGTTACGGTTAAACCAGGCAAAGGCTGAGAGGGGAAGCCCTAGACTCTTATCTCACCTGGTTGTAACAGCAGTCAAGTCATGGATAGTTATCAGAAGATCCTCACCAGCTCAGCCCATTGCATCACTGCAGATTCTGATGATGCTATCTACAGGTGGTATGTAAAACAAGATTAGCAAAATCATCATTGGGCAATTCTAAAGTTCAATGGAGGAAAGATTCTCAAATTTCCCAAGTTACATGGAAATTTAGGAACTTGAGAAGAATGAAAGTATTGTTATAAGTAAGCCTGATTGGATGGCTTACTTTTGTTATTAATATCAGATTCGGATGTAATAGAAACTTGCATATTTGATACTCAGTTTTACATCAATCCATAGCATACACATTGGGCCAAATATTTTCATGACATCAGAGACTATATTTTTTTCCTCACTGCTTTAAGGCTTAACATTAAAGTAATAAAGGAATTGGAGATGGCTGCTCTATAGTAAGATGTCACTTCTTGCACACCTTCTGTAGAGATACCAGGGGTTACAGTGGCTAAACCCCCCAAAACAGGCATGAGGCTCACAGTACACTATTGACCCATGCCTGTTCATTGTGTTGCAGGCAGCATGTTAATTTAGTGTTGTCTGCTTTTTTTGAAATGATTTCTGCATGCAGATAGTGCCATTCGTGCTGTTCATTAGCTGCATGCCTAAGCAGGGACCCCAATATCGCAACTGGATAGCACTACTGAAAGGCAGCCCTCACTTCCTAACCTCTTGATAGGGAGGTGCATTGTGGCTGCAAGAAGTAGTGGCAGCTTTTTGAAAAGTGAAACTGGGTTGTGAAACTTTGAGGAATAGCTGAACATGTGAGAGTGGGGGTGCCAAGATTTTCTGACAATGCATTGGAGGTCTTGGTGTAAGACTTTAAGAAATTTCTCAGTTGCAATCCCTACAGGAGAATGTAAGAAGGTAGTGGAACAAACAGCCTTTTAAAAAATGTTACAACCAACAGATGTTTGGACAATTTTGTAGGTCTGATTTTAAAGTAAAACCTTGAAATTGTCCAATGCATCCTTATTGTTAAAATGTATTATGTCCATCAGTAGCTTTGCAGCTAAACCTATCCTTATATTAAAAGCAAAATACTGCTGATGCTGGAAATCTGAAATAAAAACAAGAAATGCTGGAACCACTCAGCAGGTCTGGCAGCATCTGTGGAAAGAGAAACAGAGTTAACGTTTTGGGTCAGTGACCCTTCTTCGGAACCCTTATATTAATCAGCTTATCCCTGTATTTACTTATTCCTATATAAATCAGCTTCTACATATACCAAAGATAGTTGGTGCATTTGCAGTTGGTTTGTTTCTCTCTCCACTGATACTGCCTTACCTGCTGAGTGCTTCCAGCACTTTTTGTTTATATCAGACTTCCAGCATCTACAGCATTTCGCTTTTGGAATATTTGCATCCCATTTTGATAGCTTTGTATGCTCCAGATGCATTCTTTCTCTTTTCTCATATTGGATAATACAGTAGAATGGTTAGGTTACCCATACACTGTAAGAGTTGACTTTGATCATTCCTTTCAAGTTCTTCTGAATAATTCATACAGATGCTTATTGCATTCTCTCACTGTGCAGTATGAGAGAATTTATGGAAAAGATGATTTTCATAGAATAACAAGGTGTAGCTTATTGGAACTGCAGTCAATTTGAAGAAACCCATTGGTATGTACTGTGCCAAATGATTTATGTTGTGCTTTGGGCTTGGTATGAAGAATATGATCTGAGAAACTATTCACCAGAGAGTGTTTAGAGGCTTTACTATTGCACGAGATCATTAGTAGGCACCTGGAGGCTGAGAGATAGCAGATACTTTGTAAACCACAGTAAAGGATGCCTTAACGTTGATTCTGCTCAATTTCAATTTTATGAAGGTGATAAAGTTAGTGCTTTGGTTACTGTAAATAATATCATAAGCAATACTTTGTTCAAAAGATAATAGCCTGGACAATAATGAATGTGAAGTGCTGCATTCATCATGAATTTTAGTTTAGCAAAGATATTTTGGCATTAATTGAAGCTGAAATGTTTAAGATTAAATATGCGGTTAGTAGGCATAATTAAAGCACATGGGATTGGGGGGTAATATACTGGCATGAACTGAGAATTGGTTGACAGATAGGAAACAGAGTGTAGGAATAAACGGGTCTTTTTCTGTGTGGCAGGCAGTGACTATTGGGGTACCGCAGGGATCAGTACTTGGGCCTCAGATATTCAAAATATATATTAGTGACTTGGGTGAGGGAACTAAATGTAACATTTCCGAGTTTGGAGATGACACAAAGCTGGGGGGTGCGGGTGGGGAGGTGGTGGTAAGGGCAGGGAAAGTGAGCTGTGAGGAGGATGCAAAGAGGCTCCAATGTGATTTGGACAAGTTGGGTGAGTGGGCAAATACATGGCAGATGCAGTATAATGTGGATAAATGTGAAGTTATCCACTTTTGTTGTAATAGCAGAAAAGCAGATTATTATCTGAATGGTGATAGATTGGGAAAGGGGGAGGTGCAACGAGACCTGGGTGTCCTTGTACACCAGTCACTGAAAGCAAGCAAGTAATTAGGAAGGCAAATGGTATGTTGGCCTTTATTGCAAGAGGATTTGAGTACAGGAGCAAGGATGTCTTACTGCAGTTATACAGGGCCTTGGTGAGACCACATCCGGAGTATTGTGTGCAGTTTTGGTCTCCTTATCTGAGGAAGGATGTTCTTGCCATGGAGGGAATGCAAAGAAGGTTTACTAGGCTGATTCATGGGATGGCAGGATTGACGTATGAGGAGAGACTGAGTCGACTAGACCTATATTCACTGGAGTTTAGAAGAATGAGAGGGGATCTCCTAGAATCCTATAAAATTCTAACAGGACTAGACAGGCGAGATGCAGGGAGGATGTTCCCAATGGCTGGGGAGTCCCAAAATCAGGGTCACAGTCTCAGGATACAGGGTATGCCCTTTAGAACTGAGATGAGGAGAAATTTCTTCACTCAGAGGGCGGTGAACCTGTGGAATTCTCTTCTGCAGAAAGCAGTGGAGGCCAAATCATTAAATATATTCAAGAAGGAGATAGATATATTTCTTAATGCTAAAGGGATCAAAGGATATGGGGAGAAAGCGGGAACAGAGTACTGAATTAGATGATCAGCCATGATCTTTTTTGAATGGCAGAGCAGGCCCGAGGGGCCAAATGGCCTACTCCTGCTCCTATTTTCTATGTTTCTGTGAGAAATCTTCACCTTTTAATGTTATACCTTTACTTTTTGGACATACTCATATTTTAAATCAGTAAAAACAAGTTACACTCCTGTAATGATGCTGCATACTTCATTATAATAGCTCTGATTGATAACAATTGATCATTTTGAGACCGAGCCCATCAATTATATTTCATAGTAATTTTAATGTGCATGTGATGCATAGTACAGATAGACATGGGTATAAACATGCATGTGGATGTTGAGAACTGATGAAGGCATTGGGCTGAATTTTACACCACCCTAGAGGGTTGGATGGTGGCATGGGGGCAGTGTAAAATCGAGCAGGAGGCTCCGGGAGACCTACCCGCCCCGCTTCCACCTCCGGCCAAGATTACGGCATCAGGCAAGGGGTGGGAAAAGGCCTGCCCGCCCAAGACCAATCAAGGCTCTTAAGTGGCCACAAGGGCCCTCGCCTGTCTCTAAAGGTATTTTACCCGTGGCAAGTGGGCGTGCTGGGGACGTGAAAGGCCGCCCAGCAATAGCTGCCGGCCTATCCGGGGGTGGGGGTTAGGGGGCATGGCAATCAGTCACAGGGTTCCCGATTGAGGGCCGCCCCCTCCTCCCAGCCCACCACCTGGATCCAAAAGGCCCCCTCTCCCCAAACGACCACACCAGCCTCACCAAAGAAGAACCGACCCCTCTGGTGAGGCATGCCCCGACCTACCTTCCCTCTGGATCCATGGCTTTGGCTGGGCTGCAGTCCCAGCAGTGACCACCGCTCCCAGTGGTACTGCTGGGACTAAGAGCTGCTGGCCCGCTGATTGGCTGGCAGCTCACTAAGGCGGGACCTCCTCCCTCAAGCGGGTGGAAGTCCCGCCTCGGGAAACTCGCAAAATGTGGGACGGATCCCCGGGCTAGGCGGAAGCGGTGTAGCCACTGACTTTCACGTCGGCAAATTCCTGTCCGCCTAAGGTAAAATCCAGTCCATTATTACAGAGTACAGCTATGGGGATGTGGGTACAGAGTACAAATCTGGGATACAGGGTACAGATGAGACTGTGAATACAGGTTTGAAGGAGTGAGTGCAAAGCACAGATGTGGCAGTGAATGCAAAATACAGATCCATGTTTGGATACAGGCTGCTAGAGTATGTGCAAGTCTAAATTTAAACCTAAAATGTTACAGGTATTTTCATAAAGTATTCAGCATTACGTTCCTAATATATTAGAAATAAGCAGAGTTACAGAAGTTGACTATTTTGGATATTAAAATTATCGGGCAGACAACCTTTGGCCAGCTGACCTCCATACCCAAGTTCCTGAAGTGTACTGCTACTGCACCAAATATCTATCCAATAATGTCTTCCTGAATGGATTCCAATATTATTAAAAGTTTTTTCTTCAAGTGACCTTGTCCCTCATGAACCAAGAGCACTTACTCAAGAGTGGCATTAAAACTGTATTCTACATTTGAGTAGTTTATTTTTGTTCAGTCATCAATGATGACCTCTGATCTTCTTTGTAAGAAAATATTTCACGGATCTCACATTGTTGCAGTGACTGCAATTATGCATGTGGTGAAAGTCCAAATTTAATCTCTGAATTATAGGAGCAGAATTCAACTGCCAAGACAGAAATGTCTTGTGCAATACTTAAAAGTATTAAAATAATCAAACAGATTTACCATCATAATTTGTTTAACATAGAAATAAATATTTTCTATGTCTGAAAGGAGAACATTTCTAGTTATTTGTTTTGTTTCATTAAACACAAATTTAATTGTCTATACAGTCAATTAAAGTCACATTCTTAGTTACTGTATTGAATAATTTGTGCATTTACTGCAATCTTACTGCATTTTGATTTGCCAATGAATATTTCTAGTTTATTAATTTTGGCTCAGTGATACAAAGTGGTAAAGGGAATGTGATAAAATGCTCGATAAATTAAAATCTTTACAATAATAGAATTTTGTGAATCTGTGTTTACTCTGTTTAAAGTGTATGCATTTCCATATCTGATCTTGTTGATGTGAGAAAATATAAAGTACATTGAACAGATGACTACCGAGATTGGGTTTGTATTTATGTTAAGATTTTGAGATCTCAATCTGATTTAGTAATAGCTTTGGTTTGCCAGGAATATACACCATGTATCACACCCACTCTGATGGTATTGTCATATTAGGAAATTTTTAGGCAGCCTCAGTTCCTGAAGCAGCTTTTCTGGATTGTATGGTTGACATCAAATTCAATGCCAAGAATTTTGTCTCTTTATTTGAATTAATATCTAATCTTATTAAAACTAAAACTTTAAAAAGTCATACAAAATTAAATTGACACTATATATAATCACGTTTGTGGCTGTGAGACTGTGTCTTATGGAATTAATGCAGGCAGGTGGGATTAGTATAGATAGGCATTATGGTCGGCATGGACGCGGTGGGCCGAAGGGCCTGGTTCTGTGCTGTATGACTCTATGACTCTCTGACTAAGTTAGTCATAACTGTACTTTCAAACTTCCAACTCTCTCGCCTTTGGCCATCCATTTGCCATGATATCTCCGCAGTTGTCATTCCGCTCAATCGCTCTTCACCTCTGTCTTGGATGCCCTAGGCGATAGTAAAACACATACCATCTCCCACCCTGGTTGTTTCTCTGGTATGGTCCCCATCTTCACTTCCTCAAGGGCTGCAGAATTGAGTGGACCTGGTGTACAACTGGTTGTCATTCTCAATAGATGTGGCAGGACCACATCAAGTACTACTGGGCACTGCTTTCCTTGCCAAAACTGCTCATTACTCCAGGATCATGAAAATGAAAAGATAACCTTGACTTCTTTTCTCCACTACCAGCCTGCCCCTTAACCCTCTCTCCCCTGCCCCCTCCACCCACATCTTCAACAACAAATGCGAGGAGCTCATAGACTTCTTTGTCAATAGGATTGAGATCATTCAGTCAGCTGCTTCTGCTGCCTTTCCCTCCTTGCCCACAAAGCCAAACATCCCTCAAGAGTTCCACCCTGCATTAGTCCTGAACCATGGCGGTAGCACTCCAACCAATAGTCCAATCATCGCTGTAATCTGACTTGGAGGGTACTTGTAAGAGGGCAGCACTGTTAGTGCCAGCCAGTAGATAGGGTAACAATGAAAACAAGTGTAGGTAGGAAGAATGGTTATAGAAATAGGAGCAGGATGTTGGTTTGACTCTGATACTTCCCTTTTTATTCCAGTTTGTATGGAGACACTCTGAGGAATGTCTGGCAAATTGGTAGCATGTAACTGATGAGCAGGACAGAATCAAAGATGCAAAGCTGTAGAATAGAGAAATACAAATATAACATCACAAAGATCAGGCTGAAGCATTTGCAACCATCTTCAGCCAAAAGTGCTGATTGGATGATCCATCTCGGCCTCCTCCTGAGGTCCCCAGTATCAAAAATGCCAGTCTTCAGCCAATTTGATTGGCTCCACATGAGATAAAGAAATGGCTGAAGGCACTGGATACTGCAAAGGCTATGGGCCCTGACATTATCCCGGCAATAGTACTGAAGACTTGTGCTCCAGAACTAGCCAGGCCCCTAGCCAAGCTGTTCCAGTACAGCTAAAACACTGGCATCTACCCGACAATGTGGAAAGTTTTCCAGCTATGTCCTATCCACAAAAAGCAAGACAAATCCAATTGAGCCAATTACTGCCCCATCAGCCGCCTTTCGATCATCAGCAAAGTGATGGAAGCGGTTGTCGACAGTGCTATCAAGCGATACTTAAACAGTAATAACCTGCTCACAGATGCTCAGGTGGGGTTCTGGCAGGGCCACGCGGCTCCTGACCTCATTACAGCCTTGATCCAAACATGAACAAAAGAGCTGAACTCAAGGGAAGGTGAGAGTGACTGCCCTTGAGGGCAAAGCAGCATTTGACCAAGTGTGGTATCAAGGAGCCCTGGCAAAATTGATATCAATGGGAATCGGGTGGAAAACTCTCCATTGGTTGGAATCATAGCTAGCACAAAGGAAGATGGTTGTGGTTGTTGGAGGCCAATCGTCTCAGTCTCAGGTCATTGCTGCAGGAGTTCCTCAGGGTAGTGTCCCAGACCCAACCATCTTCAGCTGCTTTATCAATGACCTTCCCTCCATCATAAGTCAGAAGTGGGGATGTTTGCTGATGATTGCACCAGTTTTGAGTACCATTTGCGGCTCCTCAGATACTGAAGCAGTCCATGTCCATATGAAGCAAGACATGGACAACATACAGGCCTGCACTGATAAGTGACAAGTAACATCACACCAGAAAAGTGCCATGCAATGACTATCTCCAACAAGAGAGAATCTAACCACCTTCTCTTGACATTCAATGGCATTACCATCACAGAATCCCCCACTATCAACATCCTGGGGGTTACCATTGACCAGAAACTGAACTGGGCCAGCCCTATAAATGCTATGGTTACAAGAACAAGTCAGAGGCTAGGATTTCTGAGGCAAGTAATTCACATCCTGACTTCCCAAAGCCTGTCCACCATCTACAAAGTACAAGTCAGGAGTGTGATGGAATACTCTCCACTTGCCTGGATGAGTGCAGCTCCAACAAAATCAAGAGGATCGACACCATCCAGGACAAAGCAGCCCGCCTGACTGGCACCCCATCCACCAACTCAAACATTCACATCCTCCGCCAGCGATGCACAGTGGAAGCAGTGTGTACCAAGTGCAGTGTGCACTGCAACAACTCAACAAGGCTCCTTTGACAGCACCTGACAAACTCGCGACCTCTTACCATCTAGAAGGACAAGGATAACAGACACATGGGAACACCACAACCTGCAAGTACCCCTCCAAGCCATGCACCATCCTGACTTGGAAATATATCGCCATTCCTTCACTATCGCTGGATCAAAATCCTGGAACTCCCTTCCTGACAGCACTGTGGGAGTACCCGCACCAGATGAACTGCAGCAGTTTAAGAAGGCAGCTCACCACAATCTTTTCAAGGGCAATTAGAGATGGGTAATAAATGGTGGCCTTACCAGCAACACCCACATCCCATGAAAGAATCTTTAAAAAGTATAGGACCTGGCATATTTGCTATCAACTTAAATTCAAAGCTCATCTAAATTGACAGAAGCTTTACACTGCTAAATTAATAATTTTGATATGAGGTCTACCAGCAAAATGTTGAACCTTTATATAGAATACAACTGTAAGTGTGACTTTAAAGTAAAATCTGAAGCTCCAATGCTATTGTCACGGAGATTTACTTTGTTAAACAGAGATTAAACTTATTTTAACTTTTTTCCAATTTAATTAAGTATCACCTTTCTAACTACACTGAGTTTCATTCTGAGTTGCATCCTGAACTGCAGACCATGTTTTAAACTTGAATCTGTGTTGTTTAATTGTTAACTTTCTGTTTGAGCTGCCAATCTTACACCAATAACGGTATAGATTACATGGCAGTTTAAGTAATGTAGGAAATACAGCCATTAGAATTTTCCAAAGGAAATGCAGATGTGCATTATTAATTCATGCAGGCATTTAGAGGCTGCAAGTTTCTAGAAAGGATGTGTTATCAATAATCTAGCGCCAGAGATGATAGACACAATACCACAATGGGCCCATTGATCCCATTCAGACCTTCACTCATTAACATTGTGGCTACTCAATAAAAGGGTTAGATTCCAACATGTTTAATAAAGGTAGATTTTTCAAATGAGAAAGGATATTTTTTGAAGAGATACTGAAGTCTTGCACAGTGAGTTTAAACTACACATAATACAGTCAAACAAGTTATACTACTTTCTTGAAATCTCTGCAAGGGGAAGATCCTGTTTGAAAACGACTTCTGCTGTTCTTCTCCTGGCCTTTTTATTTTTCTGGTTCTAGCAACAAAGGACTAGACATCCCTGAATGGTGGACATAGGAGTTTGTAGAATAACTGTCTATAACCTAGTAAATATAAAATTCTATAATATGAGTTCATAATATAATAGTTTTAGGTACTAATACAAAAGCAACATGCTACAGATACTGAAAAATCTGAAATAAAAATGGAAAATGCCGGAAATGCTCAATAGGTCAGGCAACCTTTGTGGAGAGGGAAACAGAGTTAATATTTCAGGTCGATGCCATTTTGTCTGAACTGGAAAAACTTAGAGATGTAACAGGTTTTAAGCAAGTACAGAGGCAGGGAAAGTGGGTGGGAGATAAAGAATAAAAGGTAAGGTCTGTGATAGGGTGGAAGATAGGAGAGATTAAATGACAAAAGTGATAGTGCAAGGCAAAAGGAGATAGTAATGAGTCAAGTAAACAAAAGATAGATCTAGAGGGCATGTAAATCAGAATAGCAGAATCATCACTAACAGTTGTCGTCCTAAAAAATGGGACCAGAAATTATGATTTGAAATTGTTGAACATCGTGAGCTGAGCTCCCATTTTCAGGGGCTATACAATTTAGCCTTCATTGTATTCAGGCTTTATTTCTAATGATTTTAGGTTTACACAATACATGAAGAGTCAAACGTTTCAATGAAGTATTCAGTAATCTTGTAAATAATGATAGCAAAGGATGCTTGATGTAGATGAATTTATGGTGTCACACTGATGCAAGGAGAAATTATGAACTATAAAATGAACTGATGAATTGAACTCAAAATGGACACCTTTTGCTGCAAAACAAGATGGAGTAAGAGGTCAGGGACCTCTCCTGTACTGTGAAGACACATGGTAACTGCCGGAACCCTGAATTAATCATTGTGTCTGGTCAAGTGTTGAAGAAAGCGTTAGAAATGTAAATGGACCATTTAGTGTTGATGGCTATCCCTCTTCAACAAGTTGGGCTAACAATGGCTTTGCAGACATAGAGACTCCAGACTAAAACTCAGGATAAAGAATGTGAAAAAGCACCACTTTATCAAGATGGCATAGAGATGAGCAACATCCAAATCCATTGTCTAATAATGGCCACACCATCAAACACCATTGATGAAAACCCAATGAGAGAGAAACTTAGGCCATTGACAGAAACCAAGTCTCATAAAGGGTTTTAATAAGAGACAGTTTCTGTGCAAAAGGCAGGAGCCAGAAGGAAGAGAGAGACCCAACCCAGCAAGAATGATGATCCTGGAAGAAAACCATCGTTAAACTACCTAGAGGCAGAGACAAAAAGGTGACTCTTGAAACTCCCTACCTCAGAAATTGTAACAGGATTTTAGCCATTAAACTGTAACTGAAATTTGACTAAAGATGTCTGCAGCAAAGGATCCATCCCCCAGAAACTTCCCAAAGTTTGACATCATTGAACCAGGTAAAAGGAGAAACAGGCCTGCACCATTTTTTAATTTTCCTCCCGGGGAAACAAACAAGGTTTCACAACAAACTACTTTTTAAAACCATCAGATCTAAATGCATGCTAACTTTAAATCTTTATCTTTTTTTGTGTTTGCGTGTGTGTGTGTGTGTGTATGCGAATGAAGTTGAAAAATTTTTCGGGTATTGTTTCATAAACATTTATCTTTCTTCAAACCTATGAGAAAACCTGCCATTTGTCTGTTTATTGACCATTAAAATGCTCAAGGACTAAAGTACAATTCTGATTTTTTTAAAAACACTGTCTTCGATCAGTTGAGAGGTAAAATAGGAGAACCATCCCTATCATTTCCCACATATCTGCAAAATGGTTAGTTGAAGATTATGAATTGAATTTTAGTTAGTAGATTACTGAATTATAGAAGTTGCAGCAAATTATATTGCAGCTTAGGAAGATTTTTTTCATTCAGTTTTTGCATCTTATGTTATTTTCTCCCTTCATTGCCATTCCTGCCCCCTTTCCTTCCATCCTCCCAGAATTATGTCCCTGCAGATCAAGTAGAAACTCTTTTTCTGATTGAGAATTGAGGACAGAATTAGTTACTCGCTGTCTGATTTTTCTGTCCCTTTCAGACTGAGATTTAGGGCATCATGATGTATATGCCTTGGTTTAATCTGTATTCTGCATACATATGTGGGGTTCAACAACTGCAACACCAAACGTGGCTGCCCATCTACATAGATGAGTGTGACAGGCAGTAGATACTCACCTTCAGTGGTCCTGCTAGCAAGTTAATTCATATTCAACAGCTGATCAACCATTTATTTTTTTTCAGCTTCTAGCTCCCTGCCCAACCCTAAGTAATCAGATTGGCTGACATAGTTCACCATACACCTGTGCAAATTGGCATAATTGAGGAATCGACTAACTACAGGGACTTCCTTTTCAAATTGGAAAACTACTAGAGGTATTTAGACCAATGAACAGTTCTCTCAATTGTAACAGATGGAAGATTGTGAGCTGCACACCCAGAATTTCCCAAGATGTACTCTCTGCAAGCACCACTCCCCAATGACATCAATATTACAGATGCCATTACTGATTGTATTGAAAATTCCTACATTAACAGTTCCATTACAGACTTTTATGTTAGATGTTAGTCTTGGCTCAGTCATAGCACAATCATGTCTGAATGAAAACGTTATAGGTTCAAATCTCACTTTGAAGACTTGAGCATATTATCTCAGCTGATACTTCAGTACAGTCCTGAGGCAGTGTTGCACTGTCACAGGTGCTATTTTTCGGATGTACTGAGATCCTGTTTGCGTTCTCAGGCTGTAAATGATCCATGTTGGAAAGTTCTCCTGATGTTCTGGCGAAGTTATCCCTCAGTTGAAATTACTAAAACAGTTTAATTAGTCAGTTATCACAATGTTGTATGAACGATCTTACTGTTCACAAATTGGCTGCTACATCTCCCTCCGTTACAACTGTGATTAGACTTCAAATGCTTTGGAACATTGCGGTAGTGAAAGGTACTATATAAATGCAAGTTCTTTCTTTTCTCCTTGGATCCCATATTATAAAGATAAGGGTGTCTACATTACAAACATGTAAAATTACTATTATAAATAAAAACTGAAAATGTTGGAAATGCTCAGCAGGCCAACTAATCTTCTTTCTCACATTCCACTTCTCCTCATCCCACACTCTCTTCTGACTTACAATCTGCAGATGGTCTTTCTGCTCTGCATACTTCTGGTTGAACGTTCACTGTGCATGTGCTAACATCTGTACCAATATGATGTCCAATGTGAATCACCCCATTAGTGTGCACATCTTGGGCACCATTTTGGAGCTCTGAGGGCTAATGGTTGCTAATGAGCTCACTGATCATCCAAAGCCTTTCGTAACCAGAGGAAACAACAACAAAAAAATTTGACACCGAGCCACATAAGGAGATATTGGGGCAGATGATCAAATGCTTGGTCACAGAGGCAGGTTTTAAGGACTGTCTTAAAGGAGGGGAAGGAGAGGTAGAGAGAGTGATTTAGGGAGGGAATTCCAGAGGTTAAGGCCTTGGCAGCTGAAGACATGACCGCCAATGGTGGAGCAAGTATAATTGGAGATGCTCAAGAAGCCAGAAATGGAGGACTGCAGATGTCTTGAAGGGTTGTGGGGCTGAAGGAGATTATTGAGATATAGGGGTGAGGCCATAGAGGTATGTGAAACAAGCATGAGAAATTTAAAATCGAGGCTTTGCTTGACCACAAGCCAATGCAGGTCAGCGAGCACAGGAATGATGGGATGTGGTGCAATTTAGGATGCAGGTAGCAGAACTTTGGATGACCTCTAGTATACAGAGGGTAGAATGTGGGAGGCTGGCTAGGTGTGTGTTGGAGTAGTCAAGTCTAGAGGTAACAAAGGCATGGATGAGGGTATCAGCAGCAGATGAACTGAGGCAGGGTAGAGTTGTGCATTGTTATGAAGGTGAAAACAGGCTGTCTATGGTGCGGATATGCAGTCAGAAGCTCATCTCGGCATTAAGGTTGTGAACAGTCTGGTTCAGCCTGAGACTGTTGCCAAGGAAAGGAATGAAGTCAGTGGCTGGGAACGGACAATGGCTTCAGTCTTCCTAATATAAAACAGAGTATCTTTGACTTACCAAAGATTAGTTGATAAAGTATGATAGGGCTGTACATTAAACATTTCTACCTGTGATGCATTAATATCAATTTACTGTAGTTTGTTTTACCAGCTTGATATCATTTCCCAGCCTTTGGTTACATATGATCTGATTAAACACTATCAAATCAGTTAACCAATCTTGAATATGTGGCTGTTACTCTTCAATGTGTCAGCAGTCTGTATTTATTGTGATAAATTACTATGAAAGGTAAGATTGGTGAAAAGTGTTCATTTAGAATTGAATGTGGAGATGCATTGCTGTGTTCCCATGAATAATTGTCATCAATCGTTCACAGTTCTAAAACAGAATATCAAAGTAATTATTTGTATGTAGAGCAGGGAAGTCCAGAACGCTTCTTTGCCAATATTCTATATTTAATTTGATTCATTGGAAAAGTTGTAACTGACTAAATGGTACCAGTTAATTATTCCTTTTTATTTAAGTGATTCTCATCTGTACACCTACTCCAGCCACAAAATTGGGCAAAGTACTCCCATGATTTTTGACCTGATACCATAGTATTTACACATGAATGTTCAGGTTTCTTTAGAATTAGAAGGACCCTGAATTAATACCTGCAAGGAGTCTGAAGGTGAGGCACTACTACTACTTGACCTCCATCTTTCCTGACAGGGTTTGCAGTAAAGTTAATCAGTAGATTGGCAGGGAATCTCTTCCAGCTGCTGCCATCCAATGTAACTTTTGTTTTTCACTACACTACCTAAAGATCCCTGCATTTCTCTGCAAATTTGTGAAAATTCTTATTTCTAGAATCGAAGATACTTGCTTTGTCACAGGGAAATCATGTGTTTCTCATTCTCTAACCAAGGTTCCCTGGGCTTCCACTTACTGCTTTTTCACTCTGACTTACGTGAGAGGATCATTCCTGTGCTCATTGGTAGCCATGTGGTATCTGAGTAGTCATTCTGTCTGTAAGAGCTCAACAGACAATCAGCAGGCTATTTAATGAGAGAGAACATCACAGCAGAGATTTCTCTTGCCCTCACATTAATGTTCATGTATGTTTCCTTTTCAACACAGTCTCTGGGCAATGATGAGAAATGCCTGATGATTCCAACATCAAGGCACAGTGAAGTCAACTACAGTGTCATTTCCAGGTGGTGCATTTTCACACTGAATCACTGGGAAATTTAATACCAATATTTTAATTGAAAGTCATATAGAAGATTCTCTATTCTAAAAAAATTTACTTAGAGTCTAACAATCAGGTTAATAAGAAGGATCATTAAGAATATTGAAATCTGCAAAGCAATAATGGGATAAGCATGGTCATTACAATAACATTGGCCAGGATTTTATGTGGCTCCCTGAAGCGGGGTCAGAGGTGTGGGTGTGGGGAGTGCATGGGATATCGCGATGGGTGGGGGGGGGGGGGGGGGGTTGTTGGTGGAGGGTCCATTGCCAAGCGATTTTCCCGGGTGCAGGTTCGGCCGACGACCGCCTTTCCGCCCAAAGGCCAATTGAGGCCCTTAAATGGCCTCTTCCCACTGCTGCTGGGATCTTACCAGTGACGGGGGCCACGGGGGTGCCTTCGCCATGCAGGAAGGGCGCCTCGTCACATGAGGTGCACTCACTACGGGCTTGTGTTGGAGGGAAGGGATTCCTCCTCCGTGGGAAATCTGTGGCCCATGGAGGAACCCGGCCAGAACCATTTTACCCTCTGGGACCTCCCATTCCCCTGAACTGCATGATCAGCCCCTATCCCTCCTTGCTGGGGCTTTCTAGAAGGGAGAGGGAAGAAAATGTAGATGCAGGCTTTCCCCTGCCTTTTCGGCCCAGTGCTGGAAGCACCGCCTTCAACACAACATCCAACCCGTTGTGTTCCAATATTTCATTCTGTTTACGTTTCACATGTTGATTTGATGAACACAGCAAAGTACTTTAAGACATGGTAATACATCAATCAATGCACCAAAAGATGCACAAGCATTAAAACACGCCTTCTGTTTGTATTGCTGAATTTTTAATACATAAACTTAAATTACCTGCTAAGCAACAATAATTATAAGTGGCTCAGGGACACTAGAAGGATTTCACACTCCAGTATGATAAGTATGATCCATACACATTCAGAAGAAAACTTATTTTAAATAACCACACTGCCCACTCCACTGTAAACTTCAATATAATACTGGAATAATGTAATAAATTTGATGGGAGAAGGAATAAATGAATGCTTCCCTCAGTTAGATCAACTATAAAGCAGTGATGAATAACTATGAATGTCACAGTTGTTAGTTTTTTTTTTAATTGATTGGATTAGCTGAAAAATTACTGCTGTCTGAGATGAGCAGATAAATGCCCATCACATCCATGAGGCAGTACTCTGTCCAATGCTTTAACATAGATATGTTGATCCAGTGGGTTAATGCTTTTGTGAAAGTAGAGGAGAGAGAAATGCCACATGAATGTGTTAAGCATTCATCTCACTAATATCAGTCAAAAGTAATTTCTAGGTTATTAAATTTTAAAATGTTGACATAAATGTTTTCAATCAGCTCCAGTCAGTCCTTAAAATATTGAAGTACTCTGTTGTCCTCAGAATTATCCATTGAAGCAGATGGTATGTATACTCATCTGAAGCCATTACATCTTTCCTGCAGGATGTTTTAATATTTAAACATTTCTGTGTTCATTTTAAATAGTATTTGAGAGTCTGCACCAAATGATAATCACTGCACAAATTTAAAGTATGTAAAATTGTAATCATAAATATTGTAAACACAAACGTGCAAATGTTCCCTCCAAATACTATAATTGATGTAGTGCTCTACTAAAATAGGGAAAAAGAATGAGACACATTAATGGGGCAACTTAAGTGTTAAAAAAATGCAATTCAGGTGAGCGAAAGTGTTTTATTATATAAGTGGCCAGCATCATTCAATTCAATTATAATTAAATCTTTATGAACGGCTAGAGCATAAATTTAGAACAAAGAAAATGCTAAAGCCTTGTTTCTTGAATTATTGTTCATAAATTTTTTTATTTTCAGAAATCTGTTCAAAGCAGAAAAAGTTATTTGATAAATTCTTAAAAGTGAGTAATCCAGAGGCAGATTTTCACTTATTTGCGAAACTCTTTTTTAAAAAAAGTCAATGTGAGTAAAAAGTGGTGGAATTTCAGAAGAAAGATTCCATACCCATTAAAGACAACTGTTGGAAACCCATGTGTAATTGGACCAATTGAAGTTTTATTCCAAGAGAGCACCAATACTGGTGCCCAAGGATAGGTGCTTAACTCAACCCATTCTACCCTCCTGGCTCAAAGTGTGCATTATGGGAAACTTAAAATTGGGGATGTTATGGCTTAGAGACAGCCCGCTTCTACCTCCTTCCCAAAATCCACAAACGGGACTGTCCCGGCAGACCCATTGTGTCAGCCGGCTCCTGCCCCACTGAACTTATTTCTTCCTATCTAGACTCTATCTTTTCTCAGCTGGTCCAGTCTCTTCCCACCTACATCCGTGCCTCTTCTGACGCCCTACGTCATTTTGACAATTTCCAATTTCCTGGTCCCAACCGCCTCCTCTTCACTATGGACGTCCAATCGCTCTACACCTCCATCCCCCACCAGGATGGTTTGAGGGCTCTCCGCTTCTTCCTGGAACAGAGGCCCAACCAGTCCCCATCCACCACCACCCTCCTCCGCCTGGCTGAACTTGTTCTCACATTGAACAACTTCTCCTTCAACTCCACGCACTTCCTTCAAGTAAAAGGTGTCGCTATGGGTACCCACATGGGTCCTAGTTATGCCTGTCTTTTTGTGGGATATGTCGAGCATTCTTTGTTCCAGTCCTACTCAGGCCCCCTCCCCCAACTCTTTTTCCTGTAGATTGATGATTGTATCGGTGCCGTTTCCTGCTCCCGCCCCGAAATGGAAAACTTCATCAACTTTGCTTCCAATTTCCACCCTTCTGTCACCTTTACATGGTACATCTCTGACACTTCCCTTCCTCGACTTCTCTGTCTCCATCTCTGGGGATAGGTTGTCTACTAATATCCATTATAAGCCCACCGACTCCCACAGCTACCTTGACTACACCTCTTCACACCCTACCTCCTGTAAGGACTCCATTCCATTCTCCCAGTTTCTCTGTCTCCGACGCATCTGCTCTGATGATGCTACCTTCCATGACGGTGCTTCTGATATGACCTCCTTTTTCCTCAACCGAGGATTTCCCCCCACTGTGGTTGACAGGGCCCATTCCCCACACCTCTACCCTCACCCCTTCCCCTCCCTCCCAGAACCATGACAGGGTTCCCCTTGTCCTCACTTTCCACCCCATCAGCCTCCATATCCAAAGGATCGTCCTCCGCCATTTCCGCCACCTCCAGCGTGATGCCACTACCAGTCGCATCTTCCCCTCCCTTCCCCTGTCAGCATTCCGAAGGGATCGTTCCCTCCGCGACACCCTGGTCCACTCCTCCATTACCCCCACCATCTCGTCCCTGTCCCATGGCACCTTCCCCTGCAATCGCAGGAGGTGTAATACCTGCCCATTTACCTCCTCTCTCCTCACTATCCCAGGCCCCAAACACTCCTTTCAGGTGAAGCAGCAATATATTTGTACTTCTTTCAATGTCGTATACTGTATTCGCTGCTCACAGTGTGGTCTCCTCTACATTGGGGAGACCAAGCGCAGACTGGGTGACTGCTTTGCGGAACATCTCCGCTCAGTCCGCAAGCAGGACCCTGAGCTTCCGGTTGCTTGCCATTTCAACACTCCTCCCTGCTCTCATGCTCACATCTCTGTCATGGGATTGCTGCAGTGTTCCAGTGAACATCAACGCAAGCTCGAGGAACAGCATCTCATCTACCGATTAGGCACACTACAGCCTGCCGGACTGAACATTGAGTTCAATAATTTCAGAGCATGACAGCCCCCCATTTTACTTTCATTTTTAGTTATTTTTTCTTCTTTTTTTTTTACAATTTTTTTTTGCATTTATTTCATTTCATCTTAGTTTGTTCAGTTTGCTCACCCGCTGTTTATTTTCATGTTTACACTTGCAGCTGTTCAATATTCAGTCCGTTAACACCTTATCTGTACTAATGCTTTGTCTTTCAACACACCATTAACATATTGTTTGCCTTTGCTCCATGACCTTTTGGTCAGCTATGTGGCCTGGTCCAATCTACATCTTCTCCCTTGTTATCTCTTGCCCCCCCCCCACCTCACTTGCTTATAACCTGTGACTTTTCTAATATTTGCCAGTTCCGAAGAAGGGTCACTGACCCGAAACGTTAACTCTGCTTCTCTTTTCACAGATGCTGCCAGACCTGCTGAGTGGTTCCAGCATTTCTTGTTTTTATTTCAGATTTCCAGCATCCGCAGTATTTTGCATTATAGTTTAGTCTGTTTTATGTATTTTCCAATATTTCCTTGCATTTTTTCTTTTCTCTTGGATCTATCTTCGTACTTACTATTGATCTGCTGAATTCAGGAATTCACTGTGTTGGGTGCATAAGTGCCAAACTGTGTTCCCTGGCATAGTGCTATAATACATTTTTCTGCCATAATTCCAAGCTAACAAAACTTACATTTTAATTGGCCACTGTCTGTGCCAATACTTCCAGCAGCAATGCTGCTTTGCAGATTGCTCAGTGGCAAGTGTTTGAGCCAACCAGTCAGACCTACTCAGTTCTGAAGCATTCCACCTAATTTCCTCAAACTATGTAATTTAGCTTATAATGTGCATCTGTAAAGAGCACACATCTGGATTTTATACTATTTTCCTATGTAAAACAGCACATCCTGCATGATAAACATTTTAAGATCTATATTTATGAAAATGGTCACATAAATTGCATTCACCAGCATTTCGGGCCCATTCTTTAATGCAAAATGGTGCATGCTACCAGAACTTTGTTGATTAAGTATATTCTAACATTGTAACAGGCTTATACTTGTCAGCACCAAGATTGTTGGATTGTTAAATTGCAACTGAATTTCAAATGTTTTTTGTAAAAAAATATGCTTTAGAAGGAAATGGTATATTATTTTCCCTCTGCACCTGGCAGATGGGCTTCTCTGTCAGATTGGTTGTAATTGTCTTCATGCTGAGAGATTTACTGTTCACAGCCTTCTGTTTCCTGCCTCCTGATAGAAATCTAGCTAAGGTGGTTCTTCTGTCTTTTGCAAAACCAGCAAGCTACATAGAATAGAAGAAAATGTTTTCATGCTTCATGACTTCTGCATGTGCATGCATGGAAATCAAGTTCCAGAATTGGCTTTGTGTATTGCATCTACAGTGCCCATTAGATCTAGGTCTCCATAGCAATTATTATTTTCATTTATTTAAGTTCAAACATATTAAACCATTAACTTACAGCTCATGCTGAACTGTCCCACTTATGCAGCTTGTGATCTAGTTAACGTATCCAAAGGAAATTACATTAAATTTGGAAGCCTTGGAAATGGGAACTATGCTTGAGGCCGGTTAGCACAAAATCCATTGTGGGAAACTACAATAGGGCATCCTGAAGGAAGAAATGATGCACCACCTGGAGAAAACCAACCTATAACAACAGAGCCAAAGTGACTTTATGGTCAGGAGATTATGCATGCTGAATCCCTTCAAATTCTTTGAGATGATAACAAATCTGTGGACAAGGAAATTCAATAATTTAGATTTCAGCAAAGCTTTTTGAAATAGTAGCACATAGAAAATTGGTCCATAAGGTTGAATGGCACGGCATAGGTGGAATGTTTCTAAAATGAATCCATAAAAATCACTGACACAAAGGGAGGTTGTATGTGGTACTAGATCTGTTGCTTACAACGTAGACTTGATAAATGACTTGAAAGTGGGGACAGAACCAAATCTCTCCAAGTCTGCAGATGACATCAAAGGGACTGGAAACAACAGGAACAGTCTGTGTAGCCTTGCATAGCCTGGAGTTTAGAAGGTTAAAGGGGTGATCTAATCATGTTTAAAAGGATAAAGGAATGTGATAAGTTGGATATAAACTATTTCCTCTTATGAAACTAACCAGAGCAAGGGTGCATAATCTAAAAGAGCTAAGCCATTTAGGAGTGACATCAAGAAGCTATTTTCACAAAAAGGATAGTAGCAATCTCGGATTTTCTCCTCCCAAAAGCTGCAGATGTTGGATCAGTTGAAATTGGAACTGCAGGCAATCTCTGCCTAATGGCTGATGCACAAAGGTACGGTGTCAACATGAATGGGCTGCTTGCTCTGCCATTAGAGCTGGATCATGATTAGGAGAAAGAGCTGTGAGTCAGACTGGAGCTTTTTGGGAGGAGAGGGTATAGCAGGAGAGGCTGCAAGAGGCCTTACACCATGCTTGTGTACAGCAACAGAGCATCTTGCCTCACATTAACTGAGGAGCAGTCTGTCTGGTGAGTCTGCTCCACTGGGGACATTGTGACAGAGGTATGTCACTATTGCAGCACCAGCTGCACCAACCAAGTCACACATGTCATTGCCTGTGGCTCTGAATTTCCATGCCTCAGAGTCATTCCAGGCTGGCACAGATGACATTCGCAACATCATTCAATTTGCATTCCATTGCCGCATCAGGAGACTGGATATGCTTACGAAGTGAAACAAATTCATCACTTCCTCCATGGAGGCACAACAGTAGGAAGATGGAGCTCTGGGCTCCACCAGGATAGCAGGCATCCATTAGGTTCAGGGCACATTTGACTGCACCCACGTAGCTATATATGCTCTATATCAAGAACCCAGAGTATACATAAACATAAAGGGACTCCACTCATTCAATGTTCAGCTGGTGTGTGACAAAAGGCAGTGCATCGTTCATGTCTGTGCCTAGTTTCTTGACAATTGTCAAGAATGATGCCTTTATAATGCACAAATCCTCAATCTATGCTCTGTTCCACCCAGGCTATTTCTTGCCAGACTGGCTGCATAGGGACAAGCCCCTGGGTAACCTTTGAGCAAGTGGCTCACAGCACCTATCTGGAGCCCAGGCACAGATGCTAAGGAATGCCACAATAAGTGCATACTAAGACACTGGTTCCAAATGGTTCCTTTTTCTATTGGGAGCAAACTATTTGGAAAATGAAAGGCGACCCATTTGCAAATCCCTAGTGTTTATCTTGTGTGCTCTTTTGCACATTATGGTGCTCCTACAAGGTACTACCAAAGTGGTTTCAACATGGCAGATGGAATGCAACTGGTCATCTATTGAGGCCACGCGAGATAGTCAAGGTGGGTGATATAAAGAAGCCATTGCTTTACAGGGCCCGGCTGCACACTTCAGCATCCTGTAGCAGCCAGGGAAGTCTGGCCCAGTTGTCTGTCAGTATGAAGGCAGGTTGGGGGAGTCGGCTTCCTGTCCTCCTGAGAGGAGAGACTTCTCTGATGGAGCCACTGCCACTCTCTTATGGCTATGCCTCAGCACTCCCATTGCTTTGTGCAAGAAATGAGTGCAAGGGTGATGTGACTCATGTCTTGCAAGCTGGAGGAGATGTTCAAACCTGAAGCCACAATGGCAGCAGTCTGAGCTTCAATCAAAGCTGTTGGAGCAGAGGAGAGCAGGTTAATGCAAAGAACATAGTGCCCACACGTTATGGCCAGGATTTTCCCCTCTGTTCACCAACCTGTGATTTTCCCATCCATTAAAATGAATAGAGGGAAAGTAGTGGGCTGGAAAAGCCTGTCGAGTATCTCAATCTTGCTCCTTAACAGTTATTTATCTAGATACTTTTTTTAAATGTGCAATTTGACCCTGAATGCAAGTTTGTTGAACATATCTACTGTCCTAAACAAGGTTTTTTTCTAACCTTAGTGTGATTTTGCATTATGTTCTCTCCTTTTATGCTTAATGTCCAAAGTGAACAGCTTATTTATTTACATTTATTCCCTTTTAGTCTGTTTATCATCCTCTGGCCTCTTACCCTGTCTAGATCTTTTCACTGAGAATTGCCAGTGTGAAATCAGCCATCTCGATTTCTCTGATTCCCTCACTCACTTTAACCTGTCTGCCTCTGAACTTGCTGCACTCCATTCTCTAAGGTCCAACCCTAACATTATCATCATACCTGCTGACAAGGGTGGTGCTGTTGTTGTCTGGTATACCCACCTCTACCTAGCAGAGGAATTTTATGCTCTCCCCTGCGGCAGGGACAGCATAAGATCTGGTGGAAAGGTGGCCAGGGAGTGATCCCACCACCTTCACGCCTCCGCCAAAATTTAGTCCAGAGTGGGAAGGCCTGTGAACGGCCTAAGCGCCCCACCGCCAATTGAGGCCCTTAACTGGGCAATGAATCCCCAAGTAAGGGCCTCATCCCCCGGCTGTTGCAATTAGCCATGCAGCAGACAGCCCTGTCACTGCACGAGAAGCACGGCATGATAAACCGTGCAGGCTGCTACTTGGCTTGGGGGAGGGTGCGGGGGTCTGTCATTTAAAGGTGCTTAGCACCTGAATGAGGGATCCAGCATCGGGAAAGGGAGGCACTGTGAGCCACCCCTCTGTACTTGCTAGTGACCTCCCTTACACTCCTCCCCTCCCATGACCCCCACCCCGCAAGAGCCCTCCTGCCCTGACCCACTTGCAGCCTGGGCCCAGCGCCACTCCTGGGCTTCAGGTAGTTGCTCTACTGGCAGAAGCCACCGCCTGTGCGGTGGTGCTGCTCAGTGCAAGAACTAGTGGCCTCTGATTGCATGACAGCTCTCTGAGGGTGGGATTTCTGGCACTGGGGTCCTTGATCCTGTGGAAGGCCCGCTGCTGTCCACTTAAGTGCCTGATTGGCACTAGATTTGGTGGGCTTTACGGAGAAGAGGCGACACAGGGTTCTCGGCATCACTTTTTCCACACGTTGAGAACCCCGTCGCCAGCATAAAATCCTGGACAAATTTCTGACATTTCCTACTCTCCCCTGGATCATGACCCTATGACCAAACATCAACACATTGTTTCCAGGACTGTCACTGTCCTCATCTCCTCTGGAGATCTTCCCTCCATAGTCTCCAATCTCATAATCCCCCAAACCTGTTGCTACCTCCTTCCTATGATCCATTTATTTATTTAGAGATACAGCACTGAAACAGGCCCTTCGGCCCACCGAGTCTGTGCCGACCATCAACCACCCATTTATACTAATCCTACACTAATCCCATATTCCTACCACATCCCCACCTGTCCCTATATTTCCCTACCACCTACCTATACTAGGGGCAATTTATAATGGCCAATTTACCTACCAACCTGCAAGTCTTTTGGCTGTGGGAGGAAACCGGAGCACCTGGAGGAAATCCACGCAGACACAGGGAGAACTTGCAAACTCCACACAGGCAGTACCCAGAATTGAACCCGGGTCGCTGGAGCTGTGAGGCTGCAGTGCTAACCACTGCACCGCCCAACAGGACTGCCCTGGTAGACCCATCATTTCAGCCTGTTCCTGCCCCACTGAACTGATTTCTTTTTATTTCGACTACTTTTTCCCCCCTGTCCATTCTCTTCCCACCTGCATCTGTGATTCTTCTGATCCCGTCATTACTTCAACAGTTTCCAGTTTCCTGGACCTAACCTTTTCACCATAAATGTCCAATCTCTCTACATATCCATGCCCCACCAGGATGGTCCAAGAGCTCTCTGCTTGTTCCTTGAGCAGTGGCCCAACCCCAGTCTCCATCTACCCTCCTCTGCCTGACTGAACTTGTTCTCAACATTGAACAACTCCTCCTTCAACTCCATTCACTTCCTCCAAATAAAAGGTGTCTGCATTGATCCTAGTTGTGCCTTCCTTTTTTGTGGGATATCTGAAATGTTCTTTGTTCTAGTCCTACTCAGACACCCTCCCTCACCTCTTCTTGCCAGTACATTTATGACTAAATTGGTGACATTTCCTCCTCTCACACTGAACTGGAAGATTTAATTGACTTTTTTTCCAATTTCCACCCTTCTCTTGCCTTCACATGGTCTCTTATTCTTCCTTTCCCTTCCTTGACTACTCTGTCTCTATTTCTGGGAACAGGCTATCAATCAATATCCACTATAAACCCACCGACTCCCACAACTACATTGGCCACACTTCCTCACATCTCGCTTCCTGTAAGGATTTTATTCCATTCTCCCAGTTTCTCTGGGCTGAATTTTACAGACCTCTCGATGCGGGGGTCATGGCAGGATGGGGGGCTGCAAAATGCCACCAGGAGAGGGCTGCCATGCACCCCGACGCTGGGGGGTGGGGGGGGGCGAGCCTGGCCCGATAATGCCGGTGGCGACGAGGCCTCATGGCCCTCCCGGTGTTCAGCGACGGAACCGCCATTAATTAATTACCTTTACGTTCCTGCCGTCTGTCCCAGTGTGATATTCATGCGGCTGGCTGGCACTCCCACGCATTCGGATCCCCGTCCAGAGAAACAAAGCATAACACGGGTGGGGAGGGGGGAAGGAGGAGATAAGTTTCTCAGTGTGGGAGGTGGGGAGCGGGGTCAAAGTAATATCATTGGTGTAGTGGATGGTGAAAAGGGTTATAGTTTAAAGTTGATGTACTTTGGAATGGTGGGGGTAGGGAAGGTCAGGTGGACAAGTGTTTTGGTGGGGAGGGAGCAAGTAATTAATTTAATTGTTATTGGGCGAGGTGGGAGAGGGACAGAATAAATGTATTTTTGGAATTAAATGTTCCTTCAAATATTTAAATTGGTTGGGTTCGCAGCCCTTTTAAAAATAGCATCAGCGCCTGCGTACAGTCTGCTGATGCTATTGCTGGGAACGGACTGCCCGCTCCCTCCATGTCACCGGGTTGGGGGGGGGCGGGTGGTGGGGGTGCGGTCCATCCCAGCTATTTAAATGAACCGTTGCACTTAATATTGCAGCAGCTCTGCGACGTGCAGTCCGCGCAGGCGGGCCGCCATTGTTTTCGCCCGCCGCCAATTTCAGCCCTCTGTCTCTGTCACACCTGTTCTGATGATGCAACTTTCCTTACTTACATTACCGATATGTCTTCCTTTTTCTTCAAATGAGAATTTCGCCCCCACCTTGGTTGACATGGTCCTTCACTCTGTACCATTTCCTGCAATTCTGCTCTCTCCCCTTCCCCTCCCTCTCCAAACCAAACCCCTTGTTCTCATCTTCCACCCCACCAGCCTCCGTATTCAATGGATCATCCTCTGCCATTTCTGCCACCTCCAGTGTGATTCCACCACCAAACACATCTTCCCCTCCCACATCAGCATTCTGAAGGGGATTGCTTCTTCCGCAATACCCTGGTCCACTTCTCAGACACTCACTCCCCATGCAAGCGTAGAAGATGCAACACCTACCCTTTTTCCTCCTCCCTTCTCACAGTCCAGGCCCCAAACACTCTTAACAGGTGAAACAGCAATTTACTTGTACTGTTTTCAATTTCGTATACTATATTCACTGCTCATGATATGGTTTCCTTTACACTGGGGAGCCCAAATGCAGACTGGGTGACCACTTTGCAGAACACCTCCATTCTGTCTGCAAGCGTGACTGCGAGCTTCTAGTAGCCTGTCATTTAAATTCTCCACCTTGCTTCCACTCTGATCTTTCAGTCCTCGGCCTCTGCAATGTCCCAATGGAGCTCAATGTAAACTCAAGGAACAGCAGATCATCTTTCGAATGGGCACTTTACAACCTTCCAGACTCGAGGTTGAATTCTACAATTTTAGATCATAACCTCTGCCTCCATTTTATTTCCTTTTTCTTTCCTGGTTTTTTTTTTCTCTCTTGTTTCTCTCTCTTTTACCCTGCCATTGTTTTTGGATGGCAGCTATTCAGGATCCTGCCATTCACATCTCCTCTAGACACATCTTTTGTTTCTTTCCTTGTCCCATTACCACTCCCTTTGCACCATGAACACTTTTGTTATTTAAACTCTCCCAGCCTCCACCCTATCACGGACCTTCCCTTTTGTTCTTCTTCCCAGCCTTCCCCGATTCACTTGATCAAAACTTGTTACATTTCTAACTTTTCCCAGCTCTGCTGAAAGGTCACAGACCTGAAACGTTAATTCTGTTTCCCTCTGACAGATGCTGCCAGACCTGATGAGTATTTCCAGCATGTTCTGTTTTTATTTTGGATTTCCAGCATCTGCAGTATTTTGCTTTTGTTTATTTCCATCTTATTTGCACCATTCATTATTTTGACTTTCTAATAATATTTATTATCTGTGTTTTATTATCTAATTAAATTTTGTCAAAATATATTAATCTGCATTACTTAAGTAGTGTTTTACAGTGTTGTGAGGAACTCATCCATTATCTTGAGCTCATAAGTCAATGTAGGTTATAGCTGTCCGATACAGTCAACCCCTTTGGAACGGTTCCTGAGAAACAAATGTTTTGGATATTACAGAGAAGTCCACATCACAATATTTTTACCATATAAATAAATGGTAGCAATAAAAGAAGTTAGAAGGTATTCTACAGTTGATTTACGCCCTAATGTGTGGCAATGCAGCATATGAACAATGCAACTAATTCCTTTTCATTATCAGTAGCAGGCAGCAGCCCCTGATTTCTATGACACAGCACTGTGTGGGGGGAAGTGGACATGCAGATCAAAAGTAATACAATTTTGGTAGCACCACATGTTAGCAACATCAACTGTGTTAATACCAATGCTGTGGTGTGGTAATGAGGTTCTATATCAAAAGAACTTGCATTTATATAGGGCCTTTCACACAGAAAAAGACACAAAGTGCTTCATAGAAACAATAAAAATGAATATTAAACCAAAATAGGAGACATTAGGAGGGATGATAAGCATTCTGATACACCTATGCTGAAATATTGTAAAAAGACTTGGACATCAGCATTCTTATACGCTGTTCTTTGTGCCTACTTCTCAAAAGTAAGAGTTGTATTTATATAGTCCCCTTCCTGACCTCAGGACAGCCAGTGAAGTATTTTTTTGAAGTGTAGTCACTGTTGTAATATAGAAAATGCAATACCAAATACCAAAAATCACAGCTCCCACAAACAGCAATGTAATAAAGACTGGATAATCTGGGCCGGATTTTCAAATCTGGGTCGGGAACCCAACGCACTGATGAATTCCAGGTTCCGACCCCGTGTCACGGCTGCATCGTTCTCGTGGCACTATTTTTAAACATAAATGCCCTAATTGGACAGGAGGCGAGCTTGGCGCGCAATTAGGGATGCTGAGCATCTGCAGGAGGTGGGAGCTGCCTGCCTGGCCCCAACGGCAAAGGCAGGCAGCAACCATGTTGACTGCCTCACCGAAGAGAGCAGGCAGCTCCTTACAGGGTCAGCAGTGTCGACGAGGATGAAAGAGGCCATGCAGGAAAAATGAAGGTCCGGCACTAGCACCTGTGCAAGAAGGTTCATTTAAAAACAGTTTTAAGACGAAGACAAATAAACTTTATTTGGCTCCGTGGTGCACCCAAAAGCTGTGCACTAGACTGTTTGGGTTCACCGAAATAAAGTCTCAAAATTCCATTTTGAACCAGACAAGCCCCTTACGAAGCTCCTTAAGGATCTTAAGGCACCGTTAATTGACGGCGAGCTTTTTAAAATTGAACCCGCATTGGGTCCCCACTCCGTAGCCCTTTGACTATCCTGCCCTCTGAAACCAGGCATAACTCTCCTCTTTTTTGAATTAGTGCCATGGGATATTTTACATCCACCTGAGAGGGTGGACAGGGCCTTGGTTTAATACCCCATCTGAAAGACAGCATCTCTGCAAGCTTGGTGCTGCCCCTCAGTGTCAGCATGGATTTTTGTGCTCAAGGCTCTGGAGTGGGACTTGAACCCTCAACCTTCTGACTCAGTGGCACAATTGCTACCAACTGAGCCATGGCTGACACAAGGAAGTCTTGTGGAGTTCCAGTAAAAAAAAATGACAGCAGTGTGAAGGAAATGAAAAAGGGGATAATTTGGTAGTGTGAAATGGGTGATAGTGAATCAGCAACCTGTTTTTCATCTCTTTTGTTAAATAAAACTTGGGACACATGTAAAGTGGGCTGCCGATTCACTATCATGTATTTTACATTATTGCACAAAGTCAAAATTACCCCCAAAGATTTAGATTAGAATTTAGCATCAATGCAAAGGTCTTTAGTGCTAGAAGTGAGAGGTCTGTAATTAATGTAAAATATGTGCAGAGGCTATGCTGCATAGGACTATAACCCTACTGATATCAAAGGTTCCTATGTTACAGTTTGAACCATTCAGTTGACAGTGATAAAGAGCTCCAATGGATGTTTTATCTATTTAGATGCTCTTAGTGATGCAACCTAATTATTTTAGTATATAAATAAAGAATCTCAGAAAATGGACCATTTCACAATAGCCTTTAGCTGAAAGAACTGAATGGTACTTGGTGACATTGTTAACTAACAAGATGGATTTGTATTGCTTCCAGCTACTGTATATAAAAATATTTATTCTGTCTATAAATCATGTTAATATTTGAATTTACTGGGTTTAGATAGCGGTACAAGACCAGAATACAAAAGAGAAAGAAATGCAGAATACTCCATATTTTCGCCGAGACAGAAATGCTAGACTTTAAATTTCAACACTCAAGGCTGAAAGATAATTAATGTTTACTGCAAACTTAATTTTATTCCAACTATTATAGTATTTTAAAAATCTTTCAAAATATTTTGCACAACTGTAAAAACGTTGGATATCTTAAATATGCACCTTGGCATCAAAACGAAGGTGCAAATAAGAATGCACCCACTTTTACAGTTAAAGAACGGATATCCATCTCTCACTGCCCACACTGTTGGTTCTGCTGCAAACTTGCAGAGAGAAACCTTAATTATTATCTCCTTTCCTATTGCAAACTACATAAATGACTGATCAGAATCACAGATGCATAGAAATTACACCACAGAAGAAAGCCATTCAGCCTTCAAGCCCATGCTGGTGCTAGCTCTTGAGCTGCAGTATATCTGTTTTCATCCTATTTTCTTTTATCCTTTTATATTTTTCAAATATTTATCCAATTCCTTTTTAAACCATGTTACAGCCTGTGCCTCAATAGCCACTCGTGGTAAATTACTGCCTTTTTTGAAAAGTTTCATAATGCTGACATAGGGTTAGCACTATAAGTGGAAAGCATATTTTGTTTTTCACTACCACAAACATTACATTTTGGACTTTTTTTGTTTCTTCACAAAGCTGACGTTTAGAAAATATGGTGTGCTAGTGTTCTATAGGCCCCTGAAAAAGAATTCAAAATTGTTGCTTTGAAATTATCATTTGAAGCAACAATTTAAGCTTTAACAGTATTCATTAAAAGTGAAATGCAAACTAAAAAATTACAACTTTATTCTGGATCAAACATGCAATTCTGGTGAAATACAGGAGTTTACATCTGAAATTCTGGATTGGGAACTGATTACAGAGACAATGTGGTTGTGTGTGTGTGTGTGAGGAAGGCGTCTGGGAGCAGGATTCAGTCTGGATGTAAAGTGTTACGATGGAGGCAGTATATTGTCTGAGATTTCTGTGGTTTGGCTCTTTAAAGCTGTGAATATAATTGACATGCCAATCATTGCCTAGTCATGCTTAACAATTCTGTGGGAAAGGGTGCAAAACATCTCTTTTGACTCTCCGATTTAATATCCAGCCATAAGCCATTACTGTCTCTTGCCTTTAGTTTCTTCATAATTAGCTTGATTGCTGACAATCCATTTTAAAAATTATTTTAGCTACTATATCATGGTAGATGGATAAGATTATTGATCAGGGTAACAAAAGCCATTTGTGATCGCTATCTTAAATAGCCACTTCTTCAGAACCTGCTGAAATATTAGCTGCTGCTATATTGAGAAAGTGATCCTACTAATACACAGTGTGTTATTGCCTATGTTTTGGCGTTAAGGATAAAGGAAGCATTTTTGAGGTATGTTGGCATGCCCAGTAGACTTGTTAGGTTGCTTTAAGTGCCAAACAAAGATTGTGTTACTGGGGAAGCTGGGGTCATATTAAATGACAATTTTTTTCCAAACTGTACATTCCTACGAGGGAGAAAGGAAGGGCGTTGAAAGCCAGAGCTCCCTGGATCACTAAAGACATAGGGCCAGATTTTCAAAGGGAATGGGTGCAATTTTCAATGCGAGGGCAATGGGGAGGGAACAGGGAAGCCGCTCGCCTCCAATTAAGGGCCCATTAAGCTCCTTTAGGAGCTTATTAAGGGGCTGGCCATTTGGGAAGGCAATTTTCAATTCTAATGTCGGCTATCCCAACCAGTCTGATGCATGTTTGTATACAGCTGTCAGGGTCGCCAAATAAACTTTATTAGAAGGTGTGATGGAAATAAATTTGAGGGACAACTGGTGCCGGGTCGAGCACTGTGTCTCCACTTGGCCTCCATGGCCACTTTCTGTCCTTCTCACCGTCCTGGCCCTTTCACGCTCTCCATGGCAAGGCAGCGACAACCCCAACATGGCTGCCGCCTGCCTTTGCCTCTGGCCCCAGGCAGGCTGCTCCCACCACCTGGAGGTGCTCAGCACCTCTAATTGGATGCTGACCTCACCTCCTTCCCGATTAGGACATTTGCATTTCAGGATTGCGTCCGCAAAAGCGATGCTGCTGAAGCGCAGGGTCGGGGCGCTGAAATGCTCCGGGGGTCTGCTTCCTCAGCCCATAGACGTTAAAATGTGACAGAAAATGGAGACTTATTACAGTTTTATGGTTCATAGTACAGCAGAGAACCAAGATGAACATAGAAAGTACAGAAGAGATTTTAAAAGGAAATAAGTACAACAGAGTAGGAGAATAGATATCAGGTAACATAAAAGGGAACTCGAGATTCTTTTATAAACACAACTAGTGAAAAGGTACTCAAAGGTAGGGTGGGGCCAATTAGATTCCAAAAAGGAGATCTTCTCATGGAGGCAGAGTGCATGGCTGAGGATAATTTGCATCTCTCTTCAGAGAAGAGGATGCAGCCAATGTAGCAGTAAAGGATGAGGCAGTAACAATATTGGATAGGATAAAAATAGATAAAGAGGAGGTACTTGAAAGATTGGTAATCCGCAAAGTAGAAAAGTCATCTGATGTGGTCAAAAGGCATTTGACAAAGTACCACATAATAGACTTGTTAGGAAAGATCATGGTATTAAAAGGACAGTGGTAGCATGGATACAAAATCAGCTAAGGGAGAGAAAACATAGAGTAGTGGTGAAGAGTTGCTTTTCGAACTGGAGGGATCACTGCTGCTTTTGATATATATTGATGTGGATTGGCTATACAGGGCATAATTTCAAAGTTTGCAGATGATATAGTAAGACGATAGGAGAAGCGAAGCAGACTTCAGGAGAAAATAGACAGACTGGCAAAATCGGAAGATACATGACGGATGAAATTTAATGCAGGGAAGTGCGAAGTGATGCATTTTACTAGGAAGAATGAGGAGAGGCAATATGAACTAAATGATATAATTTTAAGGAGGGGGGTGCAGGAACAGAGAGTAAGAGCAAAATACTGTGGATGCTGGAACTCCGAAATGAGAACAGAGTACCAGAAATACTCAGCAGGTCTGGCAGCATCTGTGTAGAGAGAAACCGAGTTAATGTTTCAGGTCTATGACCTTTCATCTGAACCATTCTGATGAAAGGTCACAGACCTGAAACATTAACTCTATTTCTCTCTCCACAGATGCTGCCAGATCTGCTGAGTATTGGATCTGGGGGTGTATGTAACAAATCTTTGAAGGTGGCAGGACTAGTAGAGAAGGCTGAGAAAATTGTATGGAATTCTTAGCTTTATGAATAGAGGAATATAATACAAAAGCAGGAAAGTTATGCTAAACCTTTATAAGACACTGATTAGGCCTCAGCTGGAGCACTGTGTTCAATTCTAGGTGCTATGCTTTAGGAAGAATGTCATGGCCTTGGAGAGGGTGCAGGAGAGATTTATTAGAATAGTACCAGGGATAAAGGGCCTCTGTTATGTGAAGAGACTGGAGAAGCTAGGGTTGTTCTCCTTAGAGCAGTGAAAGTTAAGAGGAAATTTGACAGAGGCATTCAAAATCATGAATGGTTTTGATTAAGTAAATAAGGACAAACTGTTTCTAGTGGCAGAACGTAACCAGAAGAGACAGATTTCAGGTGATTGACAAAAGAATGAGAGATGACATATGAAAACATTTTTTTATATACAGTGAGCTATTGTGATCTGGAATGCACTGCCTGATAGGGTGATGGAAGCTGATTCAAGGTAACATTCAAAAGCGAATTGGATAACTTCTTGAAGGGAAAAAAATACTTACAGGGCTATGAGAAAAGAGCAGGAGAATGGGGTAAATTGGATAACTCCACCAAAGAGCCAGTTTAGGCACATTGGCCCAAATGACCACCTCCTTTGCCTTATCATTCCATGATTCTATGAAAAGCAAGCAAATAGAAATACTGCAGCTGCTAAGCCTGATGCTTAAAATTATAGTGCATTTGTAATTAGTATGTAGGTGGTTCTTGGGACTGATTATAGAATATGCTGCCTTGAGCAGAACATCTATTTAAAGAGAAGCTTTGTTTTTAATGAAGTGTGAAGTATCACAATCTTTCTTTTGCAGTATCAGTAAATGTTTTCTTTTACAATTGAAATGCCTCCATCGATCTTAGACATTTTTATACTGAAAATATACTTGATATTCTGTGGAAAGCAAAACCTCAGGTATGATCGATTTTAAAATGTGGATAAACAGTAGCTGGTGAGCCATGAAATATTGGTGACAACTTTCTTCTGTTTTTAATAGTTTTAAAATAGTTGATTTCAAATGTTGCCAAAATTATTAACTCCAGCAACCTGAAAATTGTTTGGTACAACACATGGAGCTCTTGAATCTTGGGGCGGCGCAGTGGTTAGCACCGCAGCCTCACAGCTCCAGCGACCCAGGTTCGATTCTGGGTACTGCCTGTGCGGAGTTTGCAAGTTCTCCCTGTGACCATGTGGGTTTTCACCGGGTGCTCTGGTTTCCTCTCACAGCCAACAACTTGCATGTTGATAGGTAAATTGTCCATTATAAATTGCCCCTAGTTTAGGTAAGTGGTAGGAGAATGGTGGGGACGTGGTAGGGAATATGGGATTAATGTAGGATTAGTATAAATGGGTGGTTGTTGGTCAGCACAGACTCGGTGGGCCAAAGGGCCTGTTTCAGTGCTGTATCTCTATGACTATGACTATGAATCTATGTAAGTGGAGCTCCCTAGCTGTCGGGTACTACTCCACCTCCACAAGCTAATACCCAGACGACTACCTCACTTACTGCTAGAAACTGATGTCAGATGCATCAGCATATGTGTTACAATCTTGGCATTAACTGTTCTACTGGTTTATGAATTTGCTTTGTGTATACTTTTTGGATAACATAAATGAACATGGGGAAAGGACAGTGAAGTGGAATTAAAGCAGATAGTTAAATTGAAGAGACAGAACTTGCACCAAACACAGAATGGCCTCCTGTGTATTAGTTTTTGTGAAGGGGAGGTGGTGGCGTAGTGCTATTGTCACTGGACGAGAAACCTGGAGACCCAGGGTATTGCTCTGGGGACATGAGTTTGAATCCACCACAGCAGATGGTGAAATTTGAATTCAATTAATAAATCTGGAATTAAAAGCTAGTCTAATGATGGCCATGAAACCATTGTTGATTGTTGTAAAAACACATCTGGTTCACTAATGTCCTTTTATTTATTTATTTTATTTTAAGATACAGCACTGAAACAGGCCCTTCGGCCCACCGAGTCTGTGCCGACCATCAACCACCCATTTATACTAATCCTACATTAGTCCCATTACCCTCTCACATCCCCACCTTCCCTCAATTCCCCTACCACCTAGCTATACTCGGGGCAATTTATAATAGCCAATTTACCTATGAACTTTGGCTGTGGGAGGAAACCGGAGCACTGGCGAAAACCCACGCGGTCACAGGGAGAACTTGCAAACTCCGCACAGGCAGTACCCAGAATCGAACCTGGGTCGCTGGAGCTGTGAGGCTGAGTGCTAACCACTGCGCCACTGTGCCGCCCTTTTAGGGAAGGAAATCTGTTGTCCTTACCTGGTCTGGCCTACATGTGACTCCAGACCCACAGCAATGTGGTTGACTCTTACACGCCCTCTGAAGTCAATAAAAAGGAATGAAACTGGACAGACCAGCCGGCATCGCCCTAGGCACTGACAACAGCAAACTCAGCCCTATCGACCCTGCAAAGTCCTCCTTACTAACATCTGGAGGCTTGTGCCAAAGTTGGGAGAGCTGTCCCACAGACTAGTCAAGCAACAGCCTGACAAAGTCATACTCACGGAATCATACGTTACAGACCATGTCCCAGACACCACCGCCACCATCCCCGGGTATGTCCTGTCCCACCAGCAGGACAGACCCAGCAGAGGTGGCAGCACAGTGGTATACAGTCAGGAGGGAGTTGCCCTGGGAATCCTCAACATCGACTCTGGACCCCATGAAGTCTCATGGCATCAGGTCAAACGTGGGCAAGCAAACCTCCTGCTGATTACCACCTACCGTCCTCCCTCAGCTGATGAATCAGTACTCCTCCATGTTGAACACCACTTGGAGGAAACACTGACGGTGGCAAGGGAGCAGAATGTACTCTGGGTGGGGGACTGCAATGTCCATCATCAAGAGTGGTTCGGTAGCGTGACAGCTGACCGGGTCCTGAAGGACATAGCTGCTAGACTGGGTCTGCGGCAGGTGGTGAGGGAACCAACAAGAGGGAAAACAAACTTGACCTCGTCCTCACCAATCTGCCTGCCGCAGATGCATCTGTCCATGGTAGGAGTGATCACCACACAGTCCTTGTGGAGATGAAGTCCCACCTTCACATTGAGGATACCGTCCATTGTGTTGTGTGGCACTATCACCGTGCTAAATGGGATAGATTTTGAACAGATCTAGCAATGCAAAACTGGGCATCCGTGAGGCACTGTGGGCCATCAGCAGCAGCAGAATTGTACTCAACCACAATCTATAACCTCATGGCCCAGCATATCCTCCACTGTACCATTACCATCAAGCCAGGAGACCAACCCTGGTTTAATGAACAGTGCAGGAGGGCATGCCAGGAGCAGCACCAGGCATACCTAAAAATGAGGTGTCAACCTGGTGAAGCTACAACAGAGGACTACTTGGGTGCCAAACTGCATAAGCAGCATGCAATAGACAGAGCTAAGCAATCCAATAACCAACGGATCAGATCTAAGCTCTGCAGTCCTGCCACATCTAGCCGTGAATGATGGTGGACAATTAAACAACTAACTGGAGGAGGTGGCTCCACAAATATCCCCATCTTCAATGATGGGAGAGCCCAGCACATCAGTGTGAAAGATAAGGCTGAAGCATTTGCAACAATCTTCAGCCACAAGTGCCGAGTTGATGATCCATCTCGGCCACCTCCTGAAGTCCCCAGCATTATAGATGCCAGACTTCAGCCAATTCGATTCACCCCGCCTGATATCAAGAAACGACCGAAGACACTGGATACTGCAAAGGCTATGGGTCCTGACAATATTCCGGCAATAGTACTGAAGACCTGTGCTCCAGAACTTGAAGTGCCCCGAGCCAAGCTGTTCCAGTACAACTACAACACTGGCATCTACCCGTCAATGTGGAAAATTGCCCAGGTATGTCCTGTACACAAAAAGCAGGACAAGTCCAACCTGGCCAATTACCACCCCATCAGTCCACTCTCAATCATCAGTAAAGTGATGAAAGGTGTCATCAACAGTGCCATCAAGCAGCACTTGATAAGCAATAAACTGCTCAGTGACGCTCTGTTTGGGTTCTGCCAGGGCCACTCAGCTCCTGACCTCATCACAGCCTTGGTTGAAATATAAACAAAAGAGCTGAACTCAAGAGGTGAGGTGAGAGTGACTGCCCTTGACATCAAGGCAGCATTTGACCGAGTATGGCATCAAGGAGTCCTAGCAAAGGTGCAGTCAATGGGAATCGGGGAAAACTCTCCGCTGGTTGGAATCATACCTAACGCAAAGGAAGAAGGTTGTGGTTGTTGGAGGTCAATCATCTGAGCTCCAGGACATCACTGCAGGAGTTCCTCAGAGTAGTGTCCTAGGCCCAACCATCTTCAGCTGCTGCATCAATGACCTTCCTTCAATCATAAGGTCAGAAGTGGGGATGTTCGCTGATGATTGCACAATGGTCAGCACCATTCGTGACCCCTCAGATATTGAAGCAGTCCATGTAGAAATGCAACAAGACCTTGAAAATATCCAGGCTTGGGCTGATAAGTGGCAAGTAACATTCGCACCAGAAAAGTGCCAGGCAATGACCAGCTCCAAAAAGAGAGAATCTAACCATCTCTCCTTGACATTCAATGGCATTACCAAAGCTGAATCCTCCACTATCAACATCATAGGAGCTACCATTGACCAGAAACTGAACTGGAGTAGCCATATAAATACCGTGGCTACAAAGGAAGGTCAGAGGCTAGGAATCCTGCTGCGAGTAACTCATCTCCTGATTCCCCAAAACCTGTCCATCATCTACAAGGCACAAGTCAGGAGTGTGATGGAATACTTTCCACTTGCCTGGATGAATGCAGCTCCAACAACACTCAAGAAGCTCGACACTATCCAGGACAAAGCGGCCCACTTGATTGGCACCCCATCTACAAACATTCACTCCCTCCACCATCAACGCACAGTGGCAGCAGTGTGTACCATCTACAAGATGCACTGCACCAAGGCTCCTTAGACAGCACCTTCCAATCCCGCGACCTCTACCAACTAGAAGGACAAGGGCATCAAATGCATGGGAACACCACCACCTGCAAGTTCCCCTCCAAGTCACACACCATCCTGTCTTGGAACTATATCGCCGTTCCTTCATTGTCGCTGGGTCAAAATCCTGGAGCTCTCTTCCTAACAGCACTGTGGGTGTACCTACCCCACATGGACTGCAGCGGTTCAAGAAGGCAGCTCACCACAACCTTCTCAAGGGCAATTAGGGATGGGCAATAAATTCTAGCCTAGCCAGCGATGCCCACATCCCATGAATGAATAAAAAAGATTCTATACAATTGGACACTTAGACAATTGATTATCACTGGCCTGATGATTAGCACATTCCTGCGGCTAACCCATCCTTTTAATTTTGTTTCTCCTTTTACCCATCTCATCCACTGCGAAGCAATTGCCTGGAAAAAAAAGTATATATGGTATCAGTAAAATAGGTGAAGTGTGAATAGAATTTGTGTACATTCCATGGAATAAAACTGCCTTGTGATTTTGTCACATGTTGGTCATGATCTCAGTTTCATTTATGGGAATTATACTAGAGGAATATGCCCACTGTAATTGTCACTGCAGTTTGCTTAGTTCCAGTTCTACTAGCATTTAAAACTAAATTTCCCTCTGCAATCTGATCTCTGTCAGTATTGTCATGTTAGGCCCCCACCTGCCAAGAATGAGGCATATTAATTTTATCATGAACATTGATTTTAAGCTGTTACTGGAGTGAAGAAAGGACTTATTAAACAGATCAGCTGTGGCTGGAAAAGACATTTGCATATTAACAGATGGTGATTGGAAGGACAAAGGACCATTCCCTGACGCATTCAACCCACAATGGACCTTGATCACCAGATATTGTGTGTAAGAGGTGCATTCCAGAGATTGGTAAGGTGATACAAACCAAGACGTGGTCAGACCAGTTAGTCACATGACTAAAATAAAAACAAGAAATGCTGGAAATACTCAGCAGGACTGGCAGCATCTGTGGAGAGAGAAGCAGTTTTGGGTCAGTGACCCTTCTTCAGAACACCAAAGAACAGTGACCAGTTAGTCACATGACTAACCTGCTTGGCAACCTGTTTTTTTTTCTGAATTGCACCAACAGTTTGAACTGAGAGTTTTTTTGCTCCTTGACTGAGAAGATCTCTCCTGGCTGCTCCCATCTCTTTCTCACAAGCCTCTGAATCCACTGAAGACACATGAACCCCAAGAGAGAAAAGTCTCCTACAGCAAACAAGGTTTAAGAAGAATACTGGGCCCCAATGAAAAGCAAGATCTACCTACAATCAATGACTCTACAGTGAGCTCGAAAAACCATAACAAAAACTCCTCAGAGATTGCCATAAACTTTTCCACTTTATTTTTCTCTTTTCTGTCTCTATCTGCATGTGTATATTGCGTGTGCATGCTAGCATGGGCGCATCATGTATCCGTAGGCATCAACCGAATTAGAGTTTAACTGTTAAATTTCAACTTTTCGTCTTTAAACCTAAGAAAGCCTGTTTGTGCTGGTTTCTTTGCCTTATAATTGGAAAGTGGTGAACAAGGATTCACCAAGAGGGAGCTAAAAACACGGTGTGTTTAAAATTCAACTCTGTTACAGTAAGACCAGGTGAAGGCTGAAAGGGAACCCTGGAGCTCTTTCTCACCTGGTCGTAACAGTTTCATTACTGATGGAGATGGGATCTGCTTCTGAACCAGTTGCAGTGGGGCGTCTTGCTATTTTCTTAAATTTGGTTTGACAGTCACTTCAATTATCAATGCAAAAACTTTCATGTCATTGTGTGTTTATCTAATGTTGATATTCAGACAAGGTATGAGGTCTCTTTGAATATGCAATCATTAGCCAGATAAACAGCACTGAAATAATTAAACTGAGACTGATCTGGGATCTAACTGGAATTGTGGTGGATCACTTAATCCTAGTCCCAATATAATCTGGATTTTCCTGTCCTCTCTGATTGAATAGAACTTCACTTACCGCAGAGATGTGCCTCTAACTTCAATTAAAGCTCAGGTCTCACGATCATTATCATTTTGAAGGAAGGTGTTGAGTGAATGTAGAAATTTCCACACTGAATTAATTTCTCCAGGACTCAGCAGCAGGCCTCTTCCTTGTACCGAACTGGCAGAATTAGTGAGGGTTTGCCACTGGTCGTCTTGGTAGCATCTTTCCTGACCATTAGAAACCAGACTGCAGAGAGAAACTATAAGCATACCAACGTTCAAATGCTGGTTGAATTGGAACGAAGCACATCACAGCAGGAAGATGTAAGAAGCCTCTGAACCAATGGTGAAACAACAACAATTTAAAAAATAACATTCAAACTTCGCAGCTGGTCCTGTGCAAGGCACTGTTCTGAGCTCTTGCAGGCACCCTGGCCTCCGTGACCATTTCACAGTTCTGTCAGCCAACCTCAACGCTAAACACCTGGGCCTATCATGCATCTCTTGTGTCCACTGTTCAATTAATGCAAAATGTGGGAAGCACATCAGCCTCATTTACATACATTTAAATACACCTGCTGCTAAGCCACAAAATTGAAGGGAGAGGCACCAAAGTCGGGACACGACAGATCACGGCCACAAGAACATTTTTACCCCCAACCACCCCAGATCCATTTTTTTTTAAATCAGCAGAAGAGGACTCAAAAATGTAGGTCAGGTATCACAAGTAGGTATTAATTCAAATAATTATTGGAAATTAGATATGATAAAGATCAATGTGTCAGCAATTTAACCGAACTGGGTTTTTCATGGTTGAATTGTTTAAATTCACAGTTGAGAGACCGAGCATTGCAAAACAGAATCAATAGCAACAGGACACAAATATGACACTGTAAATCTAAATATAGATTTGTACCCATGTTCTTTAGGGTCAGTCACTGACTCACAATGCAACGGTTACCTTAGGAACATCACTAATCATACTCCAGTGAGAAAAAAATGAGCTGATAGTTCTTTTAAATCTGGCATTGATTTCACCCAAAGCCACATTCATTTCAGATATTTTGAATAAGTATCAGCTTGAATGAAAACAAGCTGTGATCTGCTGCAGTATTTGCCAAAATGTAAAGATTTTTTACATATTTAGTGTAAAGCAAAATATTTCAAACACAATTTATTCAAATCACAAACAATGGGGGGATCTTCAAACAAACAAAAAAAAACACCAGCTTTGGGTCCAAAGAGGCAGATTGGTACTTCAGATATGATAATGAGTCTGTGAGCCTCATTGCCATTCAGGTTTTCAATTTTAATTGTTGTCAGCCAGGTTTTCTATTGCCTCCTTCAGTAATAACCAGCAACCTCGGGTGCTGTTATAATCTGTTTTTATGGCTATTACCAGTGAAATGAGAAATGCTGAAAGTATATTTTGAGCATTAATTGCAAAAGTAAGAAAAAATGTACAACTTTACCGCTCCAAATGATTTCTGTCAGACCACAGCTGGATCCCTGTGCCATGAAGGGCAAAACTCTAGGTGTGCCTGACGGTGAGATAATCTCTTCTGTCATCATGCAATGCAGGGTGAGTTTGAATGACAGATGTGAGTGAACCTTATGCTTATTTGTCTCCAGACTGCATGTGGACTGGATGGGGGAGCAGGAGCTCACAAAATTTGCTTATGTTGATAATGGCATCCTGGTTGCTTACAAGGAATCAGCACAAAATAAAATTGTATTGAAACAATTTTGGAAAAAATGTGTGTATGTATGTGAATAGCATTGGTTTACAGATCAGTTGTTTGCAGGTTATTGATTCATTTCAGCTTTTTATTGATTCTTTTACCAACTAATCCTCCTTGAGACAACCCACTCTTACTAAGGAGTTAATCTTGCAGAATTGTTCTAAACCATATTATTTCATATAACTGGAAAGGTTTATAAATGGCAAGAACTACAGTGTTTTTCATGTTGTTAAACTGCTGTTGGTAATATAAACGTAGTATCAAGTATCAGCAATAAACTCTGCAACCTGTAAATGAATCAAATCTCTCCATCAAATTAGCAATGTAGTGTATCTGTTGAAAGAATATTAATCACACAAGTCTTCAACTTGCAGTGAGTGAAATATTGGAAATAGGCTCCCTGTGAGCTGCAATCATGTTTTATCTAAGCTCAGTAGTCCATGAATTTGCACATTATTTAAATTTTTCATTTTACATCTTAAGTTTCCAAGCTTCTGATCTGCTTGTCATATAGAACGGACTGTCAAGTGGTAGGCAGAATTTATACCTTCTCAGAATATGTATTGCAATCATGCCCCAGAGTGGGAATGAGGTATACTAATTGGTTGTGATCGATTTGTCCATACTTGACTTCAGGTCACTAAATGCCACTATTAAAAGAAATGAACAAAATAGCTTCCATAATAAAGAGCAATTTTAAATTAATTCCCTTGATATTGAACACAATGGTGCAAAGTGCATCCCTTTTAAAGAAATGGTCCATGTGGAAAAGTGTTTAGTAAATCTGTTTATGTGCAAATACATTAAAGGTCAATTTTGCGAGGTCTGAAGTAGAGCCTCACATGCAGCCATTACAAATTGGATAATCATGGGCACACTGAGGTTGATAAGTGGTAAGTAGTATTATTGCCACAAAAGTGCCAGGCAATGACCATATCCACCAAAAGAGAACCTAATAACTTTTCTAGATATTCCCCCCCATCAACATCCTGGGGTCACCACTGACCAGATTTTTTTTTAGCGTAAATTTTTACAATTATATTAGGAAACCAAGGGTGGTCAGGAGCAATGGGGGCCTCCTGAAAACTGATAATAGTGATATTGTCTATGAAAATAAGGAAATGGTGAACACACTGAATAATTAACGTGTCAGTATTTACAATAGAGGAAGAGGTCAGCATACCAGACATCCCAAGGGAAACTAATATTGAATCAGCAAAATTAACATAAGCAAAATAACAGTAATGAAGAAAATAATGGCACTAAAGAATGACAAATTCCAGGACCACAGCTTTTAATAAAGTAGATGAGAACATTGCAGATGCTCTCACTATAATCTTCCAAAGTTCTCTCTATTTTTGAAACATTCCTTTAGATTAGTCACTCTACTATTTAAGATAGATGAGAGAGGGAAACCAGGGAATTATACAGCAGTCAGACTAACATTTGTTGTTGGGGAAATTGCTAGACTCTATAATTGAGGATCGGGTGATTGAACACCTTGCAAATTTTCAGCTGATCAGAGAGAGCTAGCATGGGTTTGTAAAGGGTAGGCCACGCCTGATGAATCTGATTGAAATTTTAGAAGCGGTGACTAAAATAGGGGACAGGGGAATGCCTATGGATGTTACTTATATGGACTTCCATGAGACATTTGATGAAAGTCCCTCATAGATTGTTCGCTACAGTTGAAGCTCATGGAATTGAAGACTGGGCAGTGGACGGAGCGTGGAGATAAGGGGTAGGTATTCTAATTGGCACACTTTGACTGGTGATGTCCCGCAAGGATCTGCGTTGAGGCCTCAAAAATTCATTGCATTTATTAATGACTTAGATGATGGGATAGAAAGCCACATATCCAAATTTCCCAATGCCACTAAGAGAGGCAGCATTGTAAGCAGTGTAGATGAAAGTGTAAAATTTAAGTGAACTGTGGCAAATAGATTTCAATGTTGGCAAACGTGAGTTCATCTACTAAAAAGGATAGAGCAGGATACTTTCTAAATAGTGAAAAGCTAGAAACAGTGGCGGTCCAAAGAGCCTCGGGGGTCCAGGTACGTAGATCATTAAAATGCCACGAACAGATAAAGAAAATGATCAAAAAGGTGAATGGATTGTTGGTCATTGTTTTCAAGTTCTCTAGATATAAGCGATAGAAGTAATGCTTCAGCTATACAAAGCCCTGGTTAGACCACACCTGTGAGCAGTTCTGGGCACCACACCTTGGCAAGGATATATTGACCTTGGAGGGAGAGTAGTGCAGATTTGCCAGAATGATATCTGGACTCCAAGTAAAATTAAAAGGAAAGATTACACAAACTTGTATTCCCTGGAATTTAGAAGGCTAAGGGGTGATTTGATTAAAGTTTTCAAGATATTAAGGGAAAGAGGTAGGGTAGTTAGAAAAAAACTATTTTTCCACTGGTTGCAGAGTCCAGGACTAGGGGTTATAACCTAAAAATTAGAGCCAGGCATTTCAAGAATGAAATTAGGAAGCATTTCTGCACACAAAGAGTGGTAGAACTTTGGAGCACTCTTCTGCAAACAGCGGTTGATGCTTGATTGATAATTTTAAAACTGAATGATTGATAGATTTTTGTTAACCAAAGATATTGAGGAATATGAGGCAAAGGTGAGTATGTAGAGTTAGGTCGTAGATCCGCCATGATCTCATTGAATGGTGGAACCGGCTTGAGGGGCTAAATGGTCTACTCTTGTTACTATGTTCCTAAGCTTAATTGGATCAGCTATGTAAATAAATTGGCTGTTAGAGTAGGCCAACAGCTTGGTAATCTGCAGCAAGTGGCTTACCTCCTGACTCCCCAAAGCCTCTTCACTACCTACAAGGCACAAGTCAGGAGTGTGATGGGCGGCACAGTGGCACAATGGTTAGCACCGCAGCCTCACAGCTTCAGCGACCCGGGTTCGATTCTGGGTACTGCCTGTGCGGAGTTTGCAAGTTCTCCCTATGACCGCGTGGGTTTTCGTCGGGTGCTCTGGTTTCCTCCCACAGCCAAAGACTTGCAGGTTGATAGGTAAATTGGCCATTGTAAATTGCCCCTAGTGTAGGTAGGTAGGTGGTAGAGAATATGGGATTACTGTAGGGTTAGTATAAATGGGTGGTTGTTGGTCAGCACAGACTTGGTGGTCCGAAGGGCATGTTTCGTACTGTATCTCTAAATAAAATAAACACTAACACTTGTCTGCAGCTGCAACAATACTCTAGAAACTCAACACCTTCCGGAACAAAGCAGTGCACTTGATCAGCACTCGATCCACCAGTTCAAACATTCACTCGCTGCACCACTACGCACCATTGCTGCAGTGTGTATTATCTACGTGATAAGCTACAGCAAGTTGCCAAGGCATCTTCAGCAGTGCCTCCCAAATATGTGAGCTCCACCACTTAGAAGGAAGAGGACAGCAGCTGCATGGGAACACCATTACCTCCACGTCACATACCATCCAGACTGGGATATAAATCACTGTTCCTTCATCGTTGCTGGGTTAAAATTCTAGAAATACCTACCTATCAGGTATTCCGTCACCATGCAGGCTGTATCATTGTACTCAAAAAGAAGGCCCACCAACACCACCACAAGGGCAACTAGGGTTGGACACTAAATGCCAGCTTTGCTAGCTATGCCCATATTCTGAGAAATAATAAAATAAAATACTGCTGTTCACTGATTTCTGGCAGTGCAGGGCTTCACAAAATTTACAGCTTGACTCTGTTGATAGCACTTTTGCCTGTCAGAAAGTTATGGGTTCAAGCACCTCTCCGGGGCTTGAGCACATAATCTAAGTTTGCTCTTAGTACTTGTAATTGTTCCAATCCAAACCTTTTTTTAAGTTATCAAGATTTTATTAGTGATTAGCCTCACTTCTGAGTCAGCTCAAGTACAAAATCAATAGTTGGGTGATTTCAGATTAATGAAACTGAACTGACATTGAGAAAGGTCAATGCAACTTTACCCCACAAATTTATGTCCTGTGTTCAAGCTGTTCTTTCCTATAGGTGGTCTTAAAACATAGGAGATACAATTTATCTAAATGTTTTACATGGTAATGCATTTTGGAAAGTTTACACTTGATAACTTTATCTTTGTGTTGTATTCATCATCCCTGAATAGGGGAAGATGGGAACACATTATTCCAGTAGCATGATGGCAAACTGCATCAAAAAAAAAATCAGTTCAGAGTCAGAAAATTATGTGCAGCCAAGCTGAGATTTAAGATCATACCTTTATCAATCAACACAATGGTTTGCCATCTTGTTGTCAACTGGAACACCTAAGGTTCATTAAATCTACATTTATTTAAGCGAATCTGCAGCTGTGCCCTACTGTTCTCCACTTATTATATTAGCAACCAATTATACAGAAGTCAGCTGTAGTTTGGTTTTTAGCACTTGGCTAAATTTCTCCTTTTGACTAACAGAGTAATCAATATGTGATTGACCAGATCTGACTTGCGTTTGCCTAATTTCTTATGCAAAGTTCCAAAGTTTATCTAATGAAGCTATTTTTCACTGTGTTTGATGAAAGTCACTCAATGCATAGCAATGGTATGAACCACAACTCTGTACATTTAGGTCACAATCCCTCTGCAGCAAATTGGCAAGTTTAGTTCCATTCTGCCCTTTAACCCTTCAGTGGCCTGCATTCCTTTCTTTCCTTCTTAATGCTCACATTTTCTGCTATACAACATTTATTTAAATCAGGATCAATTTTCTCAGGCTGTCTCTGAAGTCATATGATTGGAATGAAGCGAAGCGAGTTTTTGACTCACTAAAGTATTGTTGAGACGACCTCAACAGATTTTACAAGGTTGGCCACATTAACTAGTGAGGCAAAGTTCTACATAAGTGGAGTGGGAAATGACATACAATGCAGCTCCAATTTGAAGGACGCCTTAATACTTGTTAGGCACAACCTTATGAATGTTTGGTCAAGGCACAGTGGCGCAGTGGTTAGCACCGCAGCCTCACAGCTCCAGGGACCCGGGTTCAATTCTGGGTACTGCCTGTGTGGAGTTTGCAAGTTCTCCCTGTGTCTGCGTGGGTTTTCTCCGGGTGCTCCGGTTTCCTCCCACAAGCCAAAAGACTTGCAGGTTGATAGGTAAATTGGCCATTATAAATTGTCACTAGTGTAGGTAGGTGGTAGGGAAATATAGGGACAGGTGGGGATGTTTGGTAGGAATGTAGGATTAGTATAAATGGGTGGTTGATGTTCGGCACAGACTCGGTGGGCCGAAGGGCCTGTTTCAGTGCTGTATCTCTAATCTAATCTAATAACATCTCCGCTTACTGATCACTGCTTTGGAGGTACTTGTATAAGAAGCAGAGCAATGGAAGGTTATCCTGCTTGGAAACTGAGGTCACCCTTTCCAGAGATGGTCCAACAGGGCTGCTTGGCAGGAGACAGCAGATAGTCAATGCTGTGATCAATGGTGAAAGGATGTGAGAGCAGCTGAGAAAATGCTCAACAGCCTGAGGAATTCTGCCAAGGGAAGGATCTCCAGTATTTCATTCTACCAGGTAGAAGGGCCAATTATGCATACCATGATGTAGGCTGAGAATCAAGGCGGAGGAAGGGACCGTATAGAGTTAGTGTGGAAACAGGAATGGAGCAATAGCAAATGAGCCACAAAAGGCCTTGTAGACAATTTTGAATTGATATTTATTCACTTCAATACAGTTTATAAGGCAATGAAATTTAGATGTTAATACCATAACTCACCTGTTTACTGCATGCTGAACTGTCATGCTGTGAGAGTGACATTGGCATGGTTATGTGTCAGCTGTGGCTCAGTTGGTAGTACTCTTGTGAATCAAAACGTTGTGGGTTCAAGTCTCACTGTAGGACTTGAGCACAAAAATCAATGCTGATCCTCCAGTGCCAAGGGAGTGCTGAAGTGCCGTCTTTCAATTGAAACATCAAACTGAGGCCCTCTCCGCTCTCTCAGGTAGATATAAAAAATCCCATGGCTAGCACTTCTTTGAAGAAGAGCAGGGGAGCTATCCCAGTGTCCTGGCCAATATTTATACCTCAATCAACAGCAAAACAGTCGGAGTTTGCTGTGCACAATCAGCTGCTGCATTTCCAACAACAGTGACTGCACTTCAAAAAGTACTTCATTGGCTGTAAAGTACTTTAGGATGTCTGGTGGTTGTGAAAGTTGTTATATAAATGCAAGTCTTTCTTTGTGTACCCTATCATCTGGAGCTAGGTACCCCTTTGTGCTTGTTTTTGATAAGCTTCTATAAATGCTATCCTGTGATTATATCATGTGCTAATGGTGGATTTCAACTTCCTCCCCCATTACCAGTGTATCATTGAAATATCTCAGCAGGTCTTGCAGCATCTGTGGAAAGAGAAGCAGAGTTAACATTTCGGGTCAGTGACCCTTCTTCGGAACTAGCAAGTATTAGAAATGTCAAAGGTTATAAGCAAGTGAGCCAGGGGTGGGGCAAGAGATAACAAAGGAGAAGGTGTAGATTGGACAAGGCCACATAGCTGACCAAGAGGTCATGGAGCAAAGGCAAACAATATGTTAATGGTGTGTTGGCCGCGGTGACTGCAACAACTCCCTGCTCAGCATAGTGGGGAAAGTCTTCGCTCGAGTCGCTTTAAACAGGCTCCAGAAGCTGGCCGAGCATGTCTGCACAGTGTGGCTTTCGAGCAGAGAGATCCACCATTGACATGCTGTTCTCCCTTCGTCAGCTACAGGAGAAAAGCTGCGAACAACAGATGCCCCTCTACGTTGCTTTCATTGATCTCACCAAAGCCTTTGACCTCGTCAGCAGACGTGGTCTCTTCAGACTACTAGAAAAGATCGGATGTCCACCAAAGCTACTTAGTATCATCATCTCATTCCATGACAATATGAAAGGCACAATTCAGCATAGCGGCGCCTCATCAGACCCCTTTCCTATCCTGAGTGGCGTGAAACAGGGCTGTGTTCTCGCACCTACACTGTTTGGGATTTTCTTCTTCCTGCTGCTCTCACATGCGTTCAAGTCTTCAGAAGAAGGAATTTTCCTCCATGCAAGATCAGGTGGCAGGTTTTTCAACCTTGCCCGTCTAAGAGCGAAGACCAAAATACGGAAAGTCCTCATCAGGGAACTTTTCTTTGCTACCACACAAATAGAGCAACTTCACAGCATTCAATGCATTTTAATGGTGAGCCACATAGTGCAATGCTGTTTTTGTGGAATGGTGCAACTTGGACACCATCTTTTGGATATTTGAGTTTAATCGCACGCTTGCTTTTTACCTGAAGTTGTGTATAAATAGTGGGGAGTGACAGTAACCTCATCATTATTTTGAAGCAAATTATGGCTCATCTGCTCAATTCCTTTTTTATATCTTTGTCATGAATGATCACATGCAGACTTATGCAACTTGGGATGGCCGCTATAAGAAACATAATGACTCAGATCAGATGTACTAACCTGAGAGCAGTAAAAGCTCTGAATTTTAAAGGTCTTTAGATGTAAACTTAATTATTGAATTAGTTGTAGAATCTTGATGGAATTCAGCTGTTTATAACTGTGCCATAATTTTGGAAAAATAATTTAAATACGTTTATAAAGTTTATCGTTTTGTTAATTAAGAAATGCTTACATTAAAATACATGTTTTGTTGAGAAGAAATGGCCCATAAAAGCAAAGTGTTAAAAGCATTTGGCCAATGAAATACAGTACTGACCTGCTTTAATATAAAAGCTGCACCAATGCCTCTGCTGCTCTCAGAGGATTAAAGACTAGTCTAATATAGATGACAGGATGTTTTATTGTTACTCAGTATTTAAATCCCTAGTGCAGTGTATATATTCAAAATAAATCTCAGCTTAACTGCAAGGTAGAACGGCCACATAGTGGTAAATTGCAGAGCATGACCTCCAGCTTCAGTTATTGGAACAGGATGTATAGGAGCTAAAACAGCGAAATTAAGTCAGTACATTTGTGAGGGCCAGGGATATTGAGCTCATGTGACTGACTGACAGCATCTGAAAGAGCACTGAGAGACTGCACTGAGAGCTCTGGAGATAGAAGCTGTAGAAAGGACTCAACAGATGAGGTAAGATAATGCTTAGAAATGTCTACCAGCACATTTAATTTTTTAAAAAGTCACTGTTTCTGCATCCAGCTGGATGTTGATATTGTGATAATTTATAGGGTTAAAAAAAAAGCTTCATACAGTTTGAATGAAGGTGATGGTTCAAACAAAAGCCACAGCTGAGACATCGAAGGGTAATGATTATTACCTTAGAGGTTTGTACTTTCACTCTCTAGAAGTAAATGATTTCATAAGATAACTGTTTATTGTATATTACGTTACCAAGATTAATGAAGAAACAATGATAATGAAAAAAAAACAGAAAAGAATGAGATAATTAAAGCTTCCAGACTAACGGATCTATAGTTTGCAGACAGGCCAGTCTTTGTTATTAACCGTTTAACTCGGGTGTCTACAGTGAAGTGTAATATGTAGAACAGGGTAGTAAGAAATGATCATTATAGGCACAATTAAAACAGAAAATACATGAATTAATTTTCATACTCATTAGTACTTTAAGTATTTCTGTATATATAATAGTTCAAGTTTTATTAAATCCTATATGTGTACAATATAGTTTTATTCGAACTATCATTATATAAGCTAGTTGTAAATAAAGACTCTTGTAGTTTATTAAATGCATTGGAGTGGAGAAAGGCGACATGTACAGTATGCATACTTCCATGCTGGCCTTTTCACTTCCTATTTTAAGGAGTCTGCACCTTCATATGGCAGATAGAATGAGGGGCTCACTTTATGCTACAATATCAAAAGGAGCGGAGGATTTAGGAAGGGTGGTGCAAACTCACCAGCTTGTTATTGTACTGGCGATCTGGGGCAGAGTAGACTGAAAGGTTCAAATATATAAAGTGGGTATGAAGATGCCTGGGCTAGTGAAGTAAAGTGGTATAAAATGTAGATTGAGATTGGTATATTGACATTATGCTGTAACATTCAGTGTCATGTAGTGTTACAAGGCAGGCAGCCTCCCAGATGATGACTCTGCTACCAGTCAAACTATTATGGAAAAGAAATGAGAGAAAATTAGTTCCCATTTGCTCATGCATAGCTAATATTTACTTAGGAAGTCAATGGGAGAGTTCTTGGAGTGGGACACCTGCCTATTTTCCTGTGGAAAGGAAGGTGTGATGCAGAGAAACAACAGTAAATGTTTTATAAAAGAAGAATCAGTATATGTTGAATTACGTGTGTAGTTTTTTTTTTGCATTATGCAATTCTCTCATAACAACTCCTCCATTTACACCAGAACTGGTTTGCTTTATACCAACACAGAAGTTATAGCACAAATGAACCCTGAATCCAGAGTCCAGGCCTGGCATACTGGAGTAATGTGGAATAAGATTCTCTGTACTTCACTTTGGAGTCAGTTTGGGCTGTAAAACTTGACTTAAATGTTAGCCCGGATTTTGCGGTCAGCGGCAAAGTGACAGTGCTCATTAATGAACTCGAAGAAAGCTGCTCACAACGATCTTGTAATCTGTGTCATGGATTTCACCTGTACTGATAATTTAATTCTGGTCCCAATCTCTGATGTCCAGCAAAATTATATCATCAAGTAGGCTAAGCAGCCAACCACATTGAAGAATTCTCATAGATAGCAAAGCAGGAAGTTAAAAGCACTAATCATCATTCACTTTTTTATACATTTTACAGAAAGTGAAATAAAGTTTGGGATGTATACATGAGATAAAGGTAGAAGCTGAAATATCATATGTTCTTTTGTATTATTTTAAAAAGCCATGGAGATTTCGTTATTATGGAGAAATTTGATACTTGACAAATATACAATTAGTTTTTCAGAGCAGGAGAGGTTATCATCAGTAATTATAATGAAGTATGCCGTTGAAAACAGTTACACCCGTTTCAACAAAGGCATAACTTTTTCAAGGTGAGACTAATAGCGTAAAAAGAAGTTCATGTCAATTCAAATGATTTCTAAAATTTCCATCTGTGAGACTTCAGCAGCACACCCTGTGGAGGAGCAAGGAATCACTGACAGCAATTTCTGGATTTTCATGTTTAGTTGTGCATGTGTGAATGCTGAAAGTTGCTGTCAGTCCCATAGAGTAATGACAGTGAATCCTAGCAGTTTTGCGAACATTTACAAGCACAAAATCCAGGCCTTTATAAATTTAGCCTTTTCACGAAATCAAAATCGCTTCATACTAATGCTGAACTTTTGCAATTTGTTAAGCTGCTTCCTGTCCTATGGTGTCCAACTGTAAATTCAGATTTGAATTAAAAAGATGCTATGCCGTGAGCTTTCTGTGGTTTGATCCAGGACACTCCTATCAATGGAGGAGAGGGAAATTTAGTTTTCGGATATGCATGGTCATTTCAATTCCAGGCAATACATCCCCTTTCCCTTTGTCGTGCTTGTTCTTTATTCTGCTTTGTTTTGGGTGGGGAGGCAGGTAGAGGAAATACTAAAAATAACAAAATATAGATAAATCTCAGTATATCCAGTGCTGTTGTTTAATGCAAGAGCTAAATACTGGAAATCTGAAATAAGAAAAGAAAATGCTGGAAATAGGTCAGGCAGCACCTGTTGAGAGAGAAACGGAGTTAATGTTTCAGGTCTAAGACCCATTGGTCAACTTGAAACTGTCACCAACCTGAAATGTTGGGCTGGATTTTCAAAAGCGACAGAGGGCGGTTTCAGGGGCAGGTGGCCATGGAAACCTATCCCCAGGATAGGCGTGCTGGTTTCCCGATGCAAGACTGGCTCGCTTGGATTTTCAATTTGCCTGATGGAAGGCAGAAGATAAAGCCTGCCCAATGTTTTAAATTAGCCACTTAAGGTCCTTACCGAGCTCGTTAATGGCTCACTCCAGAGGCAGAATTCAATCTTTGACCGGGACAGGGGATATTGGGTTTGAAGCGCCATCGGAAACATGACATGAGGGAGGAGGTGGTGTCATTGTGGGGTGCACTCATCAGCATTGGGACAGAGGCAAACAGCAGCATCACAATGGAAGATTGGGAGATGGGCCTCACAGTGCCAGCAGCAGAAAAAACGCAAAGTAGGCAGCAGCAGCAGCAGCAAATTGCAGAGGAGCATTGGAGAGGGAGGACACAGTGCTGACCCAGGTAAAGGCAAAAAGTCATGGTCCAACAAGTCTATCAGAATAGTAAAAGAGAAAGGACAGGCTGACCTTTAAAGTACAGACCCTTTTTATAGCCACCTTCCCTTATCTCTCCTTCCTTGGCTTACAGTTGACTTCTCACGATGTGACAGCGTAGGGGGTCTCTCCACACTATTAAAGGGGTTGTACCATTTGAAACCTTTGTCACTGTTTTAACTCTGCAGATCTGCACCTGAGCAGTTAGGCTGTCTTTCCCCTTTGGGGGAGTTAATGGAACTTCTTCCTAACCTTTTCACTCATCATTGCACTGCCAATATCCCCTTTTTGCACTTCTTCTCATGTCATCTCACTAACTAGTCTCGTTCGTTGATATGAAGTTTCTTTCAAAAATCTGTGCTTGTGACAAGGGCTTTATTTTTGAGGGGGTGGTGGGGTGTTGTGGGGGGCTCGTGCACAATCCATTGCCAACTTCCAGCATAACCTACAGTGACTGTAACAGTTTTCAATGGCATACTTCATTATAATTACTGATGAAAACCTCTCCTGCTCTTAAAAACTAATTGTATATTTGTCAAGTATCAAATTTCAACTGGGAAGGGATACCCTGACATGGAGGCCTCTTCCTACTCACTGCCTTTTGCTCTGCCTTAGCCTGTTAATGAATGGCAGCCTCAGCAATGGTCCCTTTAAATTGGGCTCTCTCCCGAACTGGTCCCGCCTCCATCCCGCATCCATTCTGCTAATTGGAAGGCGAATGCAACTGTTGTCCAATTAGCAGATTTGCATCTGCAAAGTTGCATTGGATACACGTTGTCCCATCAGTATGGGGTCAGCACCCAGAAGTCTTCACAAAGCCGGGGTCTCGACCAGGGGACTGAAATCCTGCCCAAAATCTTTGTTTCTGTCTCCACAGATGCTACCTGACCTGCTGAGTATTCCCAGCATTTTCTGTTTTTATTTCTGTTGTTTAATACGTCTCCTGTACATTCAAATGCTCTTGTTTAAAAATGTACTTGTATTACAGTTGGCTATCATAGTATTACAAAATCCACATATTCTGAATCATGATTCTAAATTCACACACCATCTCTGCACTTCACACAAAATTCTAATGCTGTGGACACAGTCAGTAGTCACTGCTATTGTTTGAACTTTCTTTGGCCCTGTCTAAATTTACATTGTTTGGGGGAAAAGACCAGTGTGGCATCTATTGAATAATGGACATCAAATTGTGTGTATAACCAGGTCAAAGATTCTTAAACACCAGGTATTCCCTGCTGTTGAAACAATCACTAACATGCCAACCCACAGTATGCATTCCCCTTGCTGTTCATTTTAACTTAATTTACTTCAATTTGTTTTCCATGTTTTAATTGATTCAAAATAGCAATTTTGATCCTTATTAGATATTGTAAACATTTTTTGAAAAATAAACTAAATCTTATAATGCATTGTTATGCATATTTTAACTGGTTGTTTTCAACATGTATTTTCCCTTTTGTTATGGTTGTTATGACCAGGTGAGAAAGGTGTCTAGGGGTCCCTCTCAGCATTCACTGTAACAGGGCTTAATTTTAAACACACCGGATTTAAAGCTTCCCCTTGGTGAATCCTTGTTCACTAACTTCCAATTAAAGGGTAAAGAAACCAGCATAAACAGGTTTTCTTAGGTTTGAAGAAGAAAGGTTGAAATTTATTAAACTTTAATTTGGTTGACATCTACAGAAACATGATGCGCCCATGCATACACGATACACGCATGCAAATAGAGACAGAAAAGAGCAGAAGAAAAATAAAGTGGAAAAAGTTTGAGGCAATATCTGAAGAGTTTTTGTCACTGTAGAGTCCTTGATTGTAGGTAGTTCTTGCTTTTCATTGGGGCCCAGTATTCTTCTTAAACCTTGTTCGCTGTAGGAGACTTTTCTCTCTTGGAGTTCATGTGTCTTCAGTGGATTCAGAGGCTTGTGAGAAAGAGATGGGAGCAGACAGGAGAGATTTTCTCAGTCCAGGAGCAAACAGTCTTTTTCCAGTTCAAACTCTCTATAGCTAGTTCAAAAGACCCTGCAACAGCCAGTTAGTCATGTGACATGCAGGCCCAACCAGTGCTGGCCCCTGTGGATTACATCACCCCAGCAAGCCCTGGAATTCACTTCCCCACCCCCTCACTGTCTGGTGATCAATATCCACTGTGGGTTGAATGTGTCAGGGAATGGTCCTTTGTTGACACGAGTACCATCTGTTAGTATGCAAATGTTTTTTCCAGCCACGGCTGATCTGTTCAACAAGTCATTTTCTCACTCCAGCAACAGTAAAAAATTCAATGTTCATAAGACTAAACCAATGTGCCTCATTCTTGGCATTTGGGGGGCCTGCATGACATGATTTACTTGATATGATAATACTACTGCAGTTCTTATCCAATTGTTACTTTTTACTTTAGTGCTTTTTTAGTTTAGTTTAGTTTAGAGATACAGCACTGAAACAGGCCCTTCGGCCCACCGAGTCTGTGCCGACCATCAACCACCCATTTATACTAATCTTACACTAATTCCATATTCCTGCCACATCCCCACCTGTCCCTATATTCTCCTACCACCTACCTGTCACTCCAGAATTGGCCTTTATAGCCACTCCAGGCGCTGCTTCACAAACCACTAACCACCTCCAGGCGCGTATCCATTGTCTCTCGAGATAAGGAGGCCCAAAAGAAACACTAATTCCATATTCCTGCCACATCCCCACCTGTCCCTATATTCTCCTACCACCTACCTATACTAGGGGCAATTTATAATGGCCAATTAACCTATCAACCAGCAAGTCTTTTGGCTGTGGGAGGAAACCGGAGCACCCGGAGGAAACCCACGCAGACACAGGGAGAACTTGCAAACTCCACCCAGGCAGTACCCAGAATTGAACCCGGGTCGCTGGAGCTGTGAGGCTGCAGTGCTAACCACTGCGCCACTGTGCCATTATGGCCCGAAGGCGGTAGAAATTAATCATTCTTGAGCCTACTTTCCGGAAAGAAATCGGGTCAAGCATGACCATTTTTGAAGGCCGATGTCCTGCTCCCCATCCAACACCATATTGGCCTTGGATGATTTTCAGGTGTTCGGGGCAGCTACCTAAAACAGGCATTAGGCCCCTTGCATATGATGATGAGGGGCCTTATGCTTGATTTAGGTCACCTCCATGAAATTGGGCTGCTTGAGCAAAATGGGTCGATCCTCCTCCACTCAGGTTTGCCAAGCTTGGATGCAGCTTAGAAGTAGTCACCACCAAAAATGTAGGCACATTATTTTTCTTGCAATTGATGTGGAGCTAGGAGAAGCAGGAGTCTCTTCCTGACTTCACACCACTTTGGAGGTCTGTTGCCAACCCATGATCAATCCCTCCTTCTGTTGTGCTCTTTTACCTCCCCTTTTTCTCCAGGCCTTTCCTGAGGATCACTGCTAATGAGGCAACTGGCCTGAAATTCATCTGCTGAAACCAGCAATCTGCCTTTGGAGGTGCAACAGGCACCTTCAGGTCACCTATATTATTGAAATAAAGCCCAAGGCACAATTTTGGGCCTCCCTTCAGTTACCTTGATGACTGAAAACAGGTCATTTCCAATTTACTCCTCAAAAATATAAGAATATTCTACAAATTTGTACTGATGTAAAAATCAAATGTTTAAAAAAAAAGGAAATACTGTACTATCAATGCATGGAGCTAGTTTCCTCAGTTCTGGGGGAAGAAGAATGACCAAACATGACACATCTTGTCAGACGCTTCATTACTGCTTTCTTTTTAAATTGCAGAACTGAAAGTAAACAAAGGAAAGAATTTCCTTCGCCAGAAGGACAGGAGAACTCTAGTGATTCAAAATGTTACCGTCAAGACTTGCCCTTGGATTGATTGTGTTGGGTGTTGTAGCTTTTGTGAGTCCTGGTTTAGCCGTCCTGTCTCAGCGATTGAAAGGCCGATTTCAGCGAGACCGCAGGAATATCAGACCAAACATCATCCTCATTTACACGGATGACCAGGATGTGGAACTTGGTAAGAGCAATTAAGCACTATGCAATGGTAATTCAGAATATGAAATTTGTAATAAAATCCACTTGCATTTTTCTTCTTTTTGCTTTTTCTACTAGTTAGTCAAGATATAAGAATTAAACCAGGCATTTGAATCCTACAGCCTTGCATGTAAATTGTTTGTTCATTGTAATTGTTCTTTGCTTCCAGTCACAGTATTTTTTTTGCCTGCTTCTTGTCTCTTTTTGCTGCAGTGTACAAATTTAGCACATGTCCTGTTGCTTGTGCTTGTAAGTAGTTTGTTCTCTAAATGATGAAAGAGACTGAACATTTACTCCAGCCAAAATATTTTTTCGGAATACTTCACCCAAGACCTAACTGAAAGCAGAGAGATCCTTCACACATCCAGTAAGCTTGGCAGTGCTGGCCTGTGCCAACTTACAAACTCATGGGCCGGAATTTTTCGTTGGGCGGGAATCCCCATCCACTGGCCGAAATGTCGGTGGCGAGCTCGCTTCCGCCAGCCCTGGGGTTCCAGACCGAGATTTTATGCTCTCCAGGTCCTTAATTGGTCTTGGGTAGGACTTACACCTCCTTGAGGCAGGAAGTCCCGCTTAATGGAGCTGCCGGCCAATCAGCGGGCCAGCAGCTGTTAATACCGGCAGCGCCACCAGGAGCAGTGGCCACTGCTGGAACTAGACCCAGCCATCGCAAGGAAGATGAAGGACGGCCCCAGAATTTAAGGTATGTTTTGAGGGCCTGACCGGGGAAAATCGGTCAGGCCCTGGAGAGGCGGGCGGGGGTAGTATTGTGCATTGTGGGCGGTTGGGGCTTCGGGGGCGGACCTGCATGGGCACAAGGTGACCAATCAGGAGGGCCTCACCCCACCACCCGCCCCCCCACCTCCCCACCCCCACCCCAGCCTGCAAGAAGGCTGCCTGGTTTCACCAGCCAGGCTTTGAGGCCTTAGCTGTCTGCCAACAAAAGGTAAAATATCTGCGAGAGCAGGCAGAGGCCCTTAAGTGGCAGTTAATTGGCCACTTAAGGACCTTGATTGGCCTGGTGCGGGCCAGCCATTTCTCGCCGCTGCCACCCCGCATAAAATTGCAGCAGGGGCGGGAACGACCCCCCGCTTCCGACTCAGTTTTATGCACCCCAATAGCCGCCCCCCCCCCCCCCCCCCACGCACCCCCGGTCACCAGCCCACTCGTTTGGGGGGCATAAAATTCCAAATATGATCAGGTCTACTGGTTTATGCCAACTGAATAAGTCAAGTTCTGTTTATATTAAAGGATATTCCTGAAATACATGGCTTATAGGCCAGGATTCCAATGTCTTTCCATGAAAGTGCAA